>NW_020838034.1:1453440-2000268 GCF_003676395.1 Aethalodelphis obliquidens | reverse complement strand
TTTTTTATTTATTTTGCGGTACGCGGGCCTCTCACTGTTGTGGCCTCTCCCGTTGGGGAGCACAGGCTCTGGATGTGCAGGCTCGGTGGCCATGGCTCACAGGCCCAGCCGCTCCACGGCATGTGGGATCTTCCCGGACCGGGGCACGAACCCGTGTCCCCTGCATCGGCAGGCGGACTCTCAACCACTCCGCCACCAAGGAAGCCCAGCAACTGTGTTTTAAATTGAATGTATTATAGTAGGAACCAGAATAAGTTGTGTAACAACATAGCATCCTTGCCCCTGGATGGAAGACCTAGATTGTATAGATACATCTTTCCAAAAGCTGAAAGAATATCATTCACAAAGAACATTGCTTTGAAAATTCAAAAACGTCTGGCAGCTGCTGTAGGGACTGCTTTTCAGGCAGTTTACATTTAGTAGATAAAAGCATTCTTTGTTGTGAAGTATCTTCAGAACTTGGATTTATCTTTACTAGAAACACTTAAATTTGGTATGTGGAGTTTGCCAATCATGATTTTCCAGTCTTACTGCCTAAGTGGATTCACAGAATATGCCCAAAGGATACTATTCTTTTTTCTCCTTGATCAAGTTAAGGAAACGTAATAGTTCTCTATTCCTACATACATTTCTAGGGTAGTGATCAATATTTTCAAATTAATTTCCTTTTCAGTTTATTGATACTCTGCTATTATTTAATAATCTGTGTCACTTGGTTTAGTTTTTTCCATTTTTAAAATGAAGAGAATCATGCTCTCCAAACCCTTCTCTGGAATGTTTTGAGAGTGAGTAAGTGCTGGTAAAAAATGCTTTGAGTTCTTTGGAAGAAATACAGAAATTCTACTTTATATATTTATAAATATACATTAAGACTTCTGTAATTCTTCCATTATGAAAATCAAAAATTATAGGGAAATTTTAAAATGTGTGTACTTGTGAGTAGTGTATGTAAAAGTAGTTGTTTTTGTATAAATTATTATTTGTTTTTATTCGAAAAAGGATTTCTTTTAATAACTAACCAATAAGATATTTGGCAGGTCCATCAGTTCACCATTAGTAACACGAAACCCTGGATGGGCATTTGAATTTAAGAAACAAGAAAGAGGAGGGAAAAAACTAGAAAAGGAATAAATTGAAGCCAATAACATGTAACCCACATAAGGCATGGAGTTAATTTAAATATTTATTGACTACCACCTATGTGCCAGGTACCGTTCTTGATGCTGGAATAGTACATTGAACCAAATTGACAAAAATCTACTTCCATGTGGACTTTACATTCCAATGGAAGCGTGTAGACAATAAATAAATATATTGTACACCAGATGGTGAAAAGAGCACAGGAGAAATAAAACAGGATGAGTGTGAGAAGAGGTGGGATGGGTGTTTTTCTATTTTGTAAAGGGAATGCCTCTTCTATAAGTTATATTTAGGCAAAGACATGATGGAAGTGACAGAGCAAACCATGCAGTGATCTGGGGAAAGGGTTTTCTAGTCAGGTAGAATAGTAAGTGCAAAGGCCCTTAGGTAGTATTTTCGTTGAATTTGAAAAACAGAAGAGTACCTGTGCCCCTCCCCCCCTTCTTGGAACTAAGTGGGGAGACTGGTAGGAGATGGAAGAGAAGTAGAGGGGATTGTAGGGAATTTAGACCATTGTAAAGACTTTGGCTTTTACTTTGAGTAAAATGGGAAGCCATTGAAAGGGTTTTTGAGCAGAGGAGTGACATGATATGATACAGGCTTTAAAAAGATTATCCTGCTGTTGAGAAGACTATAAAGAGATACAAAGGCTGAAACAAGGAACCAGTCAGGAGGTTATTGAAATAAATAGTACAGGGCAGATATTATCAGTTGGATCTGATTGGTAGCTGTCAAATTAGTGAGAAATAGGTTCCACATATATTTTGAGGGTAAAGAAGACTTTTCTGACCGAGTGGACATATGGGGCATTAGAAAAAGAAAGGAATCACAGATGATTCAAAATTTTTGGTCTAAATATTTCTGGTTGGAGTTTCATTTATTGAGATGAGTAAGCCTGTGGGAAGAACAGATTTGGGGAGCTTGGGGAAGGTGAATTGACTTTGGACATGTTAAGCTTGAAGTGCCTAATTATTAACTATCTAGTCAGCGTGTCAAGTAGGCATTTAAATATATGAATCTGGAGTTCCAGGAGGGGTCTCAGCTGTTCTCTGTCTGGACATAGAAATTTTTGAATCATCTGTGTTAGATGGCATTTAAATTCAAAAGACTGGATCTGGTCATTTAGGAAGTTAGTGTAGACAGAAAAGGAAAGAGCACGCCCTGGGGGCACTCCAGTGTTTATAGAGTTAGGGGAGAAAAAGAAGAACTGGCAAAGAAGACTCCTTAATCAAACACTTTAGTACTTCTGCACTGAAGTGTATGACTGTTCATAGAAATTGTGGTAATTAAGACCAAAATGGATCCAGATCAGGTCAGGTCACATTTTGTCACTAGGGTGTTACGAGAAAACTTTTGATTTTCAGAGTTTTGAATTTCAGGATGTGAACACATCGTGGGGAAGACAGGACTTTGTACTTTTAAAGGAAAGAAAGCACATGGCACAGAAGCAGAAATGAACATGATTTGTTAGGGACAGTAAAGAAAACAGAATTTTTTAAAATTATTTATTTATTTATTTATTTCGCTGTGCGGGGTCTTAGTTGTGGCACGCGGGATCTTTGTTGAGGTATGCGAACTCTTAGTTGCAGCATGTGGGATCTAGCTCCCTGATGAGGGATCAAACCCGGGGCCCCTGCATTGGGAGCTTGGAGTCTTAGCCACTGGAGCACCAGGGAAGTTGAAGAAAACTGAATTGACTAAATCATAGAGGATGTGTGTTGGGAAGTAAGGAAAGATTAGTTTGAGAAGTTAGAGCCAGATTACGAAGAGCCTTGAATGCTATTGTGAAGTGTTAATATATGAAGTGGTAGACAACAAGAATAATTGTCATATGCAGTTGATTTGAAAATTACTCTTTCAGCTGTTTGTGTGAATGAATAGAATAGGAATACACTTTAGTCAGTTGGCCAGTATTTGTTGAGTACCTACTTAAAATGCTGCTAGCACTGCTAATAAAATCGTCGGCACCTTCTATTGAGCCTTGCTGAGTGCCAGTCATGGGGCTATGCATTCTACTTACATTTCTTGTAGGAGTTGTAAAAGTTGTATCATATGATCTTTGCCTTTGAAACTCTTATAATCTTGTTGAAAGAAAAGTCTTAAGGCACATAGTTTAAACTATAAAATATTCTACTGCATAAATGGAACTTTCTGAGGGATAGGATGTTCTTTTTTTTTCCAGATACTGGTCCTGGATCTTGATTTGGATATATGCTTGAAATAAAGGCTAGTCTGTCAGTCCTCAAGAATAGTGAATTATTTTGTTTTGGTTTTATATTCTCTAGTCACTAGATTATATGCCAATCCTATACGGTTTCCTGAGGATCTTTATTTATGAGAAGGGGGTTGCCCTGTGTGGATTATTCAGATTCTCTGTTAAGGTGTACAAACTATTGTAAAATAATAAATCTACGTTCTGGTTTTAAAATAATTTATAGATTTGGGAGATTGAAGCATGACCGCTGACTATTTGCTATTGGGAAAACGTGTGAAAATATATTTCTGCTGTTTAGAGTTTTTATAACAATTGTTCTAAATCATTTATATAATTATTTAATGTTTGTCTTTCTCACTAGAGTATAAGGCTTGTAAATTTAGGAATTGGATCTGTTTTGTTGAATACTGTATTTCCAGGGTGTTGCACAGTGCCTGGCACATGATAGGTGTTTAGAAATACTTTTTAATGAATGAATGAGTAAATGAATTCAGAGTTGAATTGTAAACCAGCAATAGAGATAATTCCAGCCTAAGAGTCCTAACCTAAAAAGTCTACCATCTCTTATAAAAAATATTGGAGTGCTGAAACCAGCCCAAAACATGGTTCTTTGCCTTCGGTGAAATTGATTTTATTTAACTAAAACGTAAGAAACACATTCCTTTGAAACTGAGGAGTGTTAAAATATATGATATTATTTTTATCTTAGACTGTGTTTGCTTTACTGTCAGTTGCAGAAGCTTGTTGCTTGAGTTAGAACAGTGGATCTTAAACATTGATTTGCACCATACCACTACAGCTTATTTATGATATCTGGAGAATAATAAACTTATTCTGAAATTTAAATTTATTTATAACTAAATGAATTTAAATCCATTTTGAAGGGCATTTTGATCCATTTTAACTGATTTTCGGTTCTTCCTGATCTTCTTCTCCTCCCCCTATACCCACTTCTCATGTTAATAATTGCTTCTGTTCTGATAAATTTTTTGTTATGGTCTATCCTGCAGAGAAAGAGATGCTGGTTGCCAGTTTTGGAGATCCCTGTTTTTTATGGAACACAGTTCTGTAAAATTTTCATAAGATTCCTTGGCAATAACATACACTTGTGATGGACCCTAGAAATACTGCTATGTTAGGATTGGGTTCTGATTCCGAAGGATTTTCAAGAAAGAGTCCCTCTGCCATCAGTACTGGTACACTGGTCAGCAAGAGAGAAGTAGAGCTAGAGAACAACACAAAGGAGGAAGAGGACCTTCGCAAGTGGAATCGGGAAAGAACCATCGAAGCAGGGAAAGATGATGGTTTGACTGATGCACAGCAACAGTTTTCAGTGAAAGAAACAAACTTTTCAGAGGGAAATTTAAAATTGAAAATTGGCCTTCAGGCTAAGAGAACTAAAAAACCTCCAAAGAACTTGGAGAACTATGTATGTCGACCTGCCATAAAAACAACTATCAAGCACCCAAGGAAAGCACTTAAAAGTGGGAAGATGACAGATGAAAAGAATGAGCACTGTCCTTCAAAGCGGGTAAGTAGAATTCCCAACAATATGTGATGATTAACAATCTTTGGATTTCTCTATTAATTTTTATCGAACCTACGTACATATTTTAGGAATTTTGATTTTAATCTTTTTATGTTATTTACAAATAGTCTGTTTTGTGAGCCAAAACAGGCCTTGAGGCTTGTCACAGATATGAGTGATGGTATAACCATGTATGCACTTGTAAAATTACGGCAAATATTTTAAATGGGGTATATCCAGATTGCTGCTCCTACATGGCCTAGTGGAAAGAATATTGATTGGATTTTTAGTTAGGAAACCTAGAGTTGAATCTTGCCCTCCTGTTTACTAACAATGTGACTATAGACAAATTAATAGAGAAGAAACTGAGGCTTAAAGATATTAAATGATTACAAAACCACCTACCTTTCAGGATGGTTCTATTCCTGCTGCCCTCAAGAATTTTCGGAAGGTGGATTAAAAAATTTTTATCTAGACCTTTTTACTTGAGACAATGTTAGAGCTTGTCTTGCACAGCTAATTTTTAAAGGGCTTTGAGATGATTGTCTTTAGTAATCTTTCTATAGTATTTTTTTAATAGTGCTAATAATGAGGTTTTGTACTGAAAGGATTTCACCCACAATACATATTCTTAATATATAAGTAGTTTATATCCCACTTATATTATTTGTAACAGAATATAGTTTGTGGTTCCTGAGGAAAGCTATCTGTATACTTAAAACACTGTTGGTAATGGGTTAGGTGTTTATTTTTCCAACAGTTACTTTAGCATAGGATGTTGACTATATTACTGCCCTCTAAATTAGTTCTTCATAAACGATGGAAAGAGCATGAATTACAGAGTCAGAACCAAATTCAAATCCTGGCTTAATAACTATACACAGGCAATTTGGTTTATCTTAACTGAGCTGTGGTTTCCTCATTTATAACATGGGGCTATTAATGCCTGTATTAAATGGGTATATAAAGAATTAAATTTCAGTAGCCAAGACATACAACCCAAGTACCAATCAACAGACGATTGGCTTAAGAAGATGTAGTGTGTACGTATGTATGTATGTAGATGTGTGTGTGTATATATGCATATATACATATATGCTTTTATACACACACACACACACACACACACACACACACAGGGGAATATTACTCAGCCATAAAAAAGAAATAAAGATTGCCATTTGCAGCAACATGGATACACCTAGAGAATATTTTACTTAGTGAAGTAAGTCAGACAGAGACAAATATTATTTGGTATGACTTATATGTGGAATCTAAAAATAATATAAATGAATCTTTATATATAACAGAAACAGACTCATAGACATAGAAAACAAATTTATGGTTACCAAAGGGTAGACAGAGGGACAGAGGGACAAATTAGGAGTATGGGATTAACAGATACAAACCACTATACATGAAGCAGATAAGCAATAAGGATTTACTATATAGAGCAGAGAATTATATTCAATATCTTGTAATAACCTGTAATGGAATATAATCTAAAAAAAAAACTGAGTCAGTTTGCTGTATATCTGAAATGAACACAATATTGTAGGTCAACTGTACTTCAATTTAAAAAAAGAATTAAATTTATATATAGTAGTTAGCATGTGGTGGATTCTTGTGAATGTTCTTTTTACAGCCTAAGGTGTTGCTTTACAAGGGATCTCTGGAAGGGTTTGGTTATCTGTACTTGCTCTCAGCATATGATGGTCTGAAGAATTTTGTGTTTGTTTGGATGCGTTTTTACATAGTTCTTACTAGCTTCTCTGAAGGGTTCATGACTCCAAAAAGATTAAGCATCAGTGGCTAAGGAGAGAAAGATGCACTGTTATGAGGCATGTTGGTAGTCTAAGAAAGCTTGGGAGTTTTGTTTTATTTATTTTAAAGCAACCAAAACATTTCCCCCCAATTCTTCAAAAAGTAGTTGGGTTTTTGTCCGTGCATTCATTCATTCATTCATTTATTTATTTATTTATGGCTGTGTTGGGTCTTTGTTGCTGTGCGCTGGCTTTCTCTAGTTGTGGTGAGCAGGGGCTACTCTTCTTGTGGTGCGTGGGCTTCTCATTGCGGTGGCTTCTCTTGTTGCAGAGCACGGGCTCTAGGCACACAGGCTTCAGTAGTTGTGGCTCGCGGGCTCAGTACTTGTGGTTCACGGGCTCAGTTGCTCCGTGGCCTGTGGGATCTTCCCAGACCAGGGCTCAAACCCATGTCCCCTGCATTGGCAGGCGGATTCTTAACCACTGCACCACCAGGCAAGTCCGTCAGTGCTGCTTTTAAAGCAAATATTAAGCCTTAAATTTCTAGTAAAAACATAGAAATATAGATCATAGATTTTATTTCTTAATCAAACTTTTCTTTCAACAACATTCAGAGGACAAAAACAAGACCCTCTGAAAAAATAATTTGCTATCCTGGTTAGTACTAACTCATTGATAACTGTTGATGTAATTTTTAATGACAAAACTCAAGTTCAGGTTCAAAAATGAAATTTTCCGTTTCTTGAATTATGTGACATATTGTTAAATTTATAGTAGTTTACTTACGGATTCTATTATTTAGAGTGATTCAAATATGTCATTTAGTTTTTAAAAATTTCAATCCACAGTTTAGTAACTGGCATGTTAATAACTAAAGTTTAAAGTTTATTTTTTTGAAAAGTATTAGATGCTCTTCATGTCATATAAGTTATAGATTTTAAGGGTCCGATTTTTGGTTCTTTTAATGTATTTTCCCCTAGTTTTATTGCAATATAATTGACATACAGCACTGTTTAAGTTTAAGATGTATTTGGTTTATTTTTCATTACTTTTGAGATTTATCTTTCTGTATTACATTTTGGCAAAACTAAAAAATGTAATAACATTCAGTGTTGGCAAGAATATAGGGGAAACAACCACTCTCATGCCCTGTTGCTGGGGAGTATATTGATACTGTACTTTAAAAAAAAGAACATTCATTCATTCATTCCACGCCTGGTCTTAGTTGCAGCACGTTGGGTCTTTTTTAGTTGCGGCATGTGGACTTCTTAGTTGTGCCATGCAGACTCTTAGTAGCGCTATGCATGTGGGATCTAGTTCCCTGACTAGGGATCGAACCCAGACCCCCTGCATTGGGAGCACAGAGTCTTACCCATTGGACTACCAGGGAAGTCCCGATACCATACTTTTTAAATTTTTTAATTTTTGGCTGTGTTGGGTCTTCGTTGCTGTGCGCGAGCTTTCTCTAGTTGCAGTGAGCAGGGGCTACTCTTTGTTGCAGTGCATGGGCTTCTCATTGCGGTGGCTTGTCTTTGCTGTGGAGCATGGGCTCTAGGCACGTGGGCTTCAGTAGTTGTGGCACACGGGCTCAATAGTTGTGGCTCGCGGGCTCTAGGGCTTAGTTGCTCCGTGGCATGTGGGATCTTCCCGGATCAGGGCTCGAATTCATGTCCCCTGCATTGGCAGGCGGATTCTTAACCACTGCGCCACCAGGGAAGTCCCAGATGCCGTACTTTTTGAGAGTAGTTTGCTTGTATCTGTCATAATTAAAAATGGTCAATTCCTTGATTCCGCATTGTCACTTCTAAGAAACTATCTTACAGAATACTTGCAAGTATATACCAAGATATTTGTGTAAGATATTTATTAGAAGTATAGATTCCTGATACGTTCTTATTGGTTCTGACTCAGTATGTCTGGGTATTTTTTAAAATATCTTTATTGAGATATATATAACTCACATATCATACCATCCACCCATTTAAACTGTACAATTCAGTGGTTTTTGATATATTACATTATTAACTTTTTAAAAATTGTTGTAAAATATATTAATATAGGATTTGCCATTTTGGTCATTAAGTGTAAATTCAGTATCACTAATTCCATTCACAGTGTTGTGCAACCATCCCCACTATCTGATTCCAAAACCTTCTTATCACCCCAAACAGAAATTCTGTAACCATTAAACAATAACTCTGTATTGCCCCTCCACTAAGCCTCTGGTAACCTATAATCTACTTTCTGTCTCTATGAAATTGTCTATTCTAGGTACCTCATATAAGTGGAATCATACAATGTTTGTCCTCTTGTGTCTGGCTTATTTCACTTAGCATAATGTCTTCAAGTTCATCCATGTTGTAGCATATACCAGAAATACTTTTTATGTCTGAATAATGTTCCATTGTACGTTTATACCACTTTGTGTTTATCCATTCATCATCTGTGGACACTTGGATTGCTTCCACATTTTGGCTATTGGAAAATATGCTGCAGTGAACATTCGTGTACGGACATCTGTTTGAATTCCTGCATTCTATTCCTTTGGGTAATATACTTAGGAGTAGTATTGCTGGATCCTATGATAAGTCTGTATCTTTTTGAGGAATTGTCAAACTATTTTCCATAGCACCTATACCATTTCATATTCCCACCAGCAATGCATGGGGGTTTCAGTTACTCCAAATCCTCATCACTGCTTTTTATTTTCTGTGTGTGTGTGTATATGTGTATGTATGTGTATTTTAAATAATAGCCATCCTAAGGGGTATGAAGTTGTATCTCACTGTGGTTTTACTTTGCATTTCCCTGATGACTAATGGTGTTGAGCATCTTTTCTTGAGCTTATTGACTATTTGTATATCTTCCTTGGAGAAATGTCTGTTTAAGTCTTTTGACTGCTTTTGAATTTTGGATTTTTTGTTGTTGTTGCTGAGTTTTCAGGGTTCTAGATATAGTCTAGATATATGAGTTGCTAATATTTTTTTCCCATTCTGTGGGTTGTCTTTTTCCTCTCTCTTGATAGTGTCCTGATACATAGACGTTTTCAGTGTTAATGAACTCCAATTTGTCTGTTTTTGTTTTGATTTTTTTTTTGTGTTTTTTTTTTTTTTTTTGCGATACGCGGGCCTCTCACTGTTGTGGAGCACAGGCTCCGGACGCGCAGGCTCAGCAGCCATGGCTCACCGGCCCAGCCACTCCGCAGCATGTGGGATCTTCCTGGACCGGGGCACGAACCCATGTCCCCTGCATCGGCAGGCGGACTCTCAACCACTGCACCACCAGAGAAGCCCCAATTTGTCTGTTTTTTTTTTTCTATTGCCAGTGCTTTGGTGTCATAGCAAAGATATCACTGCCAAATCTAACATCATGAAGATTTTCCCCTATGTTGTCTTCTAAGGGTTTTACAGTCCTGGCTCTTACATTTAGGTCTTTGAGAGATTTTCAGGTATCCCTCTCACCCTGAACTTGCTCTCTGAATTCAGAAACTGATTAAGATAGCAAGAGATACTTCGGACATGGGAAACTCATATAAAAAATTCAATGTATACGAGTATGGATATTGGACTAGTAACTATTATTTTGATTAGGTAATACACTCGTATGATTCAGAATTTAAAAGATAAAAAAGGAAACAATGAAACATTGTTACCATCATTACCCTTCTCTCCCCTCAAATCCATTTTGGAGTCTCCTTTTAGGCAATCATGGGACAACCCCATGCTAACTATGATAACTAGCTAAGCAGAACAACCATTTCTCAACCAAAATGAAGAAGAACTGTTCTGTGTATTGAAATTGTCTTACTTGGAAAATAAATAAGAGCAAGTTGTTTGGAACCAAAATTGGTGCAAAGAAGCTTCCAGGAACAAAACTACAACATCAGTGCTTTTGATATCTCCCAGAAATATATTATATATATATACAAGCAAATGCAAGTAATCCCTTCCCCCCCAATTTAAAAATATAAATGGTACTATACTGTACACACGGTTTTGTGTCATTGTTTTTTCCACTTAAATAGTGTGTTAGCATATTGTGGAGGATTTTCCTGTATGAAACTAAGAGAGCTTCTTTAGCCCTTTGGAATATGGGTGACGAATATTTTTTTTTCCAGTTTGTCATTTGTTTTTAGACCTTGCTTATTTTTTATTTTGCCATGCAGAAGTCTTTAGTTTTTTACTGAATTTAATTAATCTTTCCTTTTATGGCTTCTAGAATTTGACATATAACTAGAAGGGCCTTCACTCTTAAGTTTATAAAAGATCTCCTTATATTTTGTAATAGGAGTTTTTTAATGTTTCATTTTTTCATTATTATTATTTTTGGCCGCAGATCTTAGTTCCCCGGCCAGGGATTGAACCCAGGTCCACAGCAGTGAAAGCTCAAGTTGTAACCACTGGACTGCTAGGGAATTCCCTTATGTTTCATTTTAAATATATAAATATTTGATCCATTTGGAGTTTATAATGATGTGTAATATGAGTTGTGGATCCAAGTTTATCTTTTTCCAAATAGCTGCAAGTTGTCTCAACCCTTTTATTAAGTTTTTTTTAGTCCTCAGATTTGAGACACTACCTTTACCATACACTGAATTTCCATGTGTACTTGAGTCTGGTCTGATTTCCCACTTTGTGTCATTGGTCTCTATTTGCCAGCATAATAGTTTTAATTATTATGTTTCATATCTGGTAGGGTTAATCCTTCCTCATTACTCATATTTAAGAGTGTTCCTTGCATTATTGCCTATTAGTTTATAAGCTTTATGTGATTTTTAATAAAAATAGAACTTTTTTCTAGAACTTGTCCAATTGATTATAAAGTTCATATTTTGTTCATCTTTATCTGTGGTTGAACTTGGAACCTAACTGGTTCTCCTTCAGAAGCTCTGAATTTGCTTTGCCAGGAATTAGGGTGTGTTAGTAACACCTTTCCTGGGAGAGAGCCCCATTTTACCCCTAGGCCATGGATTGGTACGTTTACCCTCTGGGCAACTACGCCTACTTAGATCACCCTTCTTTTTTCTTTTCTTTTGGTACCCTTGGAGATTTTTCTTACTTCCTGTGAGGCCACAGTGCAACAAACTTGGCATCTTATGCTGGATTGAGTTATTTTATTGTAGTAGACCTTTATGCTATTTAGCCTGTCTTATGGCTAGAGTAGAAATCACCTGATTGTTTTATAAGAAATACGTTCATTATTAATTTTAAAATAGATTTTCCTGTCTCATTTTTGTTTTGTCTATGGTGGAAAGGCATATTTTCTTTTAAATTTCCTGTAAAAATTTGGATTTGGCTGTCTTGCCAACTTCATGTTGTGTCTGTGTCATTTCATAAGTTGTCAGAATGGTATAGTCATTCTTCTGCAGTATTTTAGAAAGTGAAAGTAGGGAAGTCATTATATTTACTTGTATTTATCACACACCAACTTAAAAGGAGAAGAGGCAGTGTTAAAATTTACAGCTGTAATTATAATTTCCCTGCCAAAAGATAGTTTTCTGTTTAGAAAAAAAATGAGTGTGCTGACTTAATAGATTATTTAAGAAACAGTCCTTTGGAGATGTAATTTTGAGTTTCAGTAAAGTGATTTTTATGGAGAATTATTAAAACCCTCAGTGAATCCAAGTATTCTAATTAAGGTCTGTTGGCCTAAGATTTTATTAAATTATAGAACTGATAGATTAATGTAGGTTCTTTAGTAAGAAAATATACAGATAATAACAGTTATCTCTGTTCTTGCTCCGTATGGTTAATTTGCCTAGCAGTCTTTAAATTGTTTCACACAAATTCCAATTGTTTTGAAATGAAATGTTGAGGAAAAAAATGAGTTTGATATTACTTAGGTTTTGGCTTTTCTTTCCTTGGCATACCTGTTAAACAGCAGTAATTTATCAGGTTTTCTGCATATAGTAGTTCCTTTAAATTGTGCCCTATATTAGATTAGCCTGATTTTAGATAAAATAGATAAAATGTATATAATTTTAATTGAGATACAATTCAAATACCATAAAATTCACTCTTTTAAAGTGTACAGTTGAGAGGTTTTTAGTATATTCAGTATATTAGCTACATACAGAGGTGTGCAACGATCACCACTGTCTAATTTCAGAACATTTTCATTACCTTAAGTGTGTATTTTTATTTTGTCTATTACACTTTAGAAAACTAATCATAGGACTAATATTTTACTTTGTACTTTTCACAAAGGAGGGTCACATTTTGTATCACTTAATTTTGAACATAATCTCTTGTCTAGACTCATAACATTCCTTTATTTATTTATTCCTCCATAAAATATTTGAGTGCCTGTCATGTGCAGTAAATGAGTAATTATGATGTAATATGATAACTTCCATAATAGAAATACATATGGAGTGTTTATGGAATCAGTATTGTTGGGAGAAGGTAATGAGCAGGAGAATATGCATGGAAAGCTTTACAGAGGAACTCATTTAAAATTAGATGTTGACATCTTTGTTAGAAATTGCTAGAAAGAGAAGGACTTTGGGGGCAAAGTAAATAGTAAAGGGCAAAGGCGGTTTTAACATGTCTCCTAGATGTTTGTCAGTTGTGCTGTAAAACAAGAATTTGACAGTCCTTTAGTGTAGGTGAGTACTAAGAAAATAATAAAGAATGGAAGACAGGTGGGGAACTTATCACCTCTTCGTATTGCACTCAAAAATTTAGGGAACCTCCACTTCACTTTTTGTCTACTTTTTCTTTGTATCAGATTTTTGGTTGAAGTTTTTTTCTCTGATCTGACTTACAAAGTAAGTTTTAACCTGAAAATCATAAAGTGTTGTTTTTAATGCTATAAGATTTTATCTATCTATTTATTTATTTATGGCTGAGTTGGGTCTTTGTTGCTGGGTGCGGGCTTTCTCTAGTTGCGGAGAGTGGGGGCTACTCTTCCTTGTGGTGCACAGGCTTCTCATTGCGGTGACTTCTCTTGTTTCGGAGCATGGGCTGTAGGCGTGCGGGCTCCGGCAGTTGTGGCTCACGGGCTCTAGAGCGCACGCTCAGTAGTTGTAGCGCACAGGCTTAGTTGCTCTGCGGCATGTGGGATCTTCCTGGACCAGGGCTCGAACCCGTGTCCCTTGCATTGGCAGGTGGATTCTTAACCACTGCACCCAGGGAACCCCAATGCTATCAGATATTAAAGCAGAAATTGCATGACCATACCGATTTGTTCGTGGGATTTTTTCTTTGTTTTTAAAGTTTTGTGATCCTGTTTTATATTAGTATTCCTCTTAGAAAGGGGAAACATTTTAAAGTTAAAATGATTGATTTTTGGGAAAGTTTTTCTGTTTGAAGAATTTAGGATTACTTGTAGTAAGTAGGAACCCTATCATTTATAACCGTAATGTTAAATATTACCAAAGTTATAGTACCTGAATTTTATTTTATAAATCTGTTAATAGTGAACTACCTTGGTCTTCATACAGTGGTGAAAGTCAAGCAGGAATAATATTGGAGCAGATTGGTAGAGCTTTTTGAGGACACAGAACTGCAACAGCAGATGGCATTAGAGATCGGGTTTAAGGATGAGTTGCAGGGATTTAACTGTTAAGGGGGGAAGGGAAGTGAGGTACATTGAGGATTCAGGGTACAGCTGGCAAAGCTCAGAATGACCCTTGGGTGTTGTTGGTCTGTTTAAAGGTATATGTGTATTTTTTTTTGAAATCAACTATTTCAAAATCTAGCAATTAAGAATTCTCTTCCAAGAAGAAAGGGAAATTTTTGTTGTATGCAAGATAACTCCTTCTTTCCTCCCCCAGCTAAAAGCTGGAAAAATATGAAGGTGTCATACAAGATCTATTTAATATAGCCTTTGCTTCTTCATTATAAATAAGTATCACTTTGCACCAGCAAGTGCCTAATGTTAGATGTTAAGAGAGGTATATATGATTGGGTAAAGACCTACCAGGGAAAGGGGCAATAGTTTGCATATTAACTGTGGCTTCCTTGGAACCCCTTAATATAAATATGAGTTTTTCTCCAAGCTGGATTTATGGTGTTCCTAAAGGCTTTGGTTTCTCCAAAATCTGTTAGCTAAATTGAGAGAATACCGATCAGTAAAAGAAGGTAATGTCTCAAAGATGTCAGAAATAAGTAATGTTAATGAGAAATAGTGATGAGAACTCACTCTTTAAACAAAATAGGTTTTGAACTGTTAAATTTGGTCTTTTTCTACTCTTTTTATTATTTTATTTTTATTTTTTTTGCGGTACGCGGGCCTCTCACTGCTGTGGCCTCTCCCATTGTGGAGCACAGGCTCCGAGGCCATGGCTCACGGGCCCAGCCGCTCCGTGGCATGTGGGATCCTCCCAGACCAGGGCACGAACCCATGTCCCCTGCATCGGCAGGTGGACTCTCAACCACTGCGCCACCAGGGAAGCCCTCTACTCTTTATTTTTTAACAGCCAAGTCCTGATCTGCTATGTATATGTTACGTTCATTTTTGGAAAACATTTCAAAGTCAAGTATACATGCTTGCAATAAAGTTCTGCTACTATATTAGGAAGTCAGAGTTTAGGAGGTGCACAAAAGCATTTTGACAAAAACTCACAAATGGTAAGTATATATACGAGAATATTTTAGCTGTTTTTAGCCAAGCTACATAGAATTACTAACATCTGAGTATATATGTGAAGGCAAAAAGACGATCCTAATAACTGCAGGATTCAGTAGTAATCTTCACTGTAAAAACAGTGAAACAAGATGGAACCTGCTTCTGAACCCCACCTTTTCATTTTTTGGCAAAATTGCTGAATGTGATTATCTTGTAGTTCCTTGTCTAGCCCTTGATTGCATGGGTAGGGAGTTACAGAAGACTGCTGAAGAAATCACAGGTAGATACTGAAAATTACAAGCCAAAGGCAGGGGAGCTTGGTAACTTCTCTTGTTTGGTAATTACGACCGTTAGGAATTCTCAAACAAGTAGAAATTTTCCTAGGCATACTTGGTGACATTTTTTTCCTTCTTTTTCAGCTTCGAAGATAAAGATGAGAAATTAGAAGAATAAATTTAAGGTTACTAAGTTCCTAAATAACAAGCAAAAAGAAAGAAGTTTCAGTATACAGTAGAGAGAGGAAGTAGGATGAGGGAGTGGAAAGAGTTAGCTCAGATGTCACCCAATTCTTTTTTTTTTTTTTTGCGCTACGCGGGCCTCTCACTGTTGTGGCCTCTCCCGTTGGGAGCACAGGCTCCGGACGCACAGGCTCAGCAGCCATGGCTCACGGGCCCAGCCGCTCCATGGCATGTGGGATCCTCCCGGACCGGGGCATGAACCCGTGTCCCCTGCATTGGCAGGCGGACTCTCAACCACTGCGCCACCAGGGAAGCCCTCACCCAATTCTTTGAATGTTTCCTGAATCCTTGCAGGCAGAGTTAGTTACTCTAACCTCTGTGCTTCCACTGCATATATTTCTCTGTTTTTAACACATATCATATTATATTGTAATTATTAATTTGTCTTTCTTTGACAAGTGAATGCTCCTTAAGTGTCAAGGTAACCTTTTTAGTTTTTGCATTTCATGATCAACATGGAACATGCTTTAAAAATGGTTCAATAAGGGACTTCCCTGGTGGGGCAGTGGTTAAGAATCCGCCTGCCAATGTAGGGGACATGGGTTCAAGCCCTGGTCCGGGAAGATCCCACATGCTGCAGAGCAACTAAGCCTGTGCACCACAACTACTGAGCCTGTGCGCTCTAGGGCCCACATGCCGCAACTGCTGAGCCCACATGCTGCAACTACTGAAGTCTGCACGCCTAGAGCCTGTGCTCTGCAACAAGAGAAGCCACCACAATGAGAAGCCTGCGCACCGCAACGAAGAGTAGCCCCCACTTGTCACAACTAGAGAAAGTCCACGTGCCACAACGAAGACCCAACGCAGCCAAAAAAAAGTTCAGTAAGATTATGGACTGTGGGTTTATATCTGTAAGCATAAAACAAATACTACCACCACCACCAAAAATACTGCCCTTAAAATATAGCTTGGGGATAAGAGAATATGTTTGCCTAGTCCGAAGATGGTGCTTGTACACATAACTTTCATAACTGAACTACTCATAAATATTTTCTCTTCTTTCATTTACTGAAAGTTTATGTTAAAACTTTTAGGTCTTTTCAAAACAACCTATAGGTAGTTAATTTTAAGAAGTAAGTATTATTGGTAGTAATGCTATGACTTGTGGCTGTTTCATGAATTTCCTGGTAAGGCACAACTTTGGTTACTACCCTTATAATAGGTCAAACAAAAACTTTCCTTTAAGTATTTTGTCACAACACAGAGTGGTGAACTAAGTTGCCTATGTTATCTTCATTTAAAAACAACCCCACATTAGGCTCTTAGTTTAAGAAAACATTTTTAGTAGTCAAATACCTTTTGAATGCATTTAGCACATCTTAGTGACTCATCCATCCACTTAAAGGTGATACCAGATTGTTACCAAGCAAGGGCTCTGTGCCCACCAGAAAGCCAAACTCTGACAGCAGGTGTTTGCAACAAAGTAAGCGCTTATTTGCAGGGCCCCAAGCAAGGAGAATGAGCAGCTCACGGGTTGGGTTGGTGATAAGGTAACAGGGTGATGGGTTGGTGATAAGGTAACAGGGTGATATTCAGAAATCCCAGCCTTCTTTTTCCAGCCAGTCTGGGGTCTGTAATGCTTGTGGTCAGCATGTAGTCACCATCTTCCACCTGGGTGGGGCATCTTAGTTTTTAAAGAACAACTCAGAGATATACACCAGATTGTTATCTGTATCCCTTCAGGAGGAACTAGGAATCCTGTGACCCTATTGCCCTAATCCCTGTGACCCTATTGCCTTAATCGTTAACTGCTTGAGCCTACTCTTTGGAACTCCTGGAAGCCTAGGAGACTTTTTTTTCCCTACAAACAAGAAACAGGGACACGGAGGTGCTTTTGTACCCAGGAAGGCTCCACAGGGTCCTGCTTGGTTTCAGTACCCCCTTTTCTTTGGTACTCCTCAGTCCTCAGTCCTGAGGGGAACAGGGGTGGGACAAGAAAGGGAATAAAGTTTTGGATAGAGAGATTAGTCATAAACTCAGTATGAACTTGGTTTTAGGGAGACTTTGTCTCCAGATGAGCCCACGTGAAACTGTTTTATTCTTACTGCTATCTGGTTTATGTTTACCCAGTGCCTTTTTTTTTTTCAACCAGTTTTCTTTGTGTTTAGGCTCCTTAGCTCTTATCAGTGAATTTGAGACTTGCTAAATAGAAGATGGTCACATTCTTTTTACCTGTAACTTTTGAGCTGAGTGCCATCTGTGAGTGTAGTCTTATACCAACTTATGAAAAGGTCCGGAGTACAAGTCCGCATTATCCCACTGGAATTCTGTTGTCTTACCTTCATACTGATTGTTTGCTTTGGAAGCTGCTTGAGCTAGAATTATTTTGTAGTAGAGAAGAAGAGAACGGTTGGCATAGAGCCCAGCTTCTCCAGGGCAGAGGCTATTATGCAAATTCTCCCAGATCTTCACATTCCAGTAAAGCCTTCTTTTCTCCCTTTAACACACACAAAACAGACTGCTAATGGGGCAGCCACGATCTCCTAAGCCTTGGAGACAAAACGAGGAAGGTGCCACTCTTTTCCCAAAATACCATCAATTGTAGAAGCATATGCTTCCATAAATGGAGGGGAAGAGCAGATCCCTTCTATTGCACTGTATGGCTTCTGTTATAAATGTACCAGGAAGATTAAAACTACCATAATTAGTTTCATCAGGTTCAGCCTCAATTCTTGCTTTCATTTTGTAGTAGAAACTTCTCTAATCAGTGCTGCTTCTGGCTGATTGAGCAGTTCACTTTCTTTTAAAGTGTAGCATGTTAGGGATATGTGCTTGAGTCTCTATTATGGTTTGTTTTAATGGTGTACATAATGAGGTATGGTAAATGTGAATGTTTCTCATTTCATTGTTGATCTTGCTAATGGAAAAAGTCATTATTGAAACAAATTGATAGAAGGCATAACTTCCTTAGTACCAGAGAATTAAGCTTAAGTATCATCACGTTGACTCACTAATTCACATGCTGCTTTTTATGGTTGTCTGTTCATATCTTTATTTCATTTTAATGACTGTAAATCATTCCAGAGATGCTCACATATAGACTGCTCCATACGTGCACATTGCTAATAAATTCTGAGGTACAGCTGCAGAGAAATGAATGAAGAGTTTTGGGGAGACATCAGAATTAAAGGCCCTATATGATGAGATAACAAACTTTTATGAAACTTCATGAGTAGGGACAAAAGGTTGAACACATGATGAAAGAGACGTTTCTTCCTGCCTGACCTCACTTTGTGAGTCTAAACCACTGAAGACATTGTTCTAAATTGCCCCTCTTTCCCAATTAGTAGATAGGGATTTGGGGGGAGAAATCCTGAGAGAAAGAGTATAGATTAATTTAGATATGTGTTATGGTGGTGATTTTACACTTTAGGAATAAACTAGGTGTAAAGAAGAATCTAAAGACTTTGTTTCCTCTGCTGTTGATACCTGGGACAGATTGGCATCTAAATGTTCCTTAAATTATATTCAGTAGCAAGAAGAGCTACTCCATATTATTATTACTATTCTTTTACTATAATATTTTCTGAAGGAATTAAACTTCCTGTAGTAATATGTTTTGATTGACTCTTGATTGTAATAGGGGCGATATAGTAAGAATGAGCTTGATTTTGGGCTTCAGTCCAGAATATAGAGTTCAAGTGCAGCACCTAATTAATGGTTTTGTAATTTAAGAAAAGCCCATAGTGGTCTGCTTTTGAAAAGAAAAATTTTGTGATTTTATATTAAAATACTTGACTTAATTATCTATATGTTAAATTTTCTTTAATAATTTATTTTGGGACTCCTCCGCCAACCCCCATTCTCAGATGTTTTGGTTCTTTCTTTGACTGTATGTCACAGACTTAACCTTTGCACATTTCTTTTCTTTCTTTTTTTTTCTTTTTTTTTTGCGGTACGCGGGCCTCTCACTGTTGTGGCCTCTCCCGTTGCGGAGCACAGGCTCCAGACGCGCAGGCTCAGCGGCCATGGCTCACGGGCCTAGCCGCTCCGTGGCATGTGGGATCTTCCCGGACCAGGGCACAAACCCGTGCCCCCTGCATCAGCAGGCAGACTCTCAACCACTGCACCACCAGGGAAGCCCTTCTTTGCACATTTCTTGAAGATGTTTTCTGAATATTTTCATAAGTAGACTTAAGATTCTTGCCTTACTTATAGCTCTAATTTTTAACATAGTTCTGCAAGTAGTTTATGTTCCATACAATCACTTGGGAAAAATTTGTCCATAAGCATTTTTCTTTACAGTTTTTAGTGCTTGTCCTAGAGTTTGCAGTATACATTTACAACTAATCTAAGTCTACTTTAAAATAACCCTGTATTGCTTCACAGATACCTTATAATAATAAAATAACACAAATTCCTCCCTTTCATTCCTTGTCTCTTGTATCATTACTGTCATTCATTTCAGTTATACACAAGGATATACGTACACATCATACATTATTGAATATGTTGTTGCTATTATTTTAAATACACTGTTTTCTGTTAGATCAATTAAGAATAAGAAAAGTAGGGAATTCCCTGGTGGTCTAGTCTAGTGGTTAGGACTCTGTGCTTCTACTGCAGGGGGCATGGGTTCAGTCCCCGGTGGGGGAACTAAGATCCCACATGCCACGCGGTGCGGCCAAAAAAAAAGAGAGAATAAGAAAAAGAAAAGTTTTTATTTTACCTTCACCACTTCTTCTCCAGTGGTCTTTTTTTCTTTATGTAGATCCAAGTTTCTGACCTATGTCATTTTCCTTCTCTCTAAAGAACTTCTTTTAATACCTTGCAAGACAAGTCTACTGGCAACAAATGCCCTCAATTTTTGTTTGTTAGAGAAAGTCTTTGTTTCTTCCTCACTTGTAAAGGATAATTTCACAGGTTACAGAATTCTAGGTTATTTTTTTCCTTCCAACACTTTAAATATTTCACTCCACTCTTCTTGCTTGCATGGTTTCCGAGGAGAAGTTGGATGTAATTCTTAGTTTTGCTCATTTGTAGCTAAGAAGACAGTCTTTAGTCCTATGATTAGGTCTCAATCTTTTGGTTAGCCTGTACCTCTAGACTGTAAACTTCACAGATACTTTTCGGTGCCCCCTCCCCTCTTAGGTAGGACAGGATAGCTAGAGTGGGCTAGAGTTGGATCATTTCCTCCCCCAGATCAGTTAGGCTTTGTTAAATCCCAGCAGGTTAGGCTCTGGTTAATAGTTTCTCCTGAGGGCAGACCTTGTTAGGAACCAAATGGTGTGGCATATTTCAAAGTGGTTCATTTTCCCCTCCCACAGCGGGAATTAAGAGGGGACTTTTCTCATCTTGCGAACCTCTCAGAGATCCAGGAGATAAAACTCATAAAACTGTGGGGGAATCACAATAACTGAGTCCTCCTGGAGTTTTCAACTCTCAAACTTGTGTACATTGAGCAATTTGTCAGAGTTCAGGTTTCCCTACCCTAGCACTCACTCATTCCACCAGGGTCTCAGCTTATGGGTTTCTGCTCTGGTAAATGATGATTCTCTGTCAGTCACTGCGTTTTGGGGGCAGTAGTTTGCTCTGTGACCTCACTTCTATTATGGATATAAATGGTTGATTTTTAAGTTTGTTTAACTTTTCACTTGTTGTTAGGACAGAATGGTAACCTCCAAGCTTCTCCATAAACCTGTAATCAACAAACATTGCAAATAGAATTGTATATAATTGGTTTACAAGAGGATGAAATTGTGAATTTCCATCTACATCTCAGCTTTCATTGTATGCAGACTAGTTTCAAAATCTTCCACGTAATAATAGAATGATAGGAGGAACTTTCCAGCACATATCATGATGAATAAAAATGAATATATAAGGCACATCACTGTTTTAGTGGGTTCCAGTAAACAAACTACTTTGAGTAAGTTTTCCTGTGTTGATATTGTTATCTATAGAGTGTAACTTTAAAGCTTTTCTGTGTTCAGGTGCTCTTTTTTAACATGTAATAAGGCTATGCCTTTCTGTTTCATTAATTTAAGTACATGACAAGTTAACTTCAGAATCTCTTAGTATAGCAAGAATGATGAAAATAGCCTACTATATTTCTGTTTACAGACTAATTCTGTAACTGAAATTCTATGCTATAATTCTCTAAACACACAACTTGAGGACCTGAGCAAAACATCCTATTCTTAATTCCCAAATCATAAGTTAGGAGCTCATAAACTTCACTGTGATTGTTCTGATAACAGTATCAAATAATAATTTAAATTATTTTTCCTTTTTTTTAACTGATTTTCCTATTCTATACAAATTTTTTTTTCAGTCAGATTCATTCTGTTGTTATGGCATGTGAGTTGCAGATATCTTTCAGCAAACAATCAAAACAATTTTAACTTTATCATCCCTTGCTGTCAAGCATGCATGTCTGATTTATGAGATACAGAAGTAGCATATTTAATTATATCATTAACATTTTGTTCACAGCAGGGTGAGATATTAGGAACAAGTTTTTCAATAAAATGTTTTCTCAAAAGAACTTTGCAACTTGAGCAAATCTCAAAATTTTTTTGTCATCAACTACAGAGAATGATTGGCGGTTTGTAGAAACACTTCAAAAAGCTTATTCAAATTTTACGCCTCATGAATCGTCTCCATAAAGACATTTTAAGGCATTTAATTTTTTTGTATGGAATGAGAATAACCCTTGTTTAAGATGTTTTGTTCTCCTTTAACATTTTCTTCTTTTTTATACTATTTCTTATTATGTCTAGATTAAAGTTGAATTACAGTGGATAAAGATGATTTATTTTGGAGTTTCTCTTGTGAAATTTTGAGCCAAATTGACGTTTTGCTTTTATTTAATTTTCCCACAATGTGAATAATTCCCAAATAGTAATTTTCTTGAAAGGCTCAAGGATTACTGAGAGTAAAATACTTCACTTAAAGGTTAATACGGTTAATGTTATTTAGCTTAGTGTACTAAAATTTTAGGAAGATTAGAATTATGATATAGAGGACTTCCCTGGTGGTCCAGGGGTAAAGATTCTGCCTTCCAATGCAGGGGACGCGGGTTCGATCCCTGGTCGGGGAACTAAGATCGCACATGCCATGGAGCAACTAAGCCTTTGCACCACAACTGCTGAGCTCATGCACCTCAATGAAAGATCCCACGTGCCTCAATAAAAAGATCCCACATGCTGCAACTAAGACCTGACGCAGATAAAATAATAATAATAAATAAATCATAAAAAATTATGATATAAATGCAGTTCTTATTATTCTGTCTTATATGATTATTTAAATTTTATTAGCATTTATTTACTTATTTAATATATTTATTTATTTTTGTCTGCGTTGGGTATTCGTTGCTGAATGTGAGCTTTCTCCAATTGCGGCAAGTGGAGACTACTCTTCATTGTGGTGAGTGGGCTTCTCACTGTGGTGGCTTCTCTTGTTGCAGAGTACGGGCTCTAGGTGCGTGGGCTTCAGTAGTTGTGGTTTGCAGGCTCTAGAGCGCAGGCTTAGTAGTTGTGGCACACGGGCTTAGTTGCTCCACGGCAGCATTTATTTACTTAATCTTAAAATAATGTTTATACACATCTAGATAACACACTTAATATTTATATTGCCAGTCAGTTTCCTCGTTTATTTAACTATGTGATAGTTTTTATTTTAGACCATGAAATTAACAGCTTTTATAATCATAAGTATTTCAGTACTAGTTATAGTTTTACAGTAACACCTATACCTCAACTTCTTTATTAAATGTTACCACATGATAACCATAAGGAAATTCTTCACTCCATGTTTCAAATAGAATGCTCACCTGTATTTGAAAGTGAAAATTCAAATAATACCATAAATCTGAGTGGCATGCCTTGTTTGTATTACTAACAATGTTAAACTAATTATAATTGGTAGTAATCTATTCTATCATGTTGATTATTCACAAGTTTTGTGATGCCAGAAATAACATGGGAATAAGCATTTACTTATTTTAGTTTTCTGGCCACGCAGCGTGGCCCTTGGCAGTGATAGCATGGAGTTCTAACCACTGGACCGCCAGCGAATTCCCAGGAATAAGTATTTGGTGGTTTGGCTTTCCTGAGACTGAAGTCAAACTTGGTAAAAAATCTGCCTTCAAGTATTAATTCATAATATCTTTTATTTATTTATTTTTTGAGATATTGGAGGGTTTTTTTGTTGTTACTTTTTCAAAAAATACATCTCAGTCTTTTCCTTTATATATTTCTTGTTACCTTTCTCCCGGAAAAATTACCCCTACCTAGAGAAGGACTAAAAATTTACCTCCAAATTATTCTAAGCCTATTCAAGGTGGGCAGTCGGGACTAGGATTCTTCAGGGTCTGTACCCTCAGTGAGCCACCTCTTAAGAAGAGCTCACAATTCGAAATGAAAAAACAAAGTTATTGAGGGACTTCCCTGATGGTGCAGTGGTTAAGAATCTGCCTGCCAGTGCAGGGGACACAGGTTCGAGCCCTGGTCTGGGAAGATCCCACATGCTGCAGAGCAACTAAGCCTGTGTGCCATAACTACTGAGCCTGCACTCTAGAGCCCGCAAGCCACAACTACTGAGCCTGCATACCACAACTGCTGAAACCCACGCACCTAGAGCCGAGCCCATGCTCTGCAACAAGAGAAGTCACTGCAATGGAAAGCCTGCAAACTGCAACGAAGAGTAGCCCCCACTCCCTGCAACCAGAGAGAAGGCTGCGCATAGCAACAAAGACCCAACACAGCCAAAAAAAAAAAAAAAAAAAAAAAAAAAAGTCCAGGCAGATTTTCAAAAAGAAGCCAATGAAATATGTATTCTAGATGTGAAAACTATTTTCTTGATGAAAAATGCGTTCGTTGACATTAAAAACAGTGAATAATTAGTTTAAGCATCCAGTTTAGACACAGCTGTGGAGAGAATAGTGAACTAGAAAATAGCATTGAGAAAATTACCTAGAATGTAGCTGATCCAGAGATGTCAAATATGATACGAAGAATAAAGAGAAGATAAAGGATGGTAATAGGAAGTCCAGTATGTTCTAATGGAGTCCTGAAGAATAATTGAGGAGATGTAATATTTGCCAGGTAATTTTCCAGAATTGATTATTTATGAAGGACAAGTTCTGAAAAGGATTAATAAAGCTATATGTACACTGAGACACATCTTAGTGAGTCTGTAGAGTATCAAAGACAAAAAATCCAAAAAAAAATGAGAATTAGATAAAGGAATGACAGTTAAGCCAATATTAGGCCTTTAAACATTGATTAAAGGAAAGTAGGAAATCAATTATATCTTCAAATACTGAGAGGAAATAACTGCCAATTCATAATAGAGCTTCCTCAACATGTTTTAGCAGGATAGATTGCAGATTTAGTAAGATACTGTTTCCAGATATTTTGCTGGGAATTATAAAAACATAAAGTCACCTTCATGAAAATGACGAAGGGTAAAACAACAATACAAGAGCTTAGGAAACAGGAGAGACCTCTAAAGGCACCCAAGGAGACAAATAGAGGGGAAAAAAATCAATTATATAAAAGTAAAAGCAGCACATGTAAAAGCAGCACATGTGAAAACAGTGAGAAAGAAGGAACAAAATGGAAATGACCAAAGTTCAAAAGGATGGGAGAAGTGTGATATATATGGGAAAAAAAAGAAAATACAACATACGCATAATTGATATCTTTAAAGAAGAAGGCAGAAATATTGATTTAGATCAGTCTTAAAGCCATAATGTAAGGGCATTTTTCACAAATAACAGAAAATTCATGAAGACAATTATTATTAGACTTTATCAGTAAAGCTAAGAATCTCTTTGTGAGCCAGATCAAAGGATGAAATTACTTCGTAAGGATAAAATTCAAGATGTTCTCAAACATCAAAATCCAGAACCAAAGAACAGTGGAGCAAAATCCATAATGTCCTCAAATTGGACAGTTCATCTATACCAAAATGATAGTGACAAACATTTTTGAACACTTGAAATCAGGGAATGTTTTTCTCATTCTTCAAGAAACTCTAGAAAACAACCTTTAATCTTTTTATTAGCCACAGAGGAATGGAAAGGCTAAACAAAGGGACTGCTGTTGGTTTGTAAATTAATATACAATGTGGAAATGAGAGAGAAAATGAAGTCATTTAAGTATGTACTGATTTCTTTATTATAGTAGGAGTCAGTGTCATTTGAAGTTGATAAAACTGATACAGTAAAAAACTGATACAGTAAAAAGAATATGTCTAATTGGATAGTGAGGCAGCAACAGGAAGAATATGGTAATTTAATCACTGCTAATAGTAGAGTCAGCAAATATTGAAGGCTAAGTATATTATGTTAGTCTTTTGAACTTCTCTAGAACAGAAATATACATGTTCCAGATTTTTTAATGCAACCAGAAAACAAGCACATTCCACCTAGTTAAAAAAAAATGTTCAGGCTGTGAAAGGTCAGGGTAACAAAATATGGTATAACTGATTCACTTTGCTCTACAGCAGAAACTAACACAACATTGTAAATCAACTATACTGCAATAAAAATTTTTTTAAATAACAAAATACGATAGTGTACTATTAGTCTACTAGGGTTGTCCTAACAAAATATCACAGACCAGGTAGTTAAAAACAGGAAACAGAACTCACAGTTCTGGAGTCTGGGAGTCCAAGATCGATTTGCCATCAGCATTGGTTTCTGATGAGGGCTCTCTTCCTGGCTTAGCGACAGCCACTTTCTCACTGTTTCCTCCCATGGCCAAGTGTAACAAAAGAGATACCTGAGTGCTCTCCCTCTTCTTATAAGGACACCGTTTTTATTGGAGTAGGGCCCCACTTTTATGACCTCATTTAACCTTAAGTAAAGGCCTCCTTAAAGGCCCTCTCTCCAAATACAGTCACATGGGCATTAGGGCTTCTACATTTGAATTTGAGGTTATGCAGTTCAGTCCATAACAGATGGACACTCACAAAAACTGAACATACATACAGTAAGCTACCACAAGAAGTAAAAATAATATTTTCTGATCACAATGCAGAAAAACTAGAAAGTAATAAAAAACAGATATTAAAAACTTTATGGTGGGGCTTCCCTGGTGGCACAGTGGTTGAGAGTCCGCCTGCCGATGCAGGGGACACGGGTTTGTGCCCCGGTCGGGGAAGATCCCACATGCCGCGGAGCGGCTGTGCCCGTGAGCCATGGCCGCCGAGCCTGCACGTCCGGAGCCTGTTGCTCCGCAACGCGAGGAGGCCACAACAGTGAGAGGCCCGCGTACCGCAAAAAAAAAAAACAAAAAAACAAAAAAAAAACACACAACAACTTTATGGTGGACTTCCTTGGTGGCGCAGAGGTTTAAAATCTGCCTGCCAATGCAGGGGACACGGGTTCGAGCCCTGGTCCGGGAAGATCCCACATGCCGCGGAGCAACTAGGCCCGTGAGCCACAATTACTGAGCTTGCGCGTCTGGAGCCTGTGCTCTGCAGCAAGAGAGGCCGCGATAGTGAGAGGCCCGCGCGCCGCGATGAAGAGTGGCCCCCACTTGCCGCAACTAGAGAAAGCCCTCGCACAGAAACGAAGACCCAACACAGCCATAAATAAATTTAAAAAATTAAAAAAAAAAAACAAACTTTATGGTCTGGAAATTATCAGCTCTCAGAATTTGTAGAAAATAAACAAAATAACTTTTGATTTTCATGGAAAGCTGTATTTAAAGGGAAGATACCTTTAAATACTTATTATATTAATTAAAAGGAAAATAATAAAAATAAATGGAATAAATCATTCAACTCAGTAGTTACCAAGAGAACAAAATAATCCTAAGAAAAGAAGACTGTTTGAGAAACATGAAGGCAGAAGCGAACTAGAAAACAAAGGCAGTAACTCTCCAAATAGTGGTTCCTTTGGGGGGAAATGAAACATATTTAGCAAGTCTAACCTGGAAATACAGAAAAATGAGGGAAAACAATATATAAAATAAGTAGTGCTAAAGGGCAAATAATTCAAGATACAGTGGAAGTTAAAAGGAAACTATAAGTAATTTGTTTGCTTTTAATTATATGCAAATAAATGTGAAAAGTGAAAATGATTTTTTAAAAAAGATAATTTACTAAATCTGAGTTCAGAAATCAGAAAATTTTAACTGACCAATCACCATAAATATAATGGAGAAGTCCCTCAAAAAGCTACTACTGTTGTCAAAAAATGCTGGTCTTAGATGGCTTTAGTTTAATTCTGTAAAACTTCAGGGAAAGATAATTTCAAAATGATTTAAATGTTTCAGAGCATACGAAAGGAAGGAAAATGAGTATAAAATTAATCCTAAAAACTTACAAAGATAGCACAAAAAGGGAAACTACAAAATAATCTTGCTTAAGCAAAAATTCAGGTTCTTCTGAATACAGGTAAGGTTCACTTTAGCTTACTTTTAAATACATATGCAAGGAGGACGACACACAGTCCATTTTATATTTGTTGAATTAATTGAAGGTATATTACTCTGTTATTTAATTATATCACTGCTTAAGAATATACATCGATAATTTTTAGTGATAAAAACTTATCTTTTATAGTAAACAGTCTGTATAGTTCTATAATGACTTCATTTTAGTCTCAAGGTTACAAATAATTCCTTGGAACTTTAAATCTTTATATGTCAGAGCAAAATCTTTTGTCTGTCTTACCAAAAAGGCTTAATTAAGCATATCTCAATTTGGGAAGATACAGAATAGATTTGCTTTACACTTTATAGAAACAAGTTCATAAATATTCACTTATCTTTACTGAACGTTGTGATATCTCTGTGCTTGTCTTCTTAAGGCATTCCGTGTCATTAACAACTGATAGCTAAGGCTGACAATCTCTGACTTCAGTTATACTTTCCTGAGTTAAAGAATATGGGCTTAAAATTTTCTTTTCCTCATACATAGGCATTATGATGCAAAATGCTAAGTAAACTACCAGCATACAATTTCAGCAGCACATTAAAAGAGCTATGCATTATAAAGGGACAACACAAGCAATCCTTTTGGAATTGGGTAAAGGGTATACTGGACCTCTGTTTCATATAATTACATGTGAATCTACAATAGAGCTATATACCATTATGAACTGTGTTTTTTCCCCAGGAATCCAAAGGAGTACAATACTAGGAAATATGTTACTATAATTAATTATACTAATAGTTAAAAAATAAAATAGGTATTTCCTTAATGTGTTAAATAGAAATATGTAAAAATATATAATGTATGTAAAAATATAAATGTATATATGTACACATATGTATGTATACACATATGTATAATGCTTAATGAGGGGACACCAGGGCATTCTCATTAGACTGTCGATGAAGAGAATACCCTTTTTCATCACTGGTATTTAATAATGTTAATGAGATACTAGTTAATAAAATTAGAAAATAGGAATTAGAAGGATAAAAATAGAAAAGGTAAAACTACTGTTACTTGCAAGTGATGTTATATACCTTGAAATCGCAAGAGAATCAGTCAAAAAAAATAAGAATTCAGTGAGGTAATTGACTAATAGAGAAATAAATGAGAAATCAGTAGCCTTCATACAAATAAACAGAAGTTAGAAGAGATTCCATTAGGAAAGAGATGAAATATCTAGGAATAAACTTAACTATCAGGGTTTAATATTTAAAGGAAGAAAGCTTCAAAACACTAGTGAATTTTGAACAAATAGAAAAGCTTAAAATGTTGTTGAATAAAAAAATCATAAAGGTGTCCGTTGTCCCAAAATTTCATTGCACTTTTTTTATTGTGGTAAAATATACATAACGTTAGATTTACCTTTTTTACATGTACAGTTCTGTGAGCACTAAGTACATTCACACACCATCCATCTCCAGAACTTTTTCAGTCTTTCCCAACTGAAATTCTGTTAATTCCTGTTAAATAGTGACTCCCTATTCCCCCCATCCCATAGCCCCTGGTAACAGCCATTTTACTTCCTGACTCTGAATTTGACTTAATACTCTAGGTGTCTCATACAAGTGGTATCATATAGTATTTGAATTTTTGTGACTGTCTTATTTCATTGAGCATAATGTCCTTGAGGTTCATCCTTGTTGTAGCATGTGTCAAAATTTCCTTTCTAAAGTTGAATAATAATCCATTGTACATATATATACCACATGTTATCATTCATCTGTCAGTGGAGTTGCTTCCACCTTTTGGCTGTTTGTGAGTAATGCTGCTGTGAGCATCAGTGTGCAAATATCTGTTCAAGTCCCTCCTTTCACTTCTTCAGGGTGTTTGCAAATTTAACAATCAAAATTAAAGTAATACATACTTTTTGGCACCAGGTGCGTTGCTTAGAAAATTTATATGGAAAAATAAGCAAGAGTAGTCAAGACACTTCTGAAAAGAACAGTAACATATAGGAATAAGACTTATCAGATAATTAAAGTTAAAATGGTTAGAACATTGTGGTATTGGTGCACGGATAGAGAGAAAATTAATGACCCAGAATGGAGTATCTAACAATAGAACCAAGTATGTACGAGAATTTAGTACATGCGAAGTGTATTTTGTATCAGAGGATGAATGATGAAATGATTTCATGTATATACATACACACATATGTATTAAACTTAAAGGCTGTATGGCTTTTCATTTCTTTTTCACTGCTATATTTCATTTGAGAATAAAAAGATGCCATTATTTTCCACATTAAAAAAAAAGAAACTACTTTGATTCTACTTTATCTTCTAGCTCTGCCTCCTTATTTCTGTTTCCTTGCTGTTCTTTAGATTTCTCTCTGCCCATTCTCTTTTAAACCCATTCCAATCATGTTATTGTGGGATCTTAGTTCCCCGACCAGGGATTGAACCCAGGTCCCCAGCAGTGGAAGTGTGGAGTCCTAACCACTGGACCGCCAGGGAATTCCCACGTTTTTGCTCTTGTACTTTATAGAAACTGCCTTTGCATGGTTACCAGTGACCATCCCCATGCCACAATGCTAAATCCAACAAACAAATACGTGTTTTCATTTGTTTGATCTGTCAGCAGCAGTTGGCAGTCATCACTCTTGGAAATAACTTTTTTTACTTCATTTCCAAGGTACCACACGTTCACTCACTCTGCCTTGTTCCCCCCCTCTTGTTGCTGCCTTCTGGCCTCCTCAGTCTTTTGCTAGTTCTTCATCTTCTTGATCTTTTAATGTTTTAATGCCTCAATGTTAGTCTTTAATTCTCTACTCTTCTGTTTATATTCACCCTGTTGACTTAAAAAATATATATACAGAACGTGAGAGTTGTTTTATTTGGGGCAAAACAAGGACTGCAGCGTTTCAGATAACTGAGAAACTGCTGCTCCGAGGAGGTAAGGGGAGGAGCCGGGATATATAGGAGTTTTGCAACAAAGAGCAGGTAATTGGGAACATCAAAAGATTATTGTTAAAACCAGATATCTCAAGTTAAGGAATTTAGCCCTTTTCTATATATGGGAAGATGCAAGAGTCTGGGCTCACTAAAATCATTCCTTTGATATGCACCTGAGCTATCTGGGGCCTGTATTTTCACATCCTGAGTTTCCTCAGGGCTCACCACAGGGAGTGGCTGCAGTCTGATGGCTGCTAGATGGCAGGTATTCTTTTCTGCCCTGAGTTTCCTCAGGGCTCACCAGCTCACGTTGGAGGGCTGCAGTCATTGGTGACTGTGACATCCTTTGTTTATTGATATGGCAGGAAATATTCCATTTATAAATATTCCATTGATCAACCCTCACCTGGTTATGTGAACCAGGCTCAAGGTTTTAAATATCTATAAGCTGTTGTCTTTCAAATTTGAATCTTCCTGTTCAGACCTCTTTATTTGGATGTTTAGAACACATTTCAGTTTTAACATGTCCAAAACTGAACTCCTCATAGTCATTTTCAACTCTCCTCCAACTACAGTCTTTGTTACCTTTTCAGCACTTCCACTGTTTCTACCCTAGTCCAAGTCACTATCATCTCTTGTCTAGAAAACTGTAATAGATTGCTAACAAGACTCCATGCTATTACCCTTAAATCCTTACAGCTTTATGAAGAGAGCAGCTAGAGGGAGGGAATATTTGAAGATGTAAGTGAAATATCACTCTTCTGTTCAAAATCTTTTAGTGCTTTCCCATTTTATTCAGAGTAAAAGCTCAAGCCTTTATAATGGCCTAAAGGCCCTCCATGATAATAATAGCTCTTTTTGATCACATATTCTATTCTCCCTGAGTCAGTTGCTTAAGTCCTGCCACATTAGCATGCTTGATGTTCCTGTAGATAACTTTCTCACTTCATGTCTTTGCTCAGTTGTTACCTGATCATTGAGGCCTAGTCCAGTCACCTAACTCAATTTTGCAAACTCTCTCACAGCACTCTCAATTGGCTTTTCTTTCTCCCATAGCAATTAACACCTTCCAACAAGTAATATTTTAAAAGTTTATTGTTTTTCTTTATTGTCTTTCCCACTAAAATGTAAGCTTTGTGAGAGTAGAGATTTTTGTCTTTATTGTTCTTTGTTTTATTTCCAACAGTGAGTGGGTACCCAATAAATATTTGTTGAATGAAGAATTAGGTCACATACCTCCTCTACATAAAAGCTTCCGATGGCTTCCCCTCTCTTGGATTAAAAAAAAAGTCTGTCCCCCTACCTTCTGCCTGACCACTCTTCCCTTGATTACTCTGGCAAACTTGGATTCCTTGAATTTATCAATATGAGGTAAGTTCCTGCCTCAGGGCCTTTGCTCCTGCTGTTTCCTCTTTTTAGTATCGTTCTTTTCTCAGGCAGCTACATAGACTCCTCCTTTGGGGTTCTGCACAAATGTAACCTCAATCAGGACTCTCCTGACAACCCGTTTTTTAATTTTTTTAATTTATTTTTTGGCTGCATTGGGTCTTTGTTGCTGTGCGTGGGCTTTCTCTAGTTGCAGTGAGCAGGGGCTACTCTTTGTTGCAGTGCGTGGGCTTCTCATTGCGGTGGCTTCTCTTGTTGCAGAACACGGGCTCTAGGCACACGGGCTTCAGTAGTTCTGGCTTGCGGGCTCTAGAGCGCAGGCTCAGTGGTTGTGGTGCACGGGCTCCGCGGCATGTGAGATCTTCCCGGACCAGGGCTCTAACCCATGTCTCCTACATTGGCCGATGGATTCTTAACCACTACGCCACCAGGGAAGGCCCCTGACAACATGTTTTAATATTGCAAATCCTTTCCAATCCTAGTCTTTCCTCTTCTTCTATGCTCTCTGATTTTCTCCATAGCCTATTTCACCATCTGATATACTGAATATTTCATCTATCTTTTTATTGCCTCTACCCCTATCATGCATTAGAATAAAATCTCCGCAGTGAAGGAGATTTTTTTTTCCATTACTGTTATTCCTAGCACTTAAACAATGGTACTTAAAACTATTGGTTGAAAAAATGAATTCCTGACGAAGCAAGAATTCAAGATTATAAAGTAAATTAAATCAGTAGTGTTCTTGAATACTGTCAGTTTAGAGTTAGAAAATGTAACCAAAAAATTATTCACAAAAGTAGTAGTATTTATGAAATATTTAGAAATAAACTTGACAGCAAGTGTTTAGGATCTATATGGATAAAATTATAAATATCTAGTAACACCAAAAAGCTTGACTAAGCAGATAACATTTGCTTTGTTATTGTGGAGCTGAAGTTAATGTTGAGATATCGTTTTTTCCTGTTTTAATATATAAAGTTAATGCCATGTGGAGTTTTTCAAAACTTTATATGAACCTCAAGGTCATCTAGAAGTATACATATGCAAAAACAACCAGGGAGCCTTACGAAAATGTTCTAAAGTTAATGGTTATGGTTGCACAACTCTGTGAATATACTAAAAACCATTGAACTTGTGCTCATAAAGGGTAAATTTTATGGTATGTGAATTATATCTCAATAATGTTATAAATAAAATAAGGAATTTCTATAGGCTTACAAAAAGGAAAAAATAGCCTTTTTAAGTATTAAAACATACTGTAAAGTGTCCACATATTATTAGTGGCTCAGGAATAAATATAAATGTAAGTGAAGCAAAATGGAGAGCTTAGACCCAAATATGAATAAAAATATGTGAGAAATGTATTTCAAATCAGTGAATGTGAAATGAGAAATGGAAAAACTCTTAGAACAACGGACAAAACCTTTTCAGGTAAAAGCTGCTTCTCTACCCACAGATTATGTTTTAAAAATTCAAAATAGATAAATAATTTAAAGTAAAAGTAAGAATGAGACCATAAAAACATTAGTTGAAAATGTGGTGAAGATTGTCATCTTTACGAGGATGTGATCGTTCCAATTATGCTATGAAAACAACTATAAAACTCAAGAGATTATTTTATCTACTATAATGGTTAAGAGCTTTAGCTATGAAATCAGACTCTGTTTAAAGCATACTTTCAATCACTTAATGGTTAAGTAACCTTGACCAGGTAATCTAGTATCTAAACTATTCCTATTTTTAAAAAAATAAATTTAATGAGGATAATTACATTAACCACATCATATGGTTGTTGTGAGGATCAAATGACAGAATATGTGTGGTACTTAGTACAGTTTTTCATATGTTTCTGAATACATTTAACTTCTTTTTAAGAAAAATAATAGGAAGTAGAAGGACAACCAGTAAATTGGGAGACAAATGTGCGACATGAGAGAAATATTATTTCAAAAATATTAAAGGCTCTTCTAAATAAGAAATGATAAACTCCACAATTCAGAAAAAAGACATGGACCTCAAACAGCTATTACACTGCTGAAAAATATACAAGGCCTGTAAAATCATGTGACAGGATGTCTTGTTCATAATACCAGGCAGTAAGTGAAATGTAAATAGAAATGCCCCAAAAGTGTATCTATAGGTTGTAAAATCTTAAACACTGACAATGGGAATAAAAAATATTTTCTTCACATTTAGGACATTGACATTCACAAAAAGAAAACTCACATAGCATAATGAGAAAACATTACAAGCTGTATAAGAACACAGGCCAACAGTAGGGAAAGAGTCAACAGATGAGCATAGACTTCACTACCAAAGAGCTGGAAATATTGAAACCATCTGAAAGATTTTGAAATGGTTAAAATGGGCAAAAAGATAACCATTTGATAAAAACAGGACGATAACAAGTGGATTTGAAAATGAACCAAATAGTAATTAATCCTAGAAATAATGGCATTTGAAATGAAAACAATGAGTTTATTGGAACAGTAAATGAGAGAGCGTATTTTCTGACGATAACTATAACCAGATCACCCAATTGTCAAGGTTTGGAAACATTAAGATTGACCTGAATACTATTAGTCTGATGTTTAATTTCAAAATCGTCAGAAGCAAGGTTGTCAGTTGTTACTGTTTCTGTTTTTAGGCAATATCATTGCCTAAAAATGCAGAATATCACAAGTCACAAGGTATTATCTTGGGTTACAGAAATGTAGTGTTTATAAACTCTGAATTTTTATAATAAACTTTTTTCCATTAAAAAAGTCTTTCTTGGGGCTTCCCTGGTGGCGCAGTGGTTGAGAATCTGCCTGCCAATGCAGGGGACATGGGTTCGAGCCCTGGTCTGGGAGGATCCTACGTGCCACGGAGCAACTAGGCCCATGAGCCACAACTACTGAGCCTGTGCGTCTGGAGCCTGTGCTCCGCAACAAGAGAGGCCGCGATAGTGAGAGGCCCGCGCACCATGATGAAGAGTGGCCCCCGCTTGCCACAACTAGAGAAAGCCCTCGCACAGAAACGAAGACCCAACACAGCAAAACTAAATAAATTAATTAATAAACTCCTACCCCCAACATCTTCAAAAGAAAAAAGAAAACCAGAGCTTTAAAAAAAAAAAAGTTTTTCTTGATGCAGAGCTGTCCTACACGTGTAACTATTTATCATATATACCCTTTTTTTAAAGAACTTTATTTATTTATTTGGCTGCATCAGGTCTTAGTTGTGGTGTGCAGGCTCTTCGTTGTGGCATGTGGGCTCCAGAGCAAGCAGGCTCAGTATTTGTGGCGCATGGACTTAGTTGCGCCGTGGCATGTGGGATCTTAGTTCCCCAACCAGGGATCGAACCGACGTCCCCCACATTGGAAGGCAGATTCTTATTACCACTGGACCACCTGGGAAGTCCCTATTGTATATACCCTTTGATCAAGCAATTCCACTTTTAGAAGTTGATCTGAAGGAAATAATTGGACAAATAGACAAAGATTTATATAACTGGATGTTCATCATTATATTCCTTACAAGAAGAAATAGCCGAAAACTGGGACTTCCCTGGCTGGCCAGTCATTAAGACTCCAGGCTTCCTCCACTGCAGGGGTCACAGGTTCGATCCCTGGTCAGAGAACTAGGATCCTGCGTGCCTCACAGCGCTGTTTAAAAAGCAACCAGTATGAGGTTGGTTTTATGAATTTTGAACTGTTAAAAAAACATTGAATTGATAAGTCTGACTCAATTTATTTGTGTAAAAAGGTGTCTTCCTCGTATTGTTTAAGTGGGCTATGAAACCACAAGCATTTTTGGCCCCATTTTTATGAAAGAATGTACATGTATTTGAGTATATGGTGAAGCATATGAAATGTAAAATTGTTTATTTATGGATGGTAGTGTTTATACCTTCCCTCTTTTCTAATGAGCATACTTTTATCTTTGTTTTCAAGTTGAAGAAAATTATATGCTTAAAATGATGTTTTGATACAATATCTTTTTCATTGACTAACATAATATACTCTTAAAAATGATACCTCTTACTACTGGTTGTCATTTTAAGAGGTTCTTAGAAAGGTAAGAGAATAATATTACCAGTACCAACTGTAGCTTTCAACATCTTATTAATATTACCTCATTCACTCAGTTTATTCAGTGTCAGGATTTGGACGAAAAAAAATCTTTGAAACCAAAATCAAATTATCTGCGCTTTTTTGTTTTATTTTTATTTTTTCCTTCTTTAATCATAGACCATTTACTGTGGGATACTATTTTAGGATGCTTTTAATTAACCTGAGATATTCATTTCCATCAAAGGTGAAAAACCAGATTTCAGTACAGTCTTTTAAGCAGGTTAAGGGAGCTGGATGTTTCTACTTTTCTTTCAGACAGAATTTTAAAAATAAACTTTTATTGAAGTATAACATAAATATAAATGTAACAACTCGGTGAATTTTCACAAACTCAACCACCCCTTGTAGCCAGCATTCAGTTTAAGAAATGGAACATTACCAGCACCCACCAAGATCTTGTACTCCTTTCTCATCATTGCCCCACACCAGGGGTAACCATTTTCCTGACTTTAAATATCATAATTAGTCATGCCTCTTTGTGAACTTAATATAAATGGAGTTATATAGTACACACTATTATTCTGTATCCTTTCACTTAGTCTTGTTTGTGAGCGTTATCTGTGCTATGGAACATAGTCATAGTTTGTTCAGATAGATTTTTAAAGGTACGTTTTAAAATGGAAGTGTCACAATTTTCAGGTATAAATATATTTTAAAATACTTAATAAAGCCTTTAATTTTTAAGTTTTGAAAAGTAACCGTAAAAATACAAAATGGGAGTATTGTTTCTTTAACAAGATGGGAAGAAAATGTGTTTCTTTAATCGCAAGCTTAATATATGTCAGTTGAATATGAGACTGTCAGAAAAGCCAGTTTCCTCTTGGGCAAAATTGTAAGGGTCCAGTCCAAAAGAAGAGATAGTCCCCTTAATTTTGAGTCAATCAAATATTGGTTGTATTGTGTTTCCTCCCTCATAGGTTACTATTTTCATTAATCTTCTGTTTATTCTTCTATTTTTAATATAACCAGATATGTATATATATTCATATACCTGTCTTCTTATACAGAAGATAGCATATTATAACCACTGTCCAAATTCTTGCTTTTTTTCATTTAATAATACATATTAAAGAGCATTTGATAGCAATATATTGATATCTTCTCTTTTTTTCCAGTTTTATGGCAGTCCATTGTACAGATATACTTTGATTTATTCAGCCAGTCCCCTGTAGATAATCATTTAGACTGTTTTAGGGTTTTGCTATTAAAATGGTGGTACATTTTTAGCTTTTTGCAAACATTAGATTTTTTGCCAGTGTGTCTTGGGGTAGATCCCCTAAAAGTGGTCAAAGGAATAAATGCATGTGGTATTTTTTTAGTTATTGCCAATTTCTATTTTGTAGGGATTATACCATTTTACACACAAAACTTTTCCGTATATGCATGAATTTGGTTTTGGGTTTTCTATCCTGGCCCATTGGATCTTTTGTCTTCTCATGTGCTATACTGTTTTAGTGATAGAGGCATTAAAAATTAATTTAATATTTGATAGTTATCCCCTTCTTTTTAGATTTTGCTAGGTATTCTTGCTTATATATTTTTTCCCAATGAATGTTATAACTTTTCTTATTCCTGAGAGAATCTTGTTGGTATTTTTATTAGGATGACATTAAATTTATAAATTTGCTTCGGGGAAATTTTCAGCTCCATATCTTCCTATCCACAAACATAGTATGTCTTTACATTTGTTCAAGTCTTTCATTTGTATTTTATAGTTAAGAAAGACTCTTTATGTCAGTTATACCTCAATTAAAAAAAAAAAAAAACTGCTGAAACGTGAAGAAGAAAAAAATCTTTGTTATCTAAAAGTAAAAGAGACTGTTGTGGGAAATGATAAATTCATTTGTAAAGTATATAATGAGGATTCATACATTAGATAGCAATTTATATTATGACTTAAAAGTTACTTTCAACTCTAAGATTTTATATAAAAACACATTCTAAAGAAAACATGAACATATTTTATTGTCTTTTCTATTCTTCTCACATGAAGAGAGAACTTGACTGCTCATTCAAGATTATAATTAAGAATGTGTTAAAGGAGTAAAAGTTGGTCAGGAATTGTCCTGCATTGGTTTGAAATCATTGAAATTAAATAAGGAGGTAGGCAAAGAACCATTATTTTAAACGAGGACCATGGGATATTGTAACTAACAATATCTTTTCAAAAACAGTACATTCATATGCTAATGTATATTTAGTCCATGTAAGGAGAAAGTAGACTATTTGCCTTTTTAAAACAATGTCAAAAAATACCATAGGGATATTTCTAAATACTCAATAATATGTATGTTCATATGGTTGAAAGTCAACAAAGATTACATCTATATAGTCTGATATAGCAGTAGAGGAACTAACATACCGTGACAGTATAACATTAGTTAGTTTTTTTAAAAAAGCACTATTGCCTATCTTGTATCTGATTTGTCATCATTTAGTTTGTTTGATTGTAATGCTAAACTGAAATGGTATATAAGCTTTACTCTCTCTGAAACCCTTTTCTTGTTCAAATTTTAGGATCCTTCAAAGTTGTACAAGAAATCAGGTGATGTTGCAGCCATTGAATGCCAGTCTGAGGAGAGCATCCATCTTCATTCACAGGGAGAAAACAATCCTTTGTCTAAGAAGCTTTCTCCAGTACACTCAGAAATGACAGATTACATTAATGCAGCATCATCTACTCTTGTTGGTAGCCAGGATCCTGATTTAAAGGACAGGGCATTACTTAATGGAGGAACGAGTGTAACGGAAAAGTTGGCACAGCTCATTGCAACTTGTCCTCCCTCCAAGTCTTCCAAGACAAAACCTAAGAAGTTAGGAACTGGCACTACTGCGGGATTGGTTAACAAGGATTTGATCAGGAAAGCAGGCGTTGGCTCTGTAGCTGGAATAATACATAAGGACTTAATAAAAAAACCAACTATCAGCACAGCGGTTGGATTGGTAACTAAAGATCCTGGGAAAAAGCCAGTGTTTAATGCAACAGTAGGATTGGTCAATAAGGACTCTGTGAAAAAACTAGGAACTGGCACTACAGCGGTATTCATTAATAAAGACTTAGGCAAAAAGCCAGGGAATATCACTACAGTAGGACTGCTAAGCAAAGATTCAGGAAAGAAGCTAGGAATTGGTATTGTTCCAGGTTTAGTGAATAAGGAACCTGGAAAGAAGCTAGGACTTGGCACTGTGGTTGGACTAGTTAATAAAGACTTGGGAAAGAAATTGGGTTCTACTGTTGGCCTAGTGGCCAAGGACTGTGCGAAGAAGATTGTAGCAAATTCAACAATGGGATTAGTTAATAAGGACATTGGAAAGAAACTAGTGAGTTGTCCTATGGCAGGACTGGTCAGTAAAGATGCCATAAACCTTAAAGCGGAAGCACTGCTCCCCACTCAGGAACCACTTAAGGCTTCTTGTAGTACAAACATCAATAGTCATGAAAGTCAGGAACTTTCTGAATCCCTGAAAGACAGTGCCACCAGCAAAACTTTTGAGAAGAATGTTATACGGCAGAGTAAAGAAAGCATATTGGAAAAGTTCTCAGTTCGAAAGGAAATCATTAATTTGGAGAAAGAAATGTTTAATGAAGGAACATGCATTCAGCAAGACAGTTTCTCATCCAGTGAAAGGGGGTCTTATGAAACCTCAAAGCATGAAAAGCAACCTCCCGTATATTGCACTTCTCCGGACTTTCAAATGGGAGTTGCTTCTGATGCATCTACAGCAAAATCCCCTTTTAGTGCAGTAGGAGAAAGCAATCTCCCTTCCCCATCACCTACTGTATCTGTTAATCCTTTAACCAGAAGTCCCCCTGAAACGTCTTCACAGATGGCTCCTAATCCGTTACTTTTAAGTCCTACCACAGAACTAATGGAAGAAATTTCTGAATCTGTCGGAAAGAACCAATTTACTTCTGAAAGTACCCACTTGAACATTGGTCATAGGTCTGTGGGTCATAGCATGAATATTGAATGCAAAGGGATTGATAAAGAGGTAAATGATTCCAAAACTGCACATATAGATATTCCAAGAATAAGCTCTTCTCTGGGAAAAAAGCCAAGTTTGACTTCTGATTCCAGTATTCATACAATTACGCCTTCAGTTGTTAACTTCACTAGTTTATTTAGTAACAAGCCCTTTCTAAAACTTGGTGCAGTAACTGCATCCGACAAACACTGCCAAGTTACTGAAAGCCTAAGCACTACTTTGCAGTCCAAACCATTAAAAAAAAGGAAAGGAAGAAAACCTCGGTGGACTAAAGTGGTGGCAAGAAGCACATGCCGGTCTCCAAAAGGGCTAGAATTAGAAAGATCAGAGCTTTTTAAAAATGTTTCTTGTAGTTCACTATCAAATAGTAATTCCGAGCCAGCCAAGTTTATGAAAAACATTGGACCATCTTCATTTGTAGATCATGACTTCCTTAAACGCCGATTACCAAAGTTGAGCAAATCTACAACTCCATCTCTTGCTCTCTTAACTGATAGTGAAAAACCATCTCATAAGTCTTTTGCTACTCACAAACTATCCTCCAGTATGTGTGTGTCTAGTGATCTTTTGTCTGATATTTATAAACCCAAAAGAGGAAGACCTAAATCTAAGGAGATGCCTCAACTGGAAGGTCCACCTAAAAGGACTTTAAAAATTCCTGCCTCTAAAGTTTTTTCTTTGCAGTCTAAGGAAGAACAAGAACCCCCAATTTTACAACCAGAAATTGAAATTCCTTCCTTCAAACAAAGTCTGTCTGTGTCTCCTTTTCCAAAAAAGAGAGGCAGACCTAAGAGGCAAATGAGGTCACCAGTCAAGATGAAGCCACCTGTACTATCGGTGGCTCCATTTGTTGCCACTGAAAGTCCAAGCAAGCTTGAGTCTGAAAGTGACAACCATAGAAGTAGCAGTGATTTCTTTGAGAGTGAGGATCAACTTCAGGATCCAGATGATCTAGATGACAGTCACAGGCCAACTGTCTGTAGTATGAGTGACCTTGAGATGGAACCAGATAAAAAAATTACGAAGAGAAACAATGGACAGTTAATGAAAACAATTATCCGCAAAATAAATAAAATGAAGACTTTAAAGAGAAAGAAACTGTTGAATCAGATTCTTTCAAGCTCTGTAGAATCAAGTAATAAAGGGAAAGTGCAATCCAAACTCCATAATACAGTGTCAAGTCTTGCCGCCACATTTGGCTCTAAATTGGGCCAACAGATAAATGTCAGCAAGAAAGGAACCATTTACATAGGAAAGAGGAGGGGTCGAAAACCAAAAACTGTCTTAAATGGCATTCTTTCTGGTAGCCCTACCAGCCTTGCTGTTCTTGAACAAACAGCTCAGCAGGCAGCTGGGTCAGCATTAGGACAGATTCTTCCACCTTTACTGCCTTCATCTGCTAGTAGTTCTGAGATTCTTCCATCACCTATTTGCTCTCAGTCTTCTGGGACTAGTGGAGGTCAGAGCCCTGTAAGTAGTGATGCAGGCTTTGTTGAACCCAGTTCAGTGCCATATTTGCATTTACACTCCAGACAGGGCAGTATGATTCAGACTCTTGCAATGAAGAAGGCCTCAAAGGGGAGGAGGCGGTTATCTCCTCCTACTTTGTTGCCAAATTCTCCTTCTCACTTGAGTGAACTGACATCTCTGAAAGAAGCTACTCCTTCTCCTATTAGTGAGTCTCATAGTGATGAGACCATTCCCAGTGATAGTGGAATAGGAACAGATAATAACAGCACATCAGACAGGGCAGAGAAATTTTGTGGGCAAAAAAAGAGGAGGCATTCTTTTGAGCATGTTTCTCTGATTCCCCCTGAAACCTCTACAGTCCTAAGCAGTCTTAAAGAAAAACATAAACATAAATGTAAGCGCAGGAATCATGATTACCTCAGCTACGACAAGATGAAAAGGCAAAAACGAAAACGGAAAAAGAAATATCCCCAACTCCGAAATAGACAGGATCCAGACTTTATTGCAGATCTGGAGGAATTAATAAGTCGCCTAAGTGAAATTCGAATCACTCATCGAAGTCATCATTTTATCCCCCGAGACCTTTTGCCAACTATTTTTCGAATCAACTTTAATAGTTTCTATACGCATCCTTCTTTCCCCTTAGACCCTTTGCACTACATTCGAAAACCTGACTTAAAAAAGAAGAGAGGGAGACCCCCTAAGATGAGGGAGGCAATGGCTGAAATGCCTTTTATGCACAGCCTTAGTTTTCCTCTTTCTAGTACTGGATTCTATCCTTCTTATGGCATGCCTTACTCTCCGTCACCCCTTACAGCTGCTCCCATAGGATTAGGTTACTATGGAAGATATCCCCCAACTCTTTATCCACCTCCTCCATCTCCATCTTTCACCACTCCACTTCCACCTCCTTCCTATATGCATGCTGGTCATTTACTTCTCAATCCCACCAAATACCATAAGAAAAAGCATAAGCTACTTCGACAGGAAGCCTTTCTTACAACCAGCAGGACTCCCCTTCTTTCTATGAGTACCTACCCTAGCGTCCCTCCCGAGATGGCCTATGGTTGGATGGTCGAGCACAAACACAGGCACCGTCACAAACACAGAGAACACCGTTCTTCTGAGCAGCCACAGGTTTCCATGGACACTGGCTCTTCCAGATCTGTCCTAGAATCTTTGAAGCGCTATCGATTTGGAAAGGATACTGTTGGAGAGCGCTATAAACATAAGGAAAAGCACCGGTGTCATATGTCCTGCCCTCATCTCTCTCCTTCAAAAAGCTTAATAAACAGAGAAGAGCAGTGGGTCCACCGAGAGCCTTCAGAATCTAGTCCATTGGCCTTGGGATTGCAGACACCTTTACAGATTGACTGTTCAGAAAGTTCTCCAAGTTTATCCCTTGGGGGATTCACTCCCAACTCTGATCTGGCCAGCAGTGATGAACATACAAACCTTTTCACAAGTGCAATAGGGAGCTGCAGAGTTTCAAACCCTAACTCCAGTGGCCGAAAGAAACTAACTGACAGCCCTGGACTGTTTTCTGCACAGGACACTTCATTAAATCGGCCTCACAGAAAGGAGCCGCTGCCTTCCAGCGAAAGGGCAGTACAGACCTTGACAGGTAAGAGGGTTATTTTGTTGCCTGTTGTTTGTGTTAGAGAAATGGTGTATTTTGCCTACCGGTTGCCTGATATGTGTACATGAACTTTTAATAGCTCAAGTGTTTTTGTTTTTATAAATGTATTTTGAAATGTTATCTTCCAAGTTTTTATTTTCAGTAGATGTGAGAAGTAAGATAAGGCATGTCTTTGCATTAATTTTGAATTTTGAGAAGAGATATCATTATCAAAACAAACAAAAAATAATACTCAACTTTTTGGAAATCAGGAAAAATGATTTTCTTATGCAAAAAGGCTATTACGCAGTTTCTTTAGTGAGAAATGGCTCATAGATATCTGGGTTTTTTTTTAAATTTTATTGAAGTATAGTTGATTTAGTGTTGTGGATATCTGTTAATACCTATGCAGGATTTTTAATATATACTGATCCAGTTTATAAGTGTTTCTGTGTTACAGGAAGAATATGTTGTTAACTCTGTGTGTCTCATAATAAAAATCTAAACAGTCAAAACTATCAACTTGTGGGAATTCCCTGGCGGTCCAATGGTTAGGACTCTACGCCTTCACTGCTGCAGGCCTGGGTTCAATCCCTGGTTGGGAAACTAAGATCCCACAAGCCATGTGGTGCAGCCAAAAACAAACAAAATTATCAACTTTGTAAAATTTAACTCAATATTTAGTGGGACTTCATTTTTCAGAGTACCTTTAGGTATCTTCATAAAAGCTGCTTAGGTTTAATAAAATGACATAAAGCAAATTTAGGTAATGCGTTTGTAATGTCTAGAAAGTGTCTTTTAAGAATTGAAAAGAAGATATGGGGCTTCCCTGGTGGCATAGTGGTTGAGAGTCCGCCTGCCGATGCAGGGGACACGGGTTCGTGCCCCGGTCTGGGAAGATCCCACATGCCGTGGAGCAGCTAGGCCCGTGAGCCATGGCCGCTGAGCCTGCACGTCCAGAGCCTGTGCTCCGCAACGGGAGAGGCCATAACAGTGAGAGGCCCCAAAAAAAAAAAAAAAAAAAAAAAAAAAAAAAGAATTGAAAAGAACATAGAAAACAAGAAAAAGGAAGCATTGCCTATTCATGTATAAGATAACGCTAAGTCAGAAGTTCTTTATCAGAGATCTCAACCCTACGGGTTTGTAAATTAACTCTAGAAAGTCCATAAAACCTCTGATGTTGTAAGTAAAATTATGTGTGTGTATGCTTGTGTGTATTTTTAGGAGAAAATGCATACATTTTTTCAGATTCTCCAAGTAAACTCTGTAAGCCTCAATATCCCTTCCTATAAAATGGGATTAGTAGGGTTATTATAAACAGTAAATGAGATTATAGTGTTTATTAAAATGATTTGCACATAGTAAGCATACAAATGTTAATTGATATTATTCCCCCCAAATATTAAAAACTTGTGCATTAGAGGAAATGATAAACCCCTCAAAGAGAAGAGGGTTTTTTTCCTGATTTTAATTATTTGTGAACTTTTGAAAAATAAAAGCTATCTTGGTGGAGCTGAGCATTCTTTAGTTTTTAACAATGTAATAAAGAAGGAAAAAATCGTAAGCTCTAATTAGGTTCATTCAACAAATTTTTTGACAAACATTTAATCAACAGCAGTTATTGAATATCTGCTGTCAGCCAGACATTGTACTTTGTGGGCCCTTGTGATATGATAGGGAACAAAGCACACAGGTTCATTGTTCTCATGGATCTTAATATTGGAGGAGATGAGTAATAAAAAAAATTGCACATTAAATGTCATAAAAATTGTGACAAATGGTACATAAATATATATATATATATATTTAAAGTCCAGGGTTCTATGGGAGTATGAAATGGGGGCCTAACTCAGGAAGGCTTCCCTGAGAAAGTGACCCTAGACAGTTAACTTGAATGAAGGATGAGCAGTAGTTAGCTAGGTGAACAGAATTCCACTTACTCATTTACTCATTCATTCACTCATTCATTTATTTATTGAATTCCAAAACATCTAGCATTCTTCTAGTCACTGGTATATAGTAGAGAGTAAAGACATATCTGGCCTCATTAACTTTCAGCTTGGTGAAGGAAGACAAACTATAGAGTGGTAAGCACATAAATAATGGCATAATTGATAAAAATGCTATCAAATTAATTAATATAAGTGTTAGGATACATAACTAAGGGGAGAGGGGTGCCTATTTAGATAGAGTTATTAGTTATGGTCCAAGGGTAGAAAGTTGCAATTTAAGGATGTGAAACCACCAAGCTTCCAAGCTGAGGTTTGGGTGAAGAGCACTTTTGAGGATCCTGAACTGGAAAGGAGCTTAGATGTTAGAAAACCAGGGGAGCGCTCAGAAGGTTCATTGTGGTAGGAGAGGGAATACAAGAGAGAGAATGGTGAGAGAATTGTGGTGAAAGAAAGAAGACAGACCACATGTTAAAAGATTTTGGATTTTATACTAAGCAAAAAGACAGAAGTATTGATTTTAAATTTACATTTTAAAAGATTGTTCTAGCTCACGTGTGAACATTGAATTGTAGAGGACAAAAATAGCTACAGGGAAACCAATTAGTAGACAATTGCAGTAGTCTAGATAAAATGATGATACTTAAGGGTGTTGGCGGACTCCTTCATGAATATTTGAGAGGTTCATGGTGCAGTGTACTGATACAGAGAAGACTAGAGGAGGAGAGATTTGGGGAGAGTACAAGTTTGCTTTTTCATATATATAAACCTTGAGATGCCTTTAGAAACTTCAGGTGGTGATGTTGAGCAGACATTTGGGTATCTAGTTCTGGAGCTCAAGAGAGATGTTTGGGCTAGAGATACGGGCATTTCACTATGAGGTTTTGAAAAACTTTGGTAATATTATTCACTAAAAATAAAAGGATGTCTGGAAAAGAGAGTTGGGAACAGGCTCTCAAAACCTCTGAAACTTTGTAACCAGAGCACCAAGAAAAATAGTCATTCTAGAAAATACCAGCAGCAGGTAAAAATACATGTTAAATTGTTTAGTAAGTAAAGAAATACTACAATAAACATAGGACTCTTTAGGAGAAGATGAAGGTAGCCTGATAGAAACAGATATAAAGAAGGGTTGAAGCTGCTCAGTTGTAGACACAAAGCATATCATAAATATGAAGTGATGCCAGATATAGCTGGTTCTGGTTTATTGTCCTTATTTGTCTCTTTCTCATGAAGCTTGGGGGAACCACACAATAAGCACTTGTAGGAAAATCTGTGACCATTTGTAGCCAAGAGGGTGAATGGGCATTCTGAACAGAACTACATTGTTCAATGGTTTACTGCATTTAGTTTGTGTTAGAGTATTCTTTGTTTAGCTGCTAACTTGGTGCTTCAAAACATTAATGTACTCTGAAAAATCACGTATGAACTCCATGTCATTCTGGTATTCTATTTATCAATTGTATGTGAGCTGTTTCACTCTACAGAAACATTCTAACAAAATAGACTATACATCTATGAATCCTCTGTTTATCTATCTACCTGTCGTCGTGAGAGAGATGATATTTCCCTACAGAGAATATAAAGTGAGAAAAGAAAAGAGCCTTGGACAGCTTTGAGGAATTTCAGTATTTAAAGTAGTGATTAAAAACCATCAGCCTTTGGTTTATATATGACCCTTTGTGATGATTTCTACAGTTTGTTTTTTTAATTGCTAAAATTTAAAAATCTGGAGATTTCACACAAGCATGCAGAATTCTGCTTTTCTTTGAAAAGAAATCAGAACATCTGACAACAGTTAATCCGTATTTCCTGGATGACATCAAGGTTGGGTCTCAATAGTGGCCGCCCCTCCCCCCTCCCCAAGTCTTTAGTTGGGACATACGTTCTTCAGTTTTCCTCAGTCCTCACAGTGTCCTGTTGTGTGTTATATCTGGCCCAGTTCAGATATTTAAGAGATTTATCTGGCTCCAAGGAATATTGAGTCTGAGGCCCCTAATTTAAGAGTTGTGAGAAGGAGCTTATAAGAAGTGGGGGAATTGAGGTGAAGGTAAAGTGAAATGACAGCTTAGGTTGTTGAATGTATCATCTACATGGACATTAACGTCACCCAAGAGGCCATTTATAGGAGTCAGGGTGGAAGGGATGAATCTGAATCTGGTTTCAGGGACCTTGGAGAATGAGATAGCAGGGAAAGCTAGCGTATGCAGAAATACCTGCTTTATGAATAAGAACCTTTTTTTTTCCCTTCCTTTAAAAATATAACATACAAAAACATTAAGACCTCTCCGAAGTCACTGTTCTGACACCAATCCTTTGTCACCAACTGAGTTTCCTACAATTTAGATCAATTCTGATACTAACTACCTGGAGTTAGAGAAGACCCTACAAGAGCAAAGTTTTTTGAAGACTGCCCCCATTTAAGATGCCAGTGGCAAGTTTCAGTGTCCCCAATCCACCCACACTTCTGCCCAGCTTGCTACAAGTTTAAGGGCTACCACAACCCCTCAGTTTTGATAATTTGGTAGAATGGCTCATAGAACTTACTGTAACCACTATAATTACAATTACAGTTATATTATAAAGGATACAGATCAGGAATTGAAGAGATGCATAGGGCAATAGCTGGGGCGGGAAAGGGGACACAGAGCTTCCATACCCTCTCTGTGGAATCTGGGTGTGTCATGCTCCCAGCACATCATTGTGTTCACCAACCAAGAAGCTTCACCAGGCCTCTGTGTCCAGAATTTTGATTGGGGCTTCACTATATAGGTGTGATTGATTAAATCATTGGCCATGTGATTGAATTCAATCTCAGGTCCATCTCCACCCTCTGTAGATTGGGCTCACCCAGAGTTTCAGCTCTCTAATCATGTGGTTGGTCTCTAGTGACCAGCCTCCATCCTGAGGGAATCTTAGGGTTCACCTTAAGTCACCTCTTTGGCATAACAAAGACACTGCTATCAGGAAATTTCAAGGTTTTTGAAGTTCTGTGCCAGGAATCAGAGATCAGGTATATTCTTCATTATATCACAAGTCTAATTTGTTTTGTTAATTGATCTGTAACTTGGAATCTCTCTGTCTTCTTCACAGTTATTACTCTTTTGATACGTAGGTAGAAATGTGTCTTGATTTTCTAATAGGAATTTTTTTCAGATAGACATGAAAATTGGCTTACCTATCCACATAAAACCAGTTGAGAAAAAGATTTTTAGTTAAGGAAAATAATAAGAAAATAGTGCTAAATCATGGGATATCTTCTAATTTGGTCACTTTCAAGATCAGAATTTGTTTTGTTTAGGCAAAGCTTTATGAACTTGATTTTTTAATCTTAACTGTTATGATGGTCGCTGTCCCTTTAGTTATTTTGTATCTGTTGTTTGCCGGGTACAAGGAATACAAACAAAAGGAATAAGATATAATTTCTGCCTTCAAGGAATTTATAGTTAAGTGGAGTACATAAACATGTATCCAAATAGTTATTGATAGATAGCTCCTAAAATTGAGATACACTGTGTTTTGGGGAGCAGAGAAGAGAGGGACTTAAAAGGAGCCAGGAAGATGTTTTGAGTTTAGTGTGCAAAGAATAAAGGGTGAAGACTATTTCTTATAGAGAAATAAGATTTTTAGGGTTTTGGAGACATGATACTATACTTAGGTAACTGTAAATAGCCTGATATGGGACCAGGAGATGAGGTTGGAAAGATAGTCGGGGGACAGATCATAAAGCCTCTTTTTTATGTAGAATACCAAGGAGTTTGGAGTTTACCCTATAGGCAGTGGAAAGTTAAGGGTTTTAAAGCAGAATGATTTGCTAAGATTATATGGATAGCACTATGATAGATGGATTAGAGAAAGATCAGTTGGACCAGTTTGGATATTGTCTCAGCAAAATATTACGGGGGCCTGAACTAAGATAGTGATAGAGAAAACAATATTCCAAAGAAATAGATTTTTCAAAGAGGTGAAGAAAGAGGGAAGGGCTTCCCTGGTGGCGCAGTGGTTGAGAGTCCGCCTGCCAATGCAGGGGACATGGGTTTGTGCCCCGGTCTGGGAAGATCCCACATGCTGCAGAGCGGCTGGGCCCGTGAGCCACGGCCACTGAGCCTGCGCATCCAGAGCGCCTGTGCACCTCAGTGGGAGAGGCCACAACAGTAAGAGGCCCGCGTTTGGCAAAAAAAAAAAAAAAAGAAGGAAGATTTTAGCATGTCTCCAAGATACCTCTCTTGGGCAGTTGGTTGAATGGTGATGTGATTAAGTGAAAGGTCGCGACTGGAGATGGAAAATGGAGTTTCATGCTGTTTAGTGGGATATGTGGATATATGGATCTGTAGCTCAAAAGAAATCAAACATGAAGGTAAAAGTTTTAGATAAGTGGTTGTTTAAGCGAAGGAAATAAGAGAAGGAATGGTAATATGTAGGGTAAACACACTGGGTTTCCTAAGGGAGTTTGTAGTCAAGAGTGTCAGGTGCTACAGAGATCATTTAGATAAGGACTGAAAGTAGACAGTTTGCTTTAGCAGATTATCTTTTGTGATCTAAGAGCGATTCCCACAGTGGTAATTGTTAGATTTCTGGAGGTTAAGGAATGAATGGGAAATAATAAGGAAATTCAGGTGATTAAAATTCTTACAGCTTTAAAGTTCTTACAGCTTTAAATTTTGTAGCATTTCTGACTGGTTTATTATGTGCTCTTTCCTTATAATTTTGTATTCTGTCAAGGAAATAACTGCATCTTCTAGATCTGTACTTGTTTCAGTGTCACATAGTTTTCCTTCTTAAAGTATAAAAAGCATAACTAAATTTCATGTTATCTTAAATTGACCTTCTCAGTCTTCAGTTGATAATTTTTCCATACATAACTTGGAGATAGATTCATTATACATAAATTGCTTTCCTGTTAAAATGTCCAAAAAACTATTTAGTATACCGTGTACTCCAAAATTGTCAGTTACCTTCGGGACATTATTATCCTGAAACAGTTGGCCAGTGGCCAAAGCTGGAACAGTTTAAGAGGAAAGGGACAAATCATCCTTACAGAAGAATTCCAAATAATGTATGTAGACTATCCCCTTCAAGGAAGTGGAACTTAATTCCCCTTTTCCTGAATATGGGCTGGACTTAGTGACCTAATTCCAAAGAACAGAGTATGGAACGGGAAAAGTACTAACTTCACAGTGAAGAGGCCTAGCAGACAGCACCTTAAACCAAGTGAAAGTATAATTTCACCAGTGATGAATCACGATGGTAATATGTACCCTCTGATATAATGTGATTAGAAGGGAACTTCATTCCTGTGGTGTTCTTTCCAAAAACCCATAACCCCAGTGTAATCATAAGAAAACATCAAAAAAAGGGGAGTGGACAGAACATTGTATAAAATACCTAGCCAATGTGGACAGAACATTGTATAAAAATCCTGGCTAATACTCCTCATGCTCCTCAAGAGTATCAAAGACATGGAAAAACAAGGAAAGCTTGAGAAACCATCACAGATCAGAGAAAATTAAGGAGACTTGACAACTAAATACAATGTGATATCCAGATTGTAACCTGGAACAGGAAAAGGACATGAGTAGAAAAATTATTCTGATGTTAACTTCATAGTTTTGTCAAATGTACCATAGTTAAGTAAGACATTAACATTAAGGAAGGTTGGGTAAAGGGTATATGAGAATTTTTGCTCTATACTGTCTTTGCAACTTTTCTGTAAATTTAAAATTATTCCAAAACAGTCAGGTTAGTTTTTTTTAAAAAGCAGAGTACTAATTGTCAAGTGAAACCAATCTCAAACTGATAACTGATTAAGGAAAAAATTTAAAATATTCTTTACTGTTTGCATTGAGTAGATTTATCATAAGTGTTAGTTGGAATAAAACAGGCATGTCTGATAAATTATGTTGATGGAAATTTGAGGAAGATAGATCAGGGGCACAGGCAGAAATGATAGATATGTTGTCCGGAACAAGGCATTTAACCTTTTCTCTCCTTGTTTCATATGTGGGGAAATCAAACTGACTTAATCACTCCAGCAGTTTTGGATTAAATCTGATAAAGCTTTAAAAAGAAAACTGGTCTAGTCATTTTATAAGTAATTGTGCATTTTATCATTTTATAAGTGATAGCTTATTTTTTAACTTATATTCTCTTCTATACTGTTATACTAACAGTCTAAAATCAGCTTGGTGCAAATAAAATTGTAATAAAATTATACTCTTAAATGAGGCCAGGTTTTCTGGTTTCACCCAATTCTGATAACTAATTCTATTTATTTAAGTATCTTTGTTAAGTAGACATGTAATAGGACTGGTGAGGAAGAGTTTCTGACCTGGAGTGTCAGATTCTCCATCCCTGCTTTTCAGCATTTTCAATTCATGTCTAGCTGCACGTGCCAGAACCTGCAACCTGATTTCAAAAATGGGTAGAGCAGTCACATGGAGTATTTTGCATTTATAGCTTACAAATTATAGAATAAAAAAAGTTATATATCTATATAAACAGTTATCTTGTCCCCCAAGAAAAAATTAGGGCTAAATCTTCCTTTTGTTTGGAAAAAGTTTATTCACTATAGTAGACGCATAATGGTTGAAGCACAGTATACTGAGTCTTATTTTATTTTTAACTGAAGAATGTAAGCATTGATCAGAATTTTCTGATTTCTGACAATTTCTCTAGGGTGGTGTGTAAGATACACCCGTAAGTGAAGTGTGACCGTGTGGACATGAAATCAGAAAATTTATTGTGGTGGTTAGTACAGTTCTGGGAATTTCCAGAGGAATTCCATTTCAGCGAATTATCTGATTTGGGCGGTATGAGAAATACCCTGATTGGAAGGAGAAAAACACAGGCTTTTTAGCTTCAAAATCACCAGCACAGTCTCTGAATCATTCTTGTACTGCATTTAATTGGTGAGTCAGATGAAATGTATTGCTTTCAGTAAATATATTTCCCACAATTGGAAACAGCTGTTTTTATCGAGGAACCAGTTTTTATCTCAGCATTCAGCTCATTCAGAAGAAGCTTCCAGAGCTCTTATGATCTGTGAACTATAGCAAAGGATTCAGAACTTAGATCTGGAAACAAAAAAACTTGATCAAAGATTTCCACATAGTTGATGTTTTACATTCACATTATTTTACTATGGTATCCATTTTAATTATAACCAGTTTTGATTCAGTCACTTTTTAACAAACATTGCCAGTAGTCTTGACTTATAAATAATAAAAGAAGAGAAATTTCTTAAAATTTTGTAACATGCTTTAGTTTGGGTGGGAAGGAGCAATTTAAATGTTAGAAATTAGTTTTAAATGTGTTATTTTAAAATAAATTTATATCATCTATGAACTGATTAACAGTGTCTTTCCAAGTCTAGCATACTTAATCTGTTTTTCCATAGCTTACCCAAAGATATTTATAGCATTAGAAACATCAGACAATTTGCTCATTCAAACCATTTCCTAGTTCCTTGGGTCTTCAGTGTCGAACTCCCAACAGGGTGTAACCAAAACTCATAACTATTGTTATTAAAGTTTTAATAGTGGATTTAGACTAAAGAAATGCATGTTTTATCCAACCAGTTGTTGGTTTCATTCACTATGTTCTTCTGCTAATTTATATTTGGAAGTTCCTCGTTTTTTAGCCTAGAATACTCAGGGCTTCAGTGAAGTAGTTAGGTTGAATCTTTTCCAGTGTTTTCTTTGTGATGTCTTCCACCTCTCCCCCACACTGTTATCAGTGGGAATTTTCTCTATTTACGCTGATATCTTTGCCCATATGACTGTCCTCACACCCAGGCATCTGTAAATGTACTATTTCTTTTTTATCTTGGATTTGTTTCTGTTCCTCCTCTATAGACATCAATCAACATCTCTTGTGACAAATCAACTTCAGAAGAGCTTTTTGGTTTCCACCCATTTTTGTGTATAATATAAAGATTTCCAGATTCTTATCCCTTTTAAACCTAGTTATGTTCTTTTTTGTTTTCTCAACTTTCTGACATTCTTATCCATGGTTTCATCTTATGGTTTTGGTCTAAAAGTACCGTCTTTCCTCCTCTTTGTCTAATTTGACGCAAATGTTTCCCTAAAACCTGTTTTTCTCTTTAAAAAGCTCATCCAATAAATGGCCAAATAAAAACGCAGAGATCCTACAATCAAAACCACTTCCAAGGGTCCCTCACATTTCCAAGTTTTTTTTTTTATTCTTAATTCCCTCTTTATTATCCCAATTAATGGTATTCTCTTTTTTCAGTTTCCCTCCTTAGTAGTAGTCTGCCTTCATTTTTACATGAAGGCCTCAACTGAAGAAAAAGAATTTACTTGTGGTAATCACCTTACATTTATGTTAAAGTCCAGTTTTATTTAGGTACTTCTTTTGTGACTTATCTTTAAGTTCTGTTTCCTGCATTTATATGTATAGAATTTCTAAACATGTTTCTGAAGCTGTCACCTGTGTGATGAGACATTCAGTAGGATTTCTACCAAATATTGAATGGAGGGATTCCCATTAATATTCTCTGTTTGTTCTGAAGTACTTAATTATTCAGCTTTAATACTGTATTGAAATGAGAAATGGGAACTCATTTCAATGGGAACTCTCTGATACTTAGAATTGTATGTGTTCTCTGTGTATGTTCTTTGAGGAAGTATCAGATTTTCTTGAATTGGAATACATACAAACTTCCTGTCTTACGAGGAGTGGAGAGTCTTCACATATCCCTCCAGGCAGATCTAAAATGACCACTGATGCTGCGGCCATACCACCCTGAACACGCCCGATCTCGTCTCATCATAAAATGACCACTGATTACACATGAACAAACATTCATCACATGATGGAGACAGTAACAAAGCAGTAACTCCCTTAAGGAATCAGCCATGATTTAGAAGAACCAAAGAGCCAAACAGTGGAAGCAGAAAACTACTTTTTCCCCTGGTACAGAGCTGAACAGAGAACTAAACACTTTCTGGTTCTGACTCATCATTTGGGCACATCTTATTTTATTGATATAATCCAGAGCATAATCCCAACCCTGGAGAAGCTATGATGAAGAGTCAGTGAATTAGAAGATTCACTTTAGAGGAGTTTTTTCCAACCTTTGTAGTTACCTACCAGCCTTGGAGGTACCTATCTTAATAGTACTTCTTAATTAGAGGTACTTATTTTACTAGTACTTCTTTATGTTTAAGATAAATGCTTGATATTCTAGATTAGTTCCAGTCCCTGTCCTTTTTTAATTTTTGTTTTAATATTGAATGGTTGCCTATGCGTGTCAGTGACATGATTAAGTATTTAGGGTCTAAAAATTCTGTGATAAACCTAAGGAGCCAATTTATGTATAATAGTATAACATTTATGAAAACCTTTTGAATTTTTTATCTTACCTCATTTTGGAACTCACAACAACCATGTTAGTTAAGAGTCCTTTATTAAACCAACATTCGAATATGTTTACTTGTATACATTTGAATATGTTTCATAGCAGAGCCGGGAATCAAACTCAGGATACCTTACTCCATAGTTCATGTACCTAACATTACTACACTCAACTCTGCATTGCATTCTGTTTTAGGTTTTGAAGCATAAATATATTGGTCTCTTTTGAAATGGACATGCTAGTTCTCTGGGCAATATCTTGTTCTTCCACATCCACCCAGCTGCATAATGGCACTTATAAAACAGTATGTTTCTGGTAGTGTTAGAGATAGTGTTTGCCGATTTCATATGATTTCTGCTATTAGGCCAGTTTTAACATGCTTTTGAACATCTTTAACAGATTATTACCTCTTGCATATGAGTTTATATCATCATTTTCCAGTCTTAAACTTGGTTGCTTTACATCATTAGTTAATGTTTTTTTTTTTTTTCAGGTATCCTCATCCTCTTACTGTTCCTATAAGCAATGTTTTTAAGTGAAATAAAGGTCTAGATCTGCTGATTATCAAACCCTAGAGGTCTGTATCTTAGGGATACAACTTTATTCCCCCTTAAATATGGAAAATTGTTAAGAACAACTCTGCTCTGTATGAACAGGGAATTCAAACGGACTTTTTGAAATGAAAAAAGAGAACCCTCCTGAATGAAGTTTTATTCCAGTTTCCTATTACATCCTAAGAATAGGCTGCTGGCCTCCATTACTTTCAGGAAATGAAAAATGGCTCAGAAGCTAAGTGAGCTAAGCCATCTCTCTCTCAATTGTTTCAGTTTCTCAGGAATTGCTGTACAAAGCTGCCAATAACGATCTCCGGGGATCTGACCCCCATTCCACCTCCCACTGCCTCCTCTGCAGCTCCAGATGCCACCAAAAGAAGGAGCTTTGAAGAAAGTGCCTGTACCCTCTTTTACCCTGAGGTGGGTGAGGCCAGGCAGGGTGATTCTCAGGATATCCTGATGATCAAAGGTATAGTTGAAGCCTTCATCAAGACTTTCTTGAAGATGAGCAAGAAATTTGGGAAACGTTGCCAAATAGCCTAGAAACTGAAGATGGAGCTCAAGAATGGATGGCACAAACGCCACCTGAAGTGTAATACATGATAACATACAAGACCCTAAATAAGCTCCTTGAGGGCAGAAACTATTATACTGTTTTTGTCTCTCCCTCCCCCCACCTCCACATTGTCTAGCATAGTGCCAAACATATAAACTGTAGTCAATAAATGTTAGTTTATGGCTGAGAGAGAAGACTTTATAAAGTGCTCTCCAACCCCTTCTTTCCCTAGTTCTTAATCTAAGATTGTTTGTCCATTAGTCAGGAGAGTAATGGTAAAGGGAGTTCAGTGATGTCTCAAGCTTCTTGGCCACTGTTGTCTTCTGTCTTGGCTGTGTGTCTGAGTAGGCAATATTTATCTGTTCAGTATATGAATTTTTCAGTATTAATACTTAAAGTTATATCTTCACTGATGCCTGGGCTTTTACTTCTTAGCTATTTTATTGTGGTATTTAGCTCTTTAATGGAAATCTTATCTGAACCACACTCTAGGGGGATTTATTTTACTGTTGGTTTTTAAAATCCCTTTTGTATCTGTTTTTAAGATTCAACAATAAACAGTCTTGCTTCTTAATTATATCTTACTGTAGTCATCACTGTGTTTCCAAAGTAGGAGGTACTATCACATCAATTTCCCCAAAATCTAATTTGTTACTCTTGAATGGCAACACATAGTCTTATATCTCACCTAATCAGCGCTAAAAGAGCCTGCTAAAAGAGTATTTACAGTGATGTGATTTAAGATACTGCGTGATTAAAAGAAAGCTCATGGTTTACTATTAAGGGAAATATTAGAAACTTAGCTCCATTGAGTTCTTCTGTCCCCAAGTTGTCCTTTAGTCAGTCCGTTCATTAAGGAGTTAACTCTCATTTAGAGGCAGAACTTTAAAAAATCTCATCTTCAAGTATTTGATTTATGGTACCTTTTGGGCCTCCAGTTTATATGTAAGGCTTTTTATTTGTAATGTTTTTCAAGTTAAGAGCGAACATTTCAGAGTGCTACTAGTTTTTTGACAAACCAGTTGACATTCATTATGTATTCTCAACAGCTGGCTTTTTAGGGTATAAGGAGTCTAATATCAGAGCCAAGTATATTTTATTCAGGAAATAGTCTTTCCTGAACGACATACTTTTCCCTTGAATAAGAGTTGTGTTAAATTATGCTGCATTTATTTGGGGTTTTGGTAAGAGTATGAGACTTTTTTTTTTTTTAAAGGAAATGGAGTTTCTTTGTCTTCATGAACTTCTATGTATACAACCAAGGAACTTTAAGTAAGCGTTAAAGGAGGCTTATTCTATTCCATGTATAAAGTAATAACAAATTCTTTCAGAGTGTTCTCTGGATTATATGGAATGTATGGATTTAAGGTTCACCTCTTTTAATTTTCATCTTTGATTCTATTAAATAAAATGCGCAGGTCGGACCTGCTTTTCTCACATCAGTTGTTCCTAATTAATTGCATTGTAGGTTTTGTCAGTTTATATGATGAATTTGAGTCAATAATCAAGAGCAGGTTTATTATATTATTTCTAGTAATTTTTATCAATAAATATCTTAATATGTTTCATAGTATAATACATAAAAACTAAATCATATATTTTTTTCATTTTTCCACTAAAACTAGTTTTTCCTCTATTAATGTAACAGGAGAAATTATGTATGAGACCTGTGGAATTCTGTCCGCAACATCTAGTGTCATTTGTCCTTCGCTTAATGTCCTCTTATTGTCAGCTTGAAAGTCATATTATTACAGAGAATGGCAGTGACAACAGCTAAAATATTACAGTTCTAACACAGAATGGTTTAACTTTATTTTTAGACTTGGATTTTCCTATGATTTCTGTCTTTTCCTGTCTCTCCAGGTTCCCAGCCAACTTCAGATAAGTCTTCCCAGCGACCATCAGAGAGCACAAACTGTAGCCCTACACGAAAGAGGTCTTCATCTGAGAGTACTTCTTCGACAGGCAAGTGCTATTTGTTTTAACAGACTTTGAAGATAATTTCCCAACTGTTACTTGTGAACAGACTTAAAATAGATTTTTTTTCTTTGGCCGTGCCGGATGGCTTGTGAGATCTCAGTTCCCCGACTAGGGATTAAACCTGGGCCACGGCAGTGAAAACGCCAAATCCTAACCTCTAGACCACCAGGGAACTCCCTTATAATAGCTTTACATTGTAGATTACAATTTATTAGCTTGCAGTATAATATTTAGAAAAAACAAACAAAAGTGGTCCTGAGATGTGAGAAGAATAATGTATATTGAAATAATAAAAGTGTTCACCTTTTACCCCTTTCATGTCCAGTTAAGCATACTCCATGAGGTATACTGATTTTGTTTTTTCTTCCAGTTTTATTGAGATATAATTGACATACAGCACTGTATAAGGTGTACAGCATATTTGACTTACTTATATCATGAAATGATTACCACAGTAAGTTTACTGAACATCCATCATCTCATATAGATATAAAGTAAAAGAAAAAAAACATTTTTTTCCTTGTGATGAGAACTCTTAGGATTTACTCTCTTAACAACTTTAATATATAATATACAGCAGTGTTAATTTTACTTATCATGTTGTACTTACATCCTTAGTACGTAATTTATCCTGTAACTGAAGGTTTGTAGAGGTATAGTGATTTTAATATAGTTCAGAAGGGATAATTCAAAATGAATAGGTAGAAGGGTAGGCGCACACAAAAATACAGATTTTGAAAGTTGAATTGAGGTAATGGGGCGTGTAGTGTAATAGGGGAGTGTAGATTAGAGCTATTTAATAAAGACTTAGATATATATAAAATTATTTAGTAAAGTAATAGTTTCCAGTAGCATTTACAAATCTTTGAGATATGTAAAACAATCTGAGGTTGTAAGAAGAACCTCTATTAATATTTATTTCTAATCAACTTTTTAAATGTTTACATATTTTAAATATATATAACTTCTTCATACAGTATAACATATCTGTACACTTTATACTTAGATTTAGGTTGTACTCTCAGTTTTCTTTTTACTGATAGTATGTGTGTTTACCAAAATAATAATAATAATAATAATGATATATATCTTCTGCCTTTACCAGGGATTGGAGAGTAGGAAATCATTTTTAATTTATCAGTATTATCAGGAGAAATGGGGAGTGGTAGTTTCATTCCCAGTAGTGGGAGTAATATATGTAAAGGGGAGAATAGAGAGTTCAAGAAATTAAATAAAAGAGCCAGTGTGGTTGGAGTAAAGGCAGTGACTGAATATGAGGCTGGAAGGGCAGGTAGGGACCAGTCATGTAGAGCCTTATTGATAACACTTAGAAGCCTTTGAAAGTTTTAGCAAGGAAGTCACATATCATTCCTTAGCTTTCTGTCCATGTGGTTTTAATTAGGAGATCACTTATGACTTATGGTCAGAAAATTTAATTTCTTCATCAGTACTCAAGGGCTCACTGTCAAATTGTATCAATATGGTAAATTTAATTTTTATTTGATGATTATCTTCACCATATTTGAAGCTTTTTATTAGTACCATTGTGCCAAAGGTACAGTGGAATTCAAACAGCAATGGTAGTTTTGTCTCTCATAGTACTTTGTCTTTACACTGACTAATGCAATGACTGACTAATTTTGATGGTGTCAGCCTAGACCAGGGTTCAGCAAACCATAGCCTGTGGACTAAATGTTGTCCAAGGCCTCTTTTTTGTGCAGCCTTCAAGCTAAGAATTGATTTTACATTTTTAAAGGGCTGGTTTTTGTTTCTGTTTTTTTAAAGGAAAAGAAAAAATTATACACGAGAAATTGTGTGTGTCCTCAAAAGCCTAAAGTATTTACTATCTCTCTTCTTATAGAAGAAGTTTGCCAACCCCTGAAAAAAATGAATGAGATTTCAATAAGAGACATATCTATGAAGAAAATCACCAAAATGTTTTACTTTAGTAAACTATTTATTTAGGGTAACTGTATATACAGAGCACTGGGGATACAAATATGAATAAGATAAGTTCCTGTCCTCAAGGATTTGGATATATTCACCACTTAAAAAGTATGTTAAATTCTATAACAGGCCAGTATACAAAATGTTATGACACACAGAGGAACTCAAGCACTAACCACTGACATACTGAAAATGTGACATATATACTACTATAATTTGAGTAGACAGGTGGGACAAGGACATGAAGTTGTAAAAGTAATAATGGACTATATCAGATATGGTGTACTTTTTTATTTGAGGGAATTGAAACTTTATTGTAGATGCAGTTGGGAGCTATTGAAGGATTTTGAACAGGGAAGATGAAAATTATTTCATATATTGTATCATTGAGAATAGGCTAGATTTTGCAGTGCTAAAAAAAATCCCAAAATTTCAGTGACTGAAAACAACAAAGGCTTTATTTTTTATTCATGCTGTATGACCATGACAGGTCTGCTCCATATTGTCTTCCCTCTAGTAACCTGTCTGATGGAGCAGCCTCTATCTATCTGGAATGTTGCTTGTCTTATGAAACAGAGTAAAAGGCCACAGCGAAGCACTAACTAGCTCTTAAAATTTCTGCCCAGAAGTAACATATGTTACTTCTCACATTTCAGTGCCAAAGCGAGTCACATGGTTAAGTCTTATGTCAAGGAAGTATGGGAAGTATAATCCTATCAAGGGAGGAACAGCAAATATTTATGAATGATAATATAGTCTGCCACATAGGCATTTTAGAAAAATGTAAAACATTACAATATGGAGAATGGACTGTGGCACGAGAAATGTGTGAAGACAGTAGATAATGGCTTCAGGTTTGGATATATTAAATTTGAGCTGTCTTTGGGCTATTGAGGTAGAGATGTTAGATAGCCATTTGGACGGTGTGGTTTATAGTTTATGACACCTATGGTAGAGATACACATCTAGCAGTATGTAGATAAACTTGAATTTGGCAGTGAATGAGGCCCAGGGAGAAAGTGTAATTTGAAAAGATGACAGCGTTGGAGATTTAAGATACATTAGATTTGAGAGGGAAGTGGATGAAAAGATGTCAGTGAATGACACAAAATTTTTAAACAGTTTTTTTGTTTGTTTGTTCGTTTTTTTGCGGTACGCAGGCCTCTCACTGTTGTGGCCTCTCCCGTTGCGGAGCACAGGCTCCGGACGCGCAGGCTCAGCGGCCATGGCTCATGGGCCCAGCCGCTCCACGGCACGTGGGATCTTCCCGGACCGGGGCACGAACCCATGTCCCCTGCACCAGCAGGCGGACTCTCAGCCACTGTGCCACCAGGGAAGCCCTTAAATAGTTTTTTAATAAAAAAGGTAAAGAGTACATGTCATAGAAATCTCTTAATGTCAGACGTAATAAAGAGGTCAAGAAAGATTTGGACAGAAAGTGTGAAATGATTGGGGAAAAGTGGTTTTTGGTTTTTTTGGCTGCGTTCAGTCTTGTTGCTGCACATGGGCTTTCTCTAGTTGTGGCAAGCAGGGGCTATTCTTTGTTGTGCAGCATGGGCTTCTCATTGCGGTGGCTTCTATTCTTGCGGAGCACGGGCTCTAGGCATGCGAGCTTCAGTAGTTGTGGCTTGCGGGCTCTAGAGCGCAGGCTTAGTAGTTGTGGCTCACAGGCTTAGTTGCTCCACAGCAGGTGGGATCTTCTCGGACCAGGGCTCAAACCCGTGTCCCCTGCATTGGCAGGCAGATTCTTAACCACTGCGCCACCAGGGAAGTCCTGGGGAAAAGATTTTTTAAAACAGTTTGCAGGTAGAGGTAAAGTTAGAGCAGTTTGGAGGCTTGAGATGAGGAAAGGGGACTGTTAGAATTTAGGTAGTATTGGAATAGATTAGACCTCTCTATTTCCAGTAGTGTGGTAGATTAGATGTGCAGAGCAAACAAACTTCTTGGTACCAAGAACTAAAAATACTAGATAAAATGTGGAAAACATTTCTTAAAATATTTGCTGAACTTTGAAATGCATAAATAGAAAACCAGAAACTTTCAGAAAGCTTGATTCAACACACATAAAGAGCATTAGAGCTACTTAACATCTGCTTGAGTCCTGGTGGTATAGAGCCTGGTTATTGGAACACATTCAGGTATAAGAGACAAAGGACAAAGCCTAGAACTCCAGCAGACAGAAGTTCACATCAGATTTCCCTGCATAGATGTGTAACTCCTTAATGGTGACACCAGTGTAAGAGCAAATAGAAACAAATCTATCACAGAAGCTAGATCCTTGTTTCAGTTTTAGCTTTGGGTGGAGCAGAAAAACGAGTTTCTGAACACAAGCTCATACTCACCTTCTGTCTCTCATGCAGATTTATATTGCCTGTGAGACAAAGAAAAAAATTAATTAAAATTTGTTGTAGGTTGGTCGTGCCCCCAGTTGCCTTGCAGAGCCAAAGGCAAGCTTAATTTCCGTTCAGTATAAAGCTAAGTTTTTCTTGATCAATGTATCCTCCATCTTGGTTGACCTAGCATTCTCATTTACTCCAGCAGCCCAGGAATGGCAGCCTTTATTTTGCAATTGAAAGGCAAATAAATCAACCAGAAACTATGTATATTCAATTTCTCCAACTTAACATGTTAAAAAAAGGAAGACAGCAAAATCTGAGCATTTAACAGTGTATCATTACAGTGTCCAGCATCCAATCAAAAATTAATAGACATGCCAAGAAGCAAGAAAGTATGACTTAGTGGAGTAAAAATCAGTCAGTGGGAACTGCCACAGAAATAGCATGTGATGGAATTAACAGACAAGTACATTAAAACAGCTATCTTTGAGAATTTAAAGGAAAATATGAATATAGCGAATAGTAAAAATGGAAGATATTTTTAAAATCTAATGTTAACTTCTTTAGGTGATAAATATCTGAAATGAAAATTTCACTGAATGGGATAACAGCAGATTAGACACTACAGAAGAAAAGATCTTTGAACTTGCAGAAATACTAATAAAATCTATGTAAAATGAAATGTAGAAGTGGGGGGAAAAAAGTGATATAAAATGAATAGAATTTCAGTGACCCTGTGGTACAGTATCAGCAGGGCCAACATACATAGGATCTGAGTCTTACAAGGAGGAATAAAAAATATTTGAAGAAATAATCCTCAGAACTTTTTCACACTTAATGAAAGTTATCAGCCCATAGATCCATGAAGTCCCACAAATCCCAAGCAGGATACACAAACATACAGAAATCAAGGGACATCATTATCAAATTTCTTAAAACTGGTGGTTAAGAGAAAATCTTAAAATGAACCAGCAAAAGCAAAGAGACAAGAAAACACATAGTATACAGAGGAACACTGGAACGAATCACAGCAGATGGATTGTCAGAGATGTTGTAAGACAGAAGACAATAAAAGTAATGTCTTTAAAATGCTGGAAGGGGAAAAAAAACCTATCAATTTAATATTCTATAACCAGTGAAATACCCTTCAGAAATGAAGGCAAAATAAACATTATCAGAAAAACAAGCTTAAAGAATTGGTTGCCAGCAGGTTTACGGTAGTAGAAATGTTCTTCAAACAGAAAAATCATAGTAGATGGAAACATGGCTCTACCAAAGGAATGAAGAGTTCCAGAAATTTTCAGTAAATAAATATAAAACACCCTTTTCTTATATTCTTTTGAAGTTCATGTGGAATTATATCAAGGTAGCATCATATTCTGGACCATAAAACATCTTAATAAACTTTAAAAGTTTGAAATCATACAGAATATATTTTAAGAACACAATGGAATTGAATTAGAATTCAGTAACACAGGATATCTTGACATTCCCCAAATAAGTGAAAAGTTAACAACACACTTCTAAATAGCCCATAAGTCAAAGAGGAAATCACAGACAAAATTAGAAAATCTTTTAAATTAAATAAAAATGAAAACACATACATTTTATGGAGTATAGCTAAGTCTGTTTTTAGCTTTACAAAGTTACGTTATTAAACAAAAAAGGTCTAAGCCCAAACTCTCACCTTTAGGAAGCTAAAGACATTAGAACAAATTAAACCCAAATTAGATGGAAGAAAAATGATAAATATAAGAGCAAAAATAAACAGAAAACATTAATCAATGAAAGCTTATACTGGTTTATCAAAAAAAAAATTTTTTAAAGGAGAACTGTAGCTGAAAGGATTAAGAAAAAAGAAATTGAATTAGCAGTATCAGGAATGAAAGAGAGGATATCAGTGCAATTGCTACATACCATAACAGGACAATAAGGGAGCATAATGAACAGTTTTATGCCAATAAATTTGATTAAAAAAGAGCACATTCTTTGAAAAACAGCTACTAAAACTCAAGAATAAATAGCCTAAAGAGCCCTACATCTATTTAAGAAATTCAACTTGCAGTTTAAAACCATTCTACAATGTAAACTCAAAGCCCAAATAGCTTCAATCATGACTATTTAAGGAAAAAATAATAGTAAGTATATAAAAACTATTCCAGAAAGTAGGAGCATTTTCCCAGTGCATTTTATGAAGGCCAGCATTACCCTGATTCTGAAACCAAGCAACGCATTACCAGAAAACTACACACTATTAAGCATGAATGCAAACGGTACAAAATATTATCAGATTGAATCCAGTATGTTGAATGTATAGCATACCAGGACCACGTGGGTTTATTTCAGGAATGCAAGGTTGGATTAACATTAGAAAATCAATTAGTGTATTTTACGAAATTAACAGAAAATCATAATCATCTAGGTAAAGAGAAAACATTTGCCAAAATCTAACATCCATTTTTAATTATTTTAAAAACCTGATTTTTAGAAATAAAAGGCATACAGATAGGAAGAAGAAAAAATATATCTGTTTACAGGTGATATGATCTATAGAAAAATTCCTAAGAAATCTGTCAAAAAAACCACTGAACCGGGCTTCCCTGGTGAGAATTTCACTTATATTCCTTTGCACTTAAAACATTGTCAGAAAAAGCACTGGACTAGAAATATATGTATTTAAAGTTTAGTTCTTTATTCAATATTTAGCTGTTGAGTCTCTTAACTGGACCTTCATTTTTAAAGAAATAAGCTCTATTCTTTCTGCTCCTCGTCTCAGAGAGTGAGAATTGTTTTTTTGACCCACCACGTTTTATTAGGGAAACATGGGCCAACTTTGAATTTATTGTGGGTACTGTAATGTACCCTATTCAGGAAACTATCAGCTTTCCTGTGAAAGACAAATGCATATGGTATTGGGCTGGCCAAAAGGTTCGTTCGGTTTTTTCTGCAAGATGGCTCTAGTAGCACTTAGTTGTTTTTAACTTCATTCAAAACAATTTTGTTAGATTGTATGTGACAGTTGTCATATCAGCGTACATTTAAAAAAAGACTTATCAGGACTTCCCTTATGGCGCAGTAGTTAAGAAACCGCCTGCCAATGCAGGGGACATGGGTTCTATCCCTGATCCGGGAAGATCCCACATGCCACGGAGCTACTGAACCCATGTGCCACAACTACTGAGCCTGTGCTCTAGAGCCCGCGAGCCACAACTACTGAGCCTGTGTGCCACAACTACTGAAGCCTGTGTGCCTAAAGCCCGTGCTCTGCAGCAAGAGAAGCCACTGTGATAAGAAACCCACGCACCTCAACAAAGAGTAGCCCCCTCTCGCCGCAACTAGAGAAAGACTGCGTGTAGTAACGAAGACCCAACGCAGCCAAAAATAAATAAATAAATTCTTAAAAAAATAAAAAAAGACTTACCAAAATTGGTGAATTTTTGTGTAGCCATTTTAATATTGAAGATGGAAGGAAAAAAGCAACATTTTCGGCATATTATGCTTTATTATTTCAAGAAAGGTAAAAACGCAACTGAAATGCAAAAAAAGATTTGTGCAGTGGTTGGAGAAGGTGCTGTGAGTGATCGAACGTGTCAGAAATGGTTTGTGAAGTTTCGTGCTGGAGATTTCTCACTGGATGATGCTCCATGGTCGGGTAGACCATTTGAAGTTGATAGCGATCAAATCAAGACATTAATTGAGAACAGTCAACATTATACCATGTGGGAGATAGCCGCCATACTCAAAATATCTAAATCAAGTGTTGAAAATCATTCGCATCAGCTTGGTTATGTGAATTGCTGTGATGTTTGGATTCCACATAAGTTAAGCGAAAAAAACCCTTCTTGACCGTATTTCCACATGCGAATCTCTACTGAACATAACGAAAATGTTCCATTTTCAAAACACATCGTGACGGGTGATGAAAAGTGGATACTGAACAATAATGTGGAATGGAAGAGATCACGGGGCAAGCGAAATAACCCACCACCAACCACATCTAAGGCCGGTCTTCATCCAAAGATGGTGATGTTATATATGTGGTGGGATTGGAAGGGAGTCCTCTATTATGAACTCCTTCTGGAAAACAAAACGAGTAATTCCAACAAATACTTCTCCCAGTTAGACCAACTGAAAGCAGCAATTGATGATCCAGAATTAGTCAGCAGAAAACGCATAATCTTCCATCAGGATAACACAAGACCACATGTTTCTTTGATGACCAGGCAAAAACTCTTACAGCTTGTCTGGGAAGTTCTGATTCATCCTCCGTATTCACCAGACATTGCACCTTCAGATTTCCATTTATTTAGGCCTTTACAAAATTCTCTTAATGGAAAAAATTTCTATTCCCTGGAAGACTGTAAAAGGTACCTGGAACAGTTCTTTGCTCAAAAAGATAAAAAGTTTTGGGAAGATGAAATTATGAAGTTGCCTGAAAAATGGCAGAAGGTAGTGGAACAAAAGAGTGAATACATTGTTCAATAAAGTTCTTGGTGAAAATGAAAAATGTGTCTTTTATTTTTACTTAAAAACCGAAGGCACTTTTTTGGCCAACCCAATATGATATTTAATCTTGCTATGAAAAATAGAGTGGTATTCCTTGTCTTTTATTCTTTGTAAAGTTATTTAACCAGTTGTGTTCAGTTTTTATCATGTGTGATTTGTTGTCTTATTTAGTGAACGGAGTTCCGTCTCGAAGTCCAAGATTGGTTTCATCTGGGGATGACTCTGTGGATAGTCTGCTGCAGCGGTTGGTACAACATGAGGACCAAGAGCCCCTGGAGAAAAATATTGATGCTGTGATCGCATCTGCCTCTGTGCCACCTTCCTCCAGTCCAGTCCATAGCCACAGCAAGGAGCGAACCCTGGGAAAACCAGACAGCCTTCTAGTGCCTGCAGTCCCCAGTGACTCTTGCAGTAGTAGCATCTCACTCCTTTCTGAAAAGTTGCCCAGCAGCCATTCCCCCCATCATATCAAGAGAAGTGTAGTAGAAGCTATGCAGCGCCAAGCTCGGAAAATGTGCAATTATGACAAAATCTTGGCCACCAAGAAAAACCTAGACCACGTCAATAAAATTTTAAAAGCCAAAAAACTTCAAAGACAGGCCAGGACAGGGAATAACTTTGTGAAACGCAGGCCAGGTCGACCTCGGAAATGTCCCCTCCAGGCTGTGGTATCAATGCAAGCATTCCAAGCTGCCCAATTTGTCAGCCCAGAATTAAATGAAGGTGAAGAAGGAGCAGCACTGCACCTTGGCCCTGATACAGTTACAGATGTCATTGAAGCTGTCGTTCAGAGTGTAAACCTGAACTCAGAACATAAAAAGGGATTGAAGAGGAAAAGTTGGCTGTTGGAAGAACAGACCAAGAAAAAGCAGAAGCCATTCCCAGAAGAAGAAGAACAAGAAAATACTAAAAGGTAATTTCTTGTTTAACATTCTGAGTAGAGAAAACTAGCTTATGCACAAATGTAACATATCTGTGCAGCTGAATTGTACATTTAATCTAACAACCTTTTACTATATAAGACCTGTTCTTTTTTGTTATAAGTGTTTGTTCTTATGGCTGTCCAAAATTGTAAATAATTAAGAAGCAAGGGGGAATGTAACAATCTAACACAAGGCCCTTACTATACAGATGAGGAAATCAAGACCCAGAGAGATTTTGTGTGTTTTATCCAGTGTATAAATATGAGTGGAATTATTTTTACTATCACACTATTTTATCTCCTTGGTGCTCTAAAACTTTTCATCCCTATCGTCAAATACATTTTTTAAGTCTTTCTGTGTGTTAGATTTTTTTCTTAATTAATTAAATAATTAATTTATGGCTGCATTGGGTCTTTGTTGCTGCGCGTGGGCTTTCTTTAGTTGCAGCAAGAGGGAGCTACTCTTTGTTGCAGTGCGCGGCTTCTCATTGTGGTGGCTTCTCATTGCAGAGCACGGGCACTAGGCGCTTGGGCTTCTGTAGTTGTGGCTCTCGGGCTCTAGAGCGCAGACTCAGTAATTATGGTGCACGGGCTTAGTTGCTCCGCAGCATGTGGGATCTTCCCGGACCAGGGCTCTAACCCATGTCCCCTGCATTGGCAGGCAGATGCTTAATTAGTGCACTACCGGGGAAGCCCCTAGATTGTTTTTTAATAGTTTCTTTTTTATATTTTTACTTTTCCCCAAAAGGTGTAGGGCAGAAGTCAAAAATCACCCCCCACCCCCACCCCCGAGAAGACCATTTAATCCTTTTGTTATATATCCAACCAGATTCTTTCCCTGAAGGAATATTTGATTTTTATTTTACTTATTTATTTATTTTTTGGCCTCTCCATGTGGCATATGGGATCTTAGTTCCCTGACCAGGGATGGAACCCGTGTTCCCTGCCGTGGAAGCGCGCAGTCTTAACCACTGGACGACCTCTGTTTACAGAAGTTTTTCGTAGCTCTCTATGCATACATCTGTGAAAAAATACTTTTTTTATAGAGAATATATGGGATTTAAATTTCTTTCCTGAGAATACACACTCATAAATAAATCAGTGAAACTAGAAGTTTACTGATTCACGAGTTAAAGTCTCTTCACATGATCTCATTTCTTCTCAAATCCTATTTTCATGGATAAGACTGTTAATATATTGTGTATCCTTTGATACTTTTCTTATGCATTTATAAATACATGCATATGCAAAGCTGTTATTTTATATAAGTGGTAACATACATTTTATACTTAATTTTGTAACAACTTTTCTCTTTATAATCTTGGCGATCTTGTCATTTAGTACATATAGAATTACCTTATTGCATGTTAAGAATATATCATAATTTAATTATTCTCTTTCAAAGGGTTACATATTACTTTTTTACATATAGGTCTTAAATCAGCTGAAATTTACTCTTGTATAAGGTATGAGTTAGTGCTATGTTTATTGCCAGTTATTTATCAAGGTTGCAGATTTGTAAGCATTTTTGTTTTATATGTAGTGTCTATAATTTATATTCCCATTGGATTTTTGTGAAGGTTTTTTTCTTTGAAAGGGGAAAAAATTTAATTAAGAGATTTAAATTTTTTGTTTTTTTGTTTTTTTGGATTTTTTTGTGGTACGCGGGCCTCACACCGTTGTGGCCTCTCCCGTTGCGGAGCACAGGCTCTGGATGTGCAGGCTCAGCGGCCATGGCTCATGGGCCCAGCTGCTCCGCGGCATGTGGGATCTTCCTGGACCAGGACACGAACCTGTGTCCCCTGCATCGGCAGGCAGACTCTCAGCCACTGCGCCACCAGGGAAGCACAATTTTTTGTATTTTTACATGGCGGTCTTAGCACTATTAATTGATCATCACTTCCCTACTTGTTTGAAATGATACCTTTATCATATAAATTCTTAAATATCTTTGGGTCTTAGGGTCTTCTTTTATATTTTTATATTCTCTTCCCATCAGTCTGTTTTGTTATCAATCTGTTATTTCTGTTTTCATTACTGAGGCTTTTAAAATATCTACAAACAGAATGACTTTTGCCTTCGCTATAGTAAGAAAGTGACAATTTGAGACATCTTAACCAATCACTTTAGGAAGGGTCATGTTAAAAACGCGCCTCAGAGAAAAGGCGTTATTTCAGATAAGCCCTTCTGTTCCAGCAAGTTCTAGTAGCATTAGTCAGCAACATTAAACACTTATTTTCCACAAAATTATATTCTGGAATTTGAGGAGATTATAAAGAGAAAGATACAGTTTCCACCCTCAAGAGATTGTGTAGGTAAGGACATGGCACAGTGAGTTCCCAGAGATAGCAACAGTTTTTCACCTTTCTCGAACTGGAACCTACTGTAGCACTTGTTATATAGCAGGAGTTTGTTCATTTGTTTCTTTATTTTATTTTTTAAATATATTTATTTATTTTTGGCTGCGTTGGGTCTTCGGTGCTGCACACCATCTTTCTCTACTTGCAGCAAGCAGGGGCTACTCTTCGTTGCAGTGTACGGGCTTCTCACTGCAGTGGCTTCTCTTGTTGCGGAGCATGAGCTCCAGGCGTGCAGGCTTCACTAGTTGTGTCACGTGGGCTCAGTAGTTGTGGCTCTCAGGCTCTAGAGCACAGCGCAGTATTTGTGGCACACGGGCTTAGTTGCTCCGCAGCATGTGGGATCTTCCTGGACCAGGGCTCGAACCCATGTCACCTGCATTGCCAGGCAGATTCTTAACCACTGCACCACCAGGGAAGTCCCTCTTAATTTATTTCTAAATTATTTATTGCAAAATTATTTCATGTGCTGAGGGTAAATACAGTTGTAAGCAAATATAGAAATATTCCCTGTCCTCATGGTTCTTACATTCTAACTATTATGAAGAATTATTTAGGTTTATGAGCTTATATTAGAGGTAATTGACTCAGTTTTTTTGTGGAAGTAATGACTAAGGTAAAATCTGAAGAACAGACTTTATTTGTTATTTAGAGGAGCAACACCAGAGCATACATTTTAGACTGGTAAGTATGAAAAAGCATGACAGGTTCAGGGAAATGAAAGAAACGTTTTGCGGCCAAAACACATTAATTAGAGTAGTATGGTGTCAAATGGGTCTAGAGAAAAGGTGGTAGGGACCAGATCTTGCAGAGGTCCTTGTACACCATGTTAAAGAGTTTGATCGCTATTCATTGATTAATAACAAACCAGAATGCAAAAGAATATTGTAATGATTATGAGCTGGGTTCTAGATTCAGAAAACCCTGCGTTCAAATCCTGGATCTAAAAGGAAAAAAGAAAAAATTTTTAAACTCATGTAAAAAAATAAAATTATTAAAATATTAAAAATATTTAGAACTGAGTAAATACTGTGCTACATATTGAAATTTGTGGGATGTATCTAAAGAGGTACTAGAGGGATATTCATAGCCATTAATGCTTATATTATTTTCAAGAATGCTGAAAATTTACGAATGAGGATATTACCAAACAAAACTTGTGTCTGCTCGCTGGTACACAGTAAAGCCAAACTAATGATACCAGGTTGTGATGAGGGAAAGTGCAGCATTTATTACAGGATGCCAAGCAAGGAGTTCAGGACAGGTAGTGCTTAAAAAGCCCGAATTCCCTGATGGGTTTTAGGAAAACATTTTTATCTTTAATTTTTAAAACTAATCTTTAGTGGAGTATAGTTCTCTACAATGTTGTGTTAGTTTCTGCTGTACAGCAAAGTGAATCAGCTATACATATACATATATCCCCTCTTTTTTGGATTTCCTTCCCATTTAGGTCACCACAGAGCATTGAGTAGAGTTCCCTGAGCTATATACAGTAGGTTCTCATTAGTTATCTATTTTATACATGATATTGATAGTGTATATATGTCAATCCCAATCTCCCAATTCATCCCACCTCCCTCCTTTCGCTCTTGGTATCCATTCGTTTGTTCTCTACATCTTTGTCTCTATTTCTGCTTTGCAAATAAGATCATCTGTACCATTTTTCTAGACTCCACATATATGCGTTAACAGACAATATTTGTTTTTCTCTTTCTGAGTTACTTCACTCTTCATGACAGTCTCTAGGTCCATCCACTTCTCTACAAATGACCCAGTTTTGTTCCTTTTTATGGCTGTGTAATATTCCATTGTATATATGTACCACATCTTCTTTATCCATTCTTCTGTTGATGGACATTTAGGTTGCTTCCATATCCTGGCTATTGTAAATAGTGCTGCAGTGAACATTGGGGTGCATGTGTCTTTTTTTCAGTTATGGCTGCTGGGTCATATGGTAGTTCTATATATAGTTTTTTAAGGAACCCACCATACTGTTCTCCATAGGTGGCCGTATCAATTTACATTCCCAGCAGTGCAAGAGGGTTCCCTTTTCTCCACACCCTCTCCAGCATTTATTGTTTGTAGATTTTTTGATGATGTCCATTCTGACCAGTGTGAGGTGATACCTCATTGTAGTTTTGATTTGCATTTCTCTAATAATTAGTGATGTTGAGCATCCTTTCATGTGTGTGTTGGCCATCTGTATGTCTTCTTTGGAGAAATGTCTATTTAGGTCTTCTGCCCATTTTTTGATTGGGTTGTTTGTCTTTCTCATAGTGAGCTGCATGAGCTGTTCGTATAATTTGGAGGTTAATCTTTTCTCACCTGCTTCATTTGCAAATATTTTCTCCCATTCTCACGGTTGTCTTTTCGTCTTGTTTATGGCTTCCTTTGCTGTGCAAAAGCTTTTAAGTTTAATTAGGTCCCTTTTGTTTATTTTTGTTTTTATTTTCATTACTCTAGGAAGTGGGTCTAAAAAGATCTTACTGTAATTTATGTCAAAGACTTTTCTGCCTATGTTTTCCTCTAAGAGTTTCATAGTGTCTGCCTTGCATTCAGGTCTTTAATCCATTTTGAGTTTATTTTTGTGTATGGTGTTAGGGAGTGTTCTGATTTCATTCTTTTACATGTAGCTGTCCAGTTTTCCCAGCACCACTTACTGAAGAGGCTGTCTTTTCTCCATTGTATATTCTTGCCTCCTTTGTCATAGATTAGGTGACCATAAGTGCATGGATTTATCTCTGGGCTTAGGAAAGCATCTTTAAAGGCAAGGTGAGGGAGGGGCATCCCAGGTATATCATCAGCTCATGCACAAATCTGCAATTGGTTGATGGTGAGGTAACAGGGTGGTGTCACAGAGGTTAAGATTATCAGTCCTTAGGTGCCAGTAGGTCTGTGGTGCTTATGATCATCAAGTAAGTAATTTCTCCCATTTGGTTTTAGCATCTGTAAAACAACTTCAGGAAATGTGCATCAGATACTATTATCTAGGTACTTCAGAGAGGAAATAAGCAGAGGATATAGGGGAGGGGTCTGTCCTGGGAAGACCCCATAGGGTCCTTCTTGGTTACAAAGAGTCCAATTAAGAAATTCTAAAAACAATGGGACTTCCCTGGTGGCACAGTGGTTAAGAATCCGCCTGCTAATGAAAGGAACACGGGTTTGAGCCTTGGTCTGGGAAGATTCCACGTGCCGCGGAGCAACTAAGCCCACAAGCAACAACTACTGAAGCCCGTGCACCTGGAGCCTGTGCTCCACAACAAGAGAAGCCACCGCAATGAGCAGCCTGCACACTCTAACGAAGCGTAACCCCCCCCTCGCCGCAACTAGGGAAAGCCCGTGTGCAGCAACGAAGACCCATTGCAGCCAAAATTTTTAAATTTATTTAAAAAAGAAAAGAAATTAGAAAAATGAGAATAAGCCCCAAAATGTAAAGGACAGAGATAAAACATATACATTAAATTAACAAAATAAAACTAAGGTACAGTAGAGAGAGTCACTGAAGACCAAAGTTTGTAATACTAATGATAACGAATAAAATATACAAACTTCTGGTAAGGTTGATCAATAAAGGAAGAGAAAGGGAATAATAAAATTAGGAACTAAAAAGGAAATAAGCTATATATGAGAGATTAAAATGTGAGTACTCTAAGAACTTTATGCCCAACAAATTGTAAAACTCAGTTGAAATGTATGTGCTGTATTCCTAGGAAAAATACCTACTCAGAAAGAAATACCCTTTGTGCTTCTGTAATGTAAATTGAATCTACGACGTCTTGCCACACGAAAGCACCAGGACCAGGTTTAAAAGAGGGTTCTATCTCTCTTTAAAAAGATCATTTCAGTCTCATTAAAACTCTTTAGAGAATATGAAGGGAGTTTGAAGAGGAATACACATACAGAAAGTGTATAAATAGAAGTAACCAGTTTAAAAAATTATTTTTAATAAATTTATTTATTTGTTTTTGGCAGCATTGGGTCTTCGTTGCTGTGCGCAGCCTTTCTTTCGTGGTGGGTGCGCGGGCTTCTCATTACGGTGGCTTCTCTTGTTGCAGAGCACAGGCTTAGTTGCTCCGCAGCATGTGGGATCTTCCCAGGCCAGGGCTTGAACCCATGTCCCCTGTATTGGCAGGCAGATTCTTAACCACTGTGCCACCACAGAAGCCCTAAAAAATTTTTTTATAAAGTTAACACCTATGTAGATACAGAACAGGTGAACATATAGAACATTGGTAGCATCCCATGTTCTTTCCCAGTCATACACTACTTCCTTGCCAGTAGCTATAATCAATCTCCTGAATTTTACCTTTTTTCATACCATTTTAAGTGTCAATGTAGACAATATAGTTTAGTTTATCCTTCCTGGACTTCACTGAAATGGAATTATACAGGACATATGCTTTTGTGCCTCACCTTTTTTGCTCAACATATAAATGTAAAACCATCTCTGTTGTTGCATGTTGCTGTAGTTACCTCCTTTTTGTTATTTTATAGTTATCCATTGTTTGTATGTAATAGTCTTCCTTTTTTTTAAATTTTTTTGAAGTATAGTTGATTTACAATGTGTTAATTTCTGCTGTACATCAAAGTGACTCAGTTATACATATATATTTTTTTCATATTCTTTTCTATTTATGGTTTATCACAGGATATTGAATATAGTTGCCTGTGCTATACAGTAGGACCTTGTTTATCCATACTGTATATACTAGTTTGCACTTGGTAATCCCAAACTCCCAATCCTTTCCTTCCCCACCTCTCCTCCCCCTTGGCAACCACAAGTCTGTTCTCTATGTCTGTGAGTCTGTTTCTGTTTTGTAGATAGGTTCATTTGTGTCGTATTTTAGATTCCACGTGTAAGTGATAACATATGGTATTTGTCTTTCTCTTTCTGACTTACTTCGATGAGTATGATAATCTCTAGATCCATCCATGTTGATGCAGATATAGAGTTTTTCTGTTTTACTGTTGGGTTATTTTCATTTTGACACTATTACCCAAAAATGCTGCTCTTAACATTCCTCTAATGTTCACTGGTGGATATGGACACTAATTCCTCTAGGGTATATACCTAGGAATGGAATCACTGAATGAAACAATGGATTTGCCCCAAGACTTAATTTTAAGCTATGGTATATTGAGCTAGCGTGGAACTGAATATAGAATTGGATAAGAGAAACGGATCCATACATGCAAGCTTGCTATATGATGGAGGTGACACTACATATCAATAAGGAAATAAAATTATATTCAATAAACGGTGCCCCAGAAGTTGATATTGCATAGGAATGGGAATGAAATTGGATTCTGTCTTAATCCATGTATAAAAGTCAGTTCCCAGTTGGTTAAATAAATACATAAGTGTAAAAAGCAAACCTTCAAACTTTTAAAGGCTAATACAGAAGGAGGAAAACTTTATGACCTTGTTTCTCAGAAAAGAGTTCATAAACAAGATATCAAAAGCAGTAAGCATACAGGTAAAGATTGATATACTGCATTATTATTAAAACTAAGAATTTCCGTTTATCAAACATCATCCGAATAAATGTATGAAGATTTGCTACAAACTGGGAGAAGAAATTTATAAGATATAATTTATAGGGCTTCCCTGGTGGCGCAGTGGTTGAGAGTCCGCCTGCCGATGCAGGGGACTCGGGTTTGTGCCCCGGTCCGGGAAGATCCCACATGCCGCGGAGTGGCTGGGCCCGTGAGCCATGGCTGCTGAGCATGCGCGTCCGGAGCCTGTGCTCCACAACGGGAGAGGCCACAACAGTGAGAGGCCCGTGTACTGCAAAAAAAAAAAAGAATAAGATATAATTTATACATTTTTGGTATCCAGAGTATGTAACCAAAAAAGTATTTCAAAACAACCCAGTATGATCCAGCAATTACCTTTTACACAGCTTAGGAAAACTCCTGCCCAATGATCACCAGAAAGCATTTTTTGGAAAAGTAGTAGCAAGATTGATTATAATATATAGAAACTGGAAATATCCCAGATTAACAGGAAAAGGAGTAAGTATATTACAGTTTTTTGTATAATGGAATATGATATGGTAATAAAAATTAATGAATTATAACTGACATGTAATGATAATGAATGAGTCTTAGACAAGATTAAATGAAAGAAACAAGACCCTAAAAATGATATACTAACTGATTTTGTTTTTATAAAGCAAAAAAAAAGCCACAAAAATAAACCATGTATTGTCTTAATGTAGATAAATATATCATAAGCCATATTTTATTTTATTTATTTTTAAATTTTTTGGCTGTGCCACGTGGCTTGTGAGATCTTAGTTCCCTGACCAGGGATTGAACCCAGGCCATGGCAGTGAAAGCACTGAGTCCTAACCACTGGACTGCCAGGGAATTCCCATAAAGCCATATTTTAAAATACCTTACCTCTTCTTTCTCTTTTCTTTCCTGAAGAATTCAGTCGTAAAGCCATTTGGTAGGTATCTGTATGGGATGTGGAAACCATGGTGACCCTGAGCTGGGAGGCTAATTGAGGTGAAGAGTTGGGTTATGGGGCGAGGGCAAGGGAATGTTAACCCAGCCTACGGTGTCAGAGCCCGAGTGGGATAAGAAGGATGCTCTTGTAATGAGAGTGCACAGTGTCGGGTATTAGGGACCAGCAAGGTTAGGAAGTGTCCATCTCAGATCTCCTTAATAAGAATTTTTAAAATTCTATGAGTAGGCATTTGCATTTCCTTTAAAGCCCCCAAGGTGATTCTGATATACATGGTCTATAGACAGAACTTGGAGAAACATGGCACTTGAAGAGTTTATATATGTAGAATATATACAGACACATATAAGCAGGAAAGCAGAAAACATTTTTGATTTTAGGAGGAAGAAACATAAGGTAAGGCACAGAAAAAATGAATTTGGCTATAAGGAGAATAGGAAAAAATAAAATAAAATATGAAGCCAATCCATCTCATAACCAAGTAAGATTTATCCCAGTTATACAAAACTTGTTCAACATTTGAAAATCACGTTAACAGGCTAAAGAAGAAATATCACATGGTCATATCAGTAAATGCAGAAAATTTTTTGACAAAAATCTAACACATGTTCATGATAAAAAGCTAGCAATCTAGGAATAAAAAGAAACTACCTCAACCTAATAAAAGCTATATGTAAAAAACCCACAGCTGACCACTTCAGTGGTGAAAGACAGAGGTTTTCCACTATTATCAAAAACTAGGAAAGGAAGCCCACTTTTGCCGCTTCAGTACAATTTTGTATTGAAATTCCTAACCAGAGCAGTTAGGCAAGAAAAAGAAAAGCCTGTGTTTATGGGGTGGAAGACTTAAGATATCAGTACTACCCAAAGTGATCTACAGATTCAGTGCAATCCGTATTAAAATCCCAGTGATGTTTTCTGTGAAATAGAAAAATCCATCCTAAAATTCATGAGGAATCTCAAGGGATTCCAAATAGCCAAAACAATCTTGAAGAAAAAGAACAAAATTGGAGGACTCACACTTCTATATTTTTTTCTTTTTATTGTCCTTTTGCACTGGCTTCGACCTTTAACTGATGTTGAATTTAAGTTATGAGAGCAGACATTTGTCTTTTCATTGATATTTGGGAAACTGTATTCAGTCTTTCACTATTAAGTATGAGGCAAAAAGAAAATCTAGGAAATTCCCTGATATGTCATTGCTTAGGTCCCAAGGTACCTAGCCAATCTGTGTGCTTATGTTTATTTTATATATAATTTCAAGGGTTTTTAGTTGTACTTAATGGGAGGATAGGTAGAAGTGTCTATTCCATCTTTGCCTGGAACTATATTCACCTTAATTTTTAAAGATGTTTTTGATTGATTTAGAATTCTCTTTTGACAGGCTCCTCCCCTCCCCTTCCTTTTAGCACTTCCAGATGTCTTTTCATTGCCTTCTGGCTTGCATTATTTCAGACATGAAATCTGCATTCATTCTTATTTTTGTACTCCTGTATAGACTGTGTATTTTTTCTCTGGCTCTTTTTATTTTCTTCATCAATAGTTTTCAGGAAGTTTATTATGATATGCCATACTTGATTTTTTTTTTAGTTTATATTGCTTCTGGTTTGTTTAGCTTCTTGGAACTTTGGGTTTATACTTTTTATCAAATTTAGAAAAATTTTGGTCATTGCTCTTTTTTTTCATTTTGAATTTTTTAATATTGTAAATGTCACATTATTGTGTGTATGTTTTTTGTTCTTTTCTATATGTTCGATTTTATTTTGGTAGGCAGTTAAGTTACTTGTGGATTGGTTTGGATTCTTTTGAAGTTAGTTTTTAAGCTTTATTGGAGCTGGCTTTTATTCCAGAGATAGTTGAGCCCTACAAAAATGGATAATGTTACCCTCTGGGATCTCTATTGAATGCCCACAGTGTTGGGCAGTGTCTTTCACTCTCCCTACTGGAATCTGAGTATCTGTCATCATGTGGGAGCTCTGGAAATTGTTTAGGTTATAATACTCTGGTGGTTCTTTGTCCGGCCTTATGGAATTTCACCTTGCACATACACAAACTTAGTATTTAGCAATGTACTAAAGGAGACCCTTACACAGATTTCTAGAGTTATTTTTCTCCATAGCTTTCTCCACTCCAGTACTCTGCCTCACAAATTCTAACTACCTCAGCCTCTCCATATTCTGATCTCTTTTCAACTCATTAAGTTGGCCATTCTCTGCTTTGGCTCTACTCCCTCTACCTCAGTCCTTGTAAAGGCAAAGTGGTTATAGGAATCATCTCTTTCTATTTTATTTCCAATTTTCTCAGGGATCACAGTGCTATAGTCACTGTTGTCCAGTGTCTGATAATTGTTTCATAAACTTACTTCAGGTTTATTGTACTTTGCTGTGTTTCTATTAGTTTCTGTCAGGAGGACAGAAATCTGGTATCTGTTACTCCAGCATGACCAGATGAGGAAGTCCACATGTCTCTTTTGATAATTGCTCTGATGTTTTTTTAATAGATAATTATTTGTAGGAAAAAAATTTCACCATAAAATTATCTTTAAACTTCTCTTTCTAGCTTTACTGAAGCAGCAGTTGAGATTCCCAGTCCTCCTGAAACCCCAGCCAAACCTCCCGAACCTGAAAGTACCTTGCAGCCTGTGCTTTCTCTCATCCCAAGAGAAAAGAAGGCCCCACGTCCCCCAAAGAAGAAGTATCAGAAAGCAGGGCTGTATTCTGATGTTTACAAAACTACAGAGTAAGTAGTGGTACCTATCAGCTGACATCCTTTAAAGACCTGTCATTCTTCCATGTTTTAAATAATACTTTGACTATCAAGAAAAACAAGAAACAATACAAATGTAATATACACAAATACAAATCTCATCACAAACACCTCAGTGTTCACTGTACTCATGATATGTTGTTTGGGGCTAATTATTTTCCCTGATCTTTATCTTCTCTCTGCCTTTCTAGATTATATTTCTGTAGTTTGGATTCTAATGATGCCTGTTTTGTTAATTGAAATTAAGAAAAGGGACACTCTGCTTGTATCTAAAATGATCTTGATGGTTTTCTACATTCATTCCTCATTTGTTAAATGCTGTGTTCCAAACTATTTGCCAGATGAGTAAAATACTTCTTATTTTTAAGAACTTCATATTCCATTGGGAAAGTTCAGCTTGATAAGTCCTCTGATGGAAACATTTTAAAACCCCAGAGAGCTATCAACTCACTATATCATTCATTAAGAAGTAGTTCACAGAGTATACTTGAGTTAGGTTTTGGACATTCAGCAGTAGTTTGCAAGATGGAGAAGGGCATTCCAGTTAGGATAGCATGTACCAAGGCACATACTAGGATGCGAAGACTTTTCATGTATTAGAACAACTCAGAAGTTCACTTTTCCTGAAATGTGGTGTCGTGGAAAATAAGCATTGTGTGATAGGGACCGTGGACTTTACTTACTCTTAAGATATTTATCCCACTAAGCTATAGGAAATTTAAAATACTATTTTTAGAAAAGGAAGTGCAAATTTGTGTTTTAAGATAACTCTGGCTGGGCTTCCCTGGTGGCGCCGTGGTTCAGAGTTCGCCTGCCGATGCAGGGGACATGGGTTCGTGCCCCGGTCCGGGAAGATCCCACATGCTGCGGAGCGGCTAGGTCTGTGAGCCATGGCCGCTGAGCCTGCACATCCGGAGCCTGTGCTCCGCAGCGGGAGAGGCCCATGTACTGCAAAAAAAAATAAAATAAAAAATAACTCTGGCAACAGAGTGGAAAATGAATTGAATGAGAGAGTTACTAATGGCAGAAATTCACAGTATCCATCAAAAGGTCATGAGGAATTCTTGAATTTAGGCAAGAAAAGAATGAAATTGAAAGAGGAACAGTTACATTTTAGAGATACATCTGACTTGGTATGGTTAAAGTGATCAACATATAAATCACAACACTTTATTTTGCATTGAAAAGATCTTTCATTAATTTGCCACTGAGGTAGGTATCACATAAACTCTTTGTACTCCATTTCTGCTGCTTGGGTCATGAAAACGTTTTATTAGTTAGGCTTAGTTTCAGCTGCCAATGATAAGAAACCCTCTCAAATAACCAAGACTTTTTAAAGATAAACATTTATTTTCCTTTAATTTAAAAAAAGTTGTGAAGTACACAGTTCAGAGTTAACATGGTATCTTCACAGTGTCTTCAGGGACCTAGACTCCTTTTTTTCTGTTCTTCCATTTCAACACTAAGCTTGCGTTCCTATGGTTACCTTTTGTTCCAACATAACTGCCATAAGGTCTTCATTACAGAGAGGATAAAAGAGGAAAAGGGAGTAAAAAACAAGTATTGTACCTTCTTTGTAAGGAAGCATTATGGAGTGAATGTGTTCCCCTGAAATTTCATATATTGAACCCCTAATCCCCAGTGTGATGATATTGAGAGATGGGGCCTTTGGGAAGTATTGAATAATTATAGGTTATTTGGGTGGAGCCCTCCTGAATGAGATTAACATCCTTATAAAGAGAGACACAGAGAGAGATGATTTCTCTCGCTACTATGTGAGTATACAACAAGAAAGCAGTATCTGCAAGCCAGGAAGAGGGCTCTCACTTAGAAGCCAGCCCTGATCTTGGACTTCCCAGCCTCCAGAACAGTGAGAAATAAAATTTTGTTACTTAGACCACCAAGTCTATGGTAATTCATTATAGCAGCTAATCTGACTAAGAAAGGAAACTTCAAAACCTCATTTACAGTTACTGACTGAAACATAGTCGTGTAACCATACTTCAGCCACAGGGAAGGCTGAGAAATAATGGTCATTATTTCAGGTGACAATGCCTGAAAAAAAATTAGCATTGTCACTACAAATGAGAAGATGAAAATGCATTTGGGGAAGATCTAATACAGTTACGATTTTAAAGGAATGTTTTTGCTGAATAGAAAAGCAGGTATAAAGTTCTCCGCTAAAAACTATATTTCAAGTTTTGGTTTTTGGTTTTGCGTTTTTTTTTTTTTTAATATTTGGTTATGCCGGGTCTTAGTTGCAGCATGTGGGTTCTTCGTTGCTAAGTGCGGGATCTTCGTTGCGGCATGTGGGATCTAGTTCCCTGACCAGCGATCAAACCCGTGCTCCCTGCATTGGGAGCGTAGAGTCTTAGCCACCGGACCACCAGGGAACTCACTGTAGTTAAAGTTTTACTTCTACTTTTTGACTGATGTACTTCTTCTGGATTAAATTCCTAAAAATGAGAGATTAATAATAAAATCAGACTGTTCCTCAAAAGATCAGTATCATCAACTACATTAGTGTTTTAAAATGTCTCTAGTCAGATAAAAGTCTCTCACTCTGAAAAGGACCTTGTTTATGTTAGAACTAGCTCTTCATCTCATAGAAATAAATGAGAAGAAAATGGTTTATTTTGGATATTTTTTATTTTATTTTTTTTCGGTACGCGGGCCTCTCACTGTTGTGGCCTCTCCAGCTGCGCAGCACAGGCTCCGGACACGCAGGCTCAGCGGCCATGGCTCATGGGCCCAGCCGCTCCGTGGCGTGTGGGATCCTCTCGGACCAGGGCACGAACCTGCGTCCCCTGCATCAGCAGGCGGACTCTCAACCACTGCGCCACCAGGGAAGCCGTATTTTGGAATATCTTTTAAAACAGATCAAATAATACACGTGTGCATTCTTACAAACTGTGAAGCCAATATATTTTTGTGGGCTGGCTGTTTTTTGTTGGTAGCAATTGGGGTGGGGATTGTTTGTTTTGTTTTTTAAATTAATAAACAATTATTCAGAGCAGTTTTAGGTTCACAACAGAATTGTTGGAAAGTATAGAGATTTTGCATATACCCCCTGTCCTTATGCATGCACAACATCCCCTACTATGGACATCCTGCACCACAGTGGTACCTTTATTACAATCAATGAACCTGTATTGACACAGTATCACCCAAAGTTCATAGTAGGCATTAGGGTTCACTCTTGGTGCTGTGCTTTCTATGGGTTTTGGTAAATGTATAATGACATGTATCTACCACAGTAGTGTCACAGAATAGTTTCATTGCCCTAAAAGTCCTCCATGTTAGGGAAATTTGTTTTTTGGATCACAGAATGGTACAAGGACATTGCAAGTTTACTCTTTTTTATATAAATCATTTTAGATTTTAAAGAACTGTGAGGGGAGGGTGTGATTCAGTTAAAATTGGATCAAGATTAGACTCCAGTATCAGTATGGGAAATTAATTAGATGAGGAAATATTAGAAGTTAGAAGACCAGTTAGGAAGCAGGACACCTTTGTGGTTCTCCAGGATAGAAGTCATGTCATGAGCTGAGGTGATAGCTAAGGTGGCTGGATGTTGGAAAGGGTGGACTCTTGAACATTTTTTACATTAAAATTGAAATGAATTAAAGACTGATTGGATGAAAGGATTGGGCTAGAGTTAGTGATGATCCTGATGTTTTTTTTTGTATTCCTAGGTGTGTGATGATGTCATTAATACACCAGATAAAAGTGGTACAGCCAGTACTCCTTGGTTTAAGAAAACCTCTATTACTATGTACATGTATATAGGCACCAAAGAATGTCTTAGTATTATAGTCATCAAACTATTAACCTGTGTATTAGTTTTCTATGCCTGCTGTAATAAATTATTTAAGTTGCTTAAAGCAAGTCAAATTTATTTTATAGTCAAAATCGATCTCTCTAGGCTAAAATCAAGGTGTTAGCATAGCTGTGTGTTCCTTCTGGAGGCTCTAGAGTAGAATTCTTTTTCTTGCCTTTCCAGAATTCCTTGGCTTGGGGCCCCTTCTGTCTTCAGAACCAGCAGTGACAAGTTGAATCCTCACATTGAATCACTTCAACATTGGTTCTGTTTTCACTTTTTTTTTTCCCACTGACTGCCTCATTTTTGTTCCTCTTCCATTTATAAGGACACTTGTGATTAAGTTGGGCCCAGCCAGATAATCCAGAATAATCTCCCTATCTCAAAATCAACAGATTAGAAACCTCAATTTCTTCTACATATTCCCAGCTTCTGGGGATTTTGATTTGGGGAGGGGGTTGCATATTATTGTGCCTGCTATACCCTTCTAGGTTATAGGATTCGGAATGGGGTAATGAGGTTTTTACTTCTTATTTTCTATGTGTCTTTATTGCGTGAAGTTATAAAAATGCTATATTACTTTTGGAATTTAAATTTTATCTAATAGGAGTTTTAAGAATATGAAATATCAGATATAAATCAGGTGAGTTGGAGAGTGAACTTCAGACTTTAGAGTATACATTATGGTGAAGAGCAAAATATCGAAAAATTAACACTACTTTGAAGGGAGCCCTTAGTTCTACGTTTGTGGGGTAAGATTTCTACTTTTAGTACTCCTAAAAGTACTGCCACTGTCGTGTAATGTTTTGGGCAGAATACTTAAGTTTCTCTGGGAGTGGTAAAAATGAAGCTTGATGTATAAAGTGAAGCTGTTGAACTACACAGTTCATATCTTAAGGTTATCCTGGCTCTCAGATACTGTGACTTCTAAGTTTTTTAAAATAAGAAACTCTCCTCATACACTTCCTTTGATTTATGGGCTACTTTTGAGCACTAACTCTATTACAGGAAATGGGATAACTGTAATTTTCAAGCTTACAGAATATTGCTTGTTTGCATGGGAATTATATATGTAAAATATAGATGTATTTATTATATATTATATAACACTATATTATTATTTATATTACATGTATAACACATAATGTTTACACTTAGCTGTCATTTCCTCAAAATAGTATGTATCTTTGGAAATAAAATGAAAGCATGGTGCCATCTTACATTTGATATATTATTTAAATTTTCAGAATGCTTTCATATTAAATCTGTGGGAAATGGTAAAGTAAGGGTTACTATCTACTATTTAAGAAATTGACACAGAAAAGTTAAGGAGCTTACTAAGTTTATAAAATTTATCATCGAAATCATTACTGGGGTTTTGAACACTTAGAGGTCTCACCATTCTTGTTTTACCACTGAATCATGCTGCTTGTCAGAAACTGAGGCTCAAAGGGTAGTGGATTAAAATTTATTTGTTATAGATAATCTAGTGGTTAAGGTTGGATTAAACACCAGAATATGGTTAATTTTCCCCTGAAATGCTTTAGGAACATTCTAGGTTCTAAGTTCAATTTAAATATAGGAGTGTGGACTGAATGCATGCTGAACCTCACACCATTCCCTGTATGAAGTAGTTTTGAATTTTTATTTGTTAATTAATAAACTCTATTTTTTAGAGCAGTTTTAGGCAGAAATCCCTGGAACAGAAAGTTCAGGGATTCCCATATGTCCCTTGTTCCCATGCACACTCAGCCTCCCTCATTTCAGCTAGACCTAACCCTTTATTTGACAGATGAGAAAACTGAAGCTATTAAAAGGTTAAATGACTTGCTCAAGTCACACCATTTTTAGCAAAACAAGGTGAAAATTTCAGTTTACCTGCTTTTATCTCAATCACTAAGAAAATGATGAAAATAACTTGAGTGAAGTATTTATTTATTTATTTATTGCAGTATAATTAACACACAAAATTATAGTGGCTTCAGATGTATAACATGATGATTAGGTATTTGTGAATATTGCAAAATAATCACCACAATAAGTCTGGTTAAACTGTCACTATGCATAGTTAAAAAACTTTTTTTCTTATGATGATAACTTTTACAACATACTCTTTTAGCAACTTTCATATGTGCAATACAGTATTATTAACTATAGTTACCATGCTGTATACTACATTACCATGACTTACTTCTTTCATAACTGGAAGTTTGTAGCTTTTGACTCCATTCACCCATTTTGTACCTCTTGCTTCTGGCGACCACCAGTCTGTTCTCTGTGTCTGTGAGCTTGGTTGCCGGTTGTGTGCGTGTGTGTGTGTGTGTGTGTGTGTAGGGGGGGTGTTCATTTGTTTGTCCTTTGCTTTTTATTTAATATTTACTTATTTAATTTTGGTTGCATTGGGTCTTAGTTGCAACATGACGCATCTTCGTTGCGGCATGCAGGATCTTTCGTTGCAACATTTGGGCTCTTCACCGCGGCTGTAGGCTTCTCTTTAGCTGTGGCCCGCGGGCTTAGTTACCCCGTGGCATGTGGGATCTTAGTTCCCCCACCAGGGATTGAACCCGCATCCCCTGCATTGGAAGACGGATTCTTAACCCCTGGACCACCAGGGAACTCCCTCATTTGTTTGTTCCACATACAGGCGAGATCATTCCGTATTTGTCTTTCTCTGTCTGACTTACTTCACTTAGCGTAATGCCCTCAAGGTCTGTCTATATTCTCGCAAATCGCAAGATTTCATTCTTTGTATGACTGAATAATAGTCCATTGTGTATTTGTGTATGTGTATATGCTTACATATATAGCATTTTCTTTATCCATTCATCTCTCAATGGACACTTAGGTTGTTTCCCTATCTTGGCTATTGTAAATAATGCTGCAGTGAACATGAAGGTGCATATATCTTTTGAAGGTAGTGTTTTTGTTTTCTTCAGATAAATACCCAGAAGTGGAATTGTTAGATCGTATGGTAGTTCTAGTTTTAATTTTTGGGGAACCTCCATACTGCTTTCCATAGTGGCTGTGCCAATTTACATCCCCACCAGCAGTGCACAAGGGTTCCCTTTTCTCCACAGCCTCAACAACACTTGTTATTTCTTGTCTTTTTGATAATAGCCATTCTGACAGGTGTGAGGTGATAGCTCATTGTGGTTTTGATTCGCATTTGCCTGATAGTGATATTGAACATATTTTCATGTACCTGTTGGTCTTCTGTATGTCTTCTTTGGAAAAATGTCTAGACCATCTGCCTATTTTTTGATCAGATTGTTTGGGTTTTTGGCTCTTGAGTTGTATGAGTGAGTCCTTTATAAATTTTGGATATTAACCCCTTGTCAGATATAATTTGCAGATATTTTCTCCCGTTTAGTAGTTTTTGTTTTGTTGATCATTTCCTGTGCTGTGCAGAAGCTTCTTAGTTTGCTTATCTTTGCTTTTGATGCCTTTGCTTTTGGTATCATACCCAAAAAAATCATTGCCAGGACCAGTGTCCAGAGTAACATTTTTTAAAACAAGAGTAGCTTCATGTTTTAAATTTTTTAATTAACTATATTGTGGTTAAATATACATGGCATAAAATTTACTATTTTAATCATTTTAAGTGCACCATTCGGTAGCATTAAGTACATTACCTTGTTGTGCAGACATCACCACTGTCCACCTCCAGAACTTTTTCGTCATCTCAAACTGAATTGTTTTGTTTCTAAAGTATGAATTCTGATATCGCATCCACGCTACCCAAGTGTGATGATATATGTAAAACCACTGGCATACAATAGGCACTCAAAGTAAATCTTAGTTGTTTCTTCTGCGTCTCACTCTCCGAAAGAGTTGTTTCCTGTCTCCTAAAAGATGTTTCCTATCCTCTTTTTTTTTTAGATAGTTTTATTGAGATGTAATTCACATATCATACAGTTAACCTATTTCAAGTGTACAAGTCAATAGTTTTTGGTATATTACATTATTAATTTTTTAAATTGTAAAATACTTATAAAATTTGCCATTTTAGCTATTCTTAAGGTTACACTTCAGTGGCGTTAATTATATTCACAATGTTGTACAACATTTACCACTGTCTATTTCCAAAATTTTTTCATTACCTCAAACAGAAACTATAATAATTAAGCAAAAACTACCCACTCCTTCTAAAACTCTCCACAGCACATAATAAATGTCTAATGTACTTTCAGTCTCTATAATTTGCCTCTTCTGGGTACCCCATGTAAATGGAAGCATACACAGTATTTGTGTTTTTGGGTATGGATTATTTTATTTAACATCTCTTTAACATTCATGTTGTAGCATGTATCAGAACTTCATTCCTTTTTCTGGCTGAGTAATATTCCATTGTATGTAGATAGCACATTTTGTTTCTCTGTTAATGGGCACTTTGGTTGTTTCTGCCTTTGGGTATTGTGAACAATGCTGCAGTGAACATTGGCATACATTTATCTGTTCAGGTCCCTGTTTTCAGTCCTTTGTGTATAAACTTAGGGGTGAAATTGCTAGACCATATGGTAATTCTACATTTAGCTTTAATTTATTTTTATTTTTAATTTTTATTTCTTTTGTTTATCCCCAGAAGGCCTCAAAAAATTGTAGCAGCAGTCATGCTTTTCCCTCCCCAGATGAATCTTTAGTAAAAGGCAAAAGATACATTAGATTATGAAGAGAAGCACGAGTATACATGCAGCTTTTAAAAGAACCACCAAACTTTTCCACAGTGGCTGTACCACTGAGTGTTCATTGTACAGCTGGTTACTGATTTGGGATCTTTCTTCTCTTTTAATTTATGTGTTTTCACATAAAAATTTTCCTCTTAGCACTGCTTTTACTGCATCACGTAAGTTTTGTTCTGTTTTTGTTTTCATTCATTTCAAAGTATTTTCCAGTTTCCCTTTTGATTTTTTTATTTGACCCATTGGTTGCTTAAGAGTAGAGTATGTTGTTTAATTTCCACACATAAGTGAATTTTTCAGTTTTCCTTCATGTCTAGTTTCATTCCTTTGTGATCAGAAAAGATATTCTGTATGGTTTCAATCCTTTTTAATTTATTAACTTATTTTGTAGCCTAACATATGGTCTGTCCTAAAGAATGTTCCATGTGCACTTGAGAAGACTATGTAATCTGCTGTTGTTGGGTAGAGTGTTATTTCTGTTTCTGTTACAACTGATTGGTTTATAATGTTGTTCTCATACTTACTGATCTTCTGTGTTGTTGTTCTGCCAACAGTTATTGTACAACTGTCTGTTTCTCTCTTAAATTCTGTCAGTGTTTCCTTCATATATTTTGGGTCCTCTGATGTTTGGTGAATATTTTGGTGTTTTTTTTTTTTTTTTTTGCTGTACACGGACCTCTCACTGTTGTGGCCTCTCCCGCTGCAGAGCACAGGCTCCGGACGCGCAGGCCCAGCGGCCATGGCTCACGGGCCCAGCCGCTCCGCGGCACGCGGGATCCTCCCTGACCGGGGCACGAACCCGTGTCCCCTGCATCGGCAGGCGGACTCCCAACCACTGCGCCACCAGGGAAGCCCTGAATATTTTTTTATAATTGTTATAGCTTTATGGTGAATGGACTCTCTTGTCAATATTTAATGTTTGTCTCTTGTTACAGTTTTTTACTTATTTACTTAAAGTCTCTTTTTCTGATATTAGTATAATCTCCTTATCTCTTTTGGTTACTATTTGCATGGAATATCTTTTTCCATCCTTTCATGTGCATCCAGTTCCTATCTTTGGATCTAAAGTGAATCTCTTGTAGACAGCATGTATGTAGTTAGATCATGTTTTATATTCATTTTGCTCCTCTCTGCCTTTTGACTGGAAAGTCTCATCAATTTACATTTATAGTAATTACTAATAAGAAAGGATTTATGCTTGCCATTTAGTTTTCCATATGTGTTATAGCTTTTTGTCCCTCATTTCCTCCTTACTGCCTTCTTTTGTACTTAGCTGATCTTCTTGTAGTTACCTGTTTGATTCCCTTCTCATTCCCTTTTGTGTATATTCTATAGCTATTTTATCTGTGGTTACCATGGAGATTACATATAACTTCCTAAAGATATAACTCTGTAATTTGAATTGATACCAACTTAACTTCAGTCACATACAAAAATGCTATTCCTGTAAAGCTCCATGCCTTCCTTTTATATTATTGAAATTACAAATTACATCTTTATTCATTTTGTGCCCTAAAACATACATTTATAATTATTTTTTATGCATTTGTCTTTTTAAAATTTTTTTATTTTTGGCTGCGTTGGGTCTTCAGCGCTGTGCGCAGGCTTTCTCTAGTTGTGGCGAGTGGGGGCTCTTCTTCGTTGTGGTGCACATGCTTCTCATTGCTCTGGCTTCTCTTGTTGCAGAGCACAGGCTCTAGGCACATGGGCTTCAGCAGTTGTGGCATGCAGGCTCAGTAGTTGTGGCGCATGGGCTTAGTTGCTCCACAGCATGTGGGATCTTCCCAGACCAGGAATCGGACCCGTATCCCCTGCAATGGCAGGTGGATTCTTAACCACTGTGCCACCAGGGAAGTCACTGCATTTGTCTTTTAAATCCTGTTTTCTATACTCTTTTCTCTGCAGTCACCCATCATGATTAAACTAAGAGCCTCTTGCCTCTTTTTTTCCTAGAAAAAAATAAAAGTCTTTTTGTTTTGTTTTGTCTTTTTGGCCCCAAGGCATGTGGGATTTTAATTCCCCAACCAGGGATTGAACCCGTGACCCCTGCAGTGGAAGCGTAGGGTCTTAACCGCTGGACCGCCAGGGAAGTCCGAAAAGTGATTTTTTAATATAATAAAAAATAAAGATTGCATTAACAGAGATGATTAAAAACTTTCCACATGTGATTTGGCTCCTAATGTGGAGTAGAACATATCAGGCCATCACTGTATATTGTCAGGAATTATAAATCATGATTTATGAAAGTTCAGTTTGCCACTTAGAAATGGAGAAGCATTGGGAGGGAATCCATAACCACATTTACATTCCATTCTATTTTTTATAGAAGCTTGGTTATGTCCAGTCTTATGGCTAAGGAAAATGTGTTTGTATCTGGCAGCAGCTCTGTTGCTCTAGCTCCCTCTAGTGATAATAAAGTGGCTTCATTAGCAATTACTATTTCTCACTTGACTGTTCTTTAATACAGGCCTGATGGACTTTTAATAACAAGATTTAATATATTTTAATAAATAACAAGATTTAAGATACTTCAAAAAATTATATCCCATTCATACAATGGAATATTATTCAGCCTTAGAAAAGAAGGAATTTGGACACCTCCTACAATATGGATGAACCTTGAAAATATTATGCTAAGTGAAATGAATCAGTCAGAAAAAGAGAAATACTGTTTGATTCCACTTATAAGAGGTACCTAGAGTAGTCAGATGCATGGAGAGAGAATGGAGAATGGTGGTTGCCAGGGGCTGGTGGCAGTTATTGTTTAATGGATACAGAGTTTCAGTATTACAAGATGAAGTGTTCTCTAGATGGATGATAGTGATGGTTGTACAACAGTGTGAATGTACTTAATACCACTGAGCTGCACACTTAAGATTGGTTAAAATGGGAAATTTTATGTTACATATATTTTACCAGGAAAACTTTGCAGGAGATCTGTTATCTCAAGTTCTGAGATATCCCTCTATTCTGTTACTGAGAGTGGAAAATGATATAGCCTTCCCTTAGGAAATGTGTGTTGCAAATACTATCAGAGTTCAAGGAAGAGATTAGGAAAATACAGTTTTGTGATGAAAATTGGGAATTAACATATCTTAAAGTGTAGAAATTACAAATGACATCATAATTGCTATAGTAATGATGGTATTATTGTAAACTAGAAATTTGGGAAGTGAAATAATACTTCTTTAAAATACTTTTTAATAGACATGTAGTCGTGTTTTCTCTGTAAAAACACAGTATTAGCACTTTCCAACCTGAACATACCTTAGAAATTACCTAATTCACCTCCCTTAAGCCCTAGATCAGTAAATCTTGCATAGGCATACAAGGGGACTACCTTCCCAGATTAAACTGTTTTATTTTTTTCACAGTGTTTTTGTTTGTTTTGTTTGTTTGTTTGAAAATACTCAAATCTCTGGCAAAATTAACACTCATATACCGTACCTAAATTTATCAACATTTTGCCACATTTGCTTTAATTCTCTCTATACACACATTTACATTTTTGCAGGGGAAAACATTTTTGTCCGGTGAAAATTTTGAAAGTAAGTTGCAGACATTCATTCACCCCTATGCATTTCAGAAGTTATCACCTTAGAACTAGGATACTCTCCTACCTAATCTTAATACCATTATCATATCTAAGAAAATAAGTAGGACTTCCCTGGTGTGCAGTGGTTAGGAATCCGCCTGCTAGGGGACACGGGTTCGACCCCTGGTTTGGGAAGATCCCACATGCTGCGGGGCAACTAAGCCTGTGCGCCACAACTACTGAGCCTGTGCTCTAGAGCCCGCGAGCCACAACTACTGAGCCTGCGTGCCACAAATACTGAAGGCTGTGCGCCTAGAGCCCGTGCTCCACCACAAGAGAAGGCACCGCAACGAAAAGCCCGTGCACCGCAACGAAGAGTAGCCCCTGCTCGCCAGAACTAGAAAAAACTCACGCACGCAGAACAATGAAGACCCAACACAGCCAAAAATAAAATTAATTAATTATTTATTTTTTTTAAACAAAGTGGTATATCAGTAATATCATTAATATACAGCCCATACTTATATTTTCCCTATTGTCCTAAAATTATCTTTTATTTCAATTTGTTTTCTTTTAATGTAGAATCCAAACAGATAACATGTGTTACACCTGATTGCTAGCTATGTGTATTATTTTAATCTAGAATACTCCCTATCTTTTGTTTTTTATGAGATTGATCCTTTTTGAGGAACTTAAGCTTGTTGTGCTACATTCCACAATTTTAAAATTATTTCTTCATGATTAGATTTAGGTTAAATCTTGGTAGGAGTATTACATATGTGATATTTCGTACTTCTAATTGCATCCCACTTACTGTTTGACTGTTGGTTATGCCATGTTTGATCACTTGATTAAGATGTGGTATCCACCAGATCTCTCCAATGTAAAGATACATTTTTACTGTTGTAAATTAGTAAATCATGGGGTGATAGTTGAGGCTCTGGCTTCTTCTCTAGCAGTCTTTTTTTTTTTAATACAATATTTTAGCATCCATTATGATCTTTGACTGAACTGGTGAGTACATTGTTAGTTGCAAACTGGTAATTTTCTAATTCTGTCATTTCTTCAACATTTATTAGCTGATATTTTTCTGGGAAGATGAGCTTTGACTTTTCTTCCCTTTACACACTCAGAATTTTTCTTTTCTTTTGAGTATCGTATGGACTCATAAAAATTTTTAGGGCTTCCCTGGTGGCGCAGTGGTTGAGAGTCCGCCTGCTAATGCAGGGGACATGGGTTTGTGCCCCGGTCTGCGAGGATCTCGCATGCCGTGGAGCGGCTGGGCCCGTGAGCCGTGGCCGCTGAGCCTGCGCATCCGGAGCCTGTGCTCTGCAGTGGGAGAGGCCACAGCAGTGAGAGGCCCGCGTACCGCAAAAAAAAATTTAATATATCATAATCCAGTACCATCATTTTGTGGAGACATGCACAAATTTCCCAAATTTTAATCACAGAAGACACTTTAAGCTGGGCCCTGTTTCTTTTAGGCATAACCTCATTCATCTTTGAGCATTTCCCTGCTTTCTGTCATAGAAAGGTATCATTCACCCTGGTTCTTTTGTTTGTTTTGGTATTTGCTTTTATTTCTTTGCTGTTGTTTATCAGATTTAGCTTGTTCTTTCCTTGCCTCAGATCAGGAATCAGTTATTTCACTCAAGAAGTTTTGGTTTCTTTCTCTTTTTTTTTTTTTTTTAATATTTATTTGGTTACGCTGGGTCTTACTTGCGGCAGGGGGGCTCTTTAGTTGTGGCCTACCAGCTCCTTAGTTGTGGCATGTGAACTCTTAGTTGCGGCGTGCATGTGGGATGTAGTTCCCTGACCAAGGATTGAACCCAGGCCCCCTGCATTGGGAGCATGGAGTCTTACTGTGCCACCAGGGAAGTCCCTGGTTTCTTTTAATGGGAATTATTTAGAAATCAAAATCTGGGTACTTGATATACTGTTTGCTACTAGGTTGTCATTGTTCCTGAGGTGTGGCAATGCTTTTAGGCTCTTTCAGAACGAGGAAATAAATAAGTATATATATGTACACACATACATGTATTAATTTTCTATTACTGTGTAACACATTACCACAATTTTAGCAGCTTAAAACGTTACCCATTTATTATCTCACAGATTCCCTGGAATTTTAGGAGTCTAGACATTTCTGCTCTGTGTCTCACAAGGCTGGAATCAAGGTAGCAGCCAAATCTCATCTGAGACTTGAGGTTCTTATCCATGCTCATATTCATTTTATTGGAGTTGTAGAACTCAGTGGTATCTTGCTTCTTCTAAGCTGCTAAGAAAGAGAGTCTGCTTCTTTAAGTCTCTAAGCTCAAGGAAATCCTAAACCTTCAGTGTTTTTCCCACCATTTTTCTATCAGGTTGTTTAGTCTTTTTTTTTTACCTTGATTTTTAAGAGTTCCTTATATATTAAGGAGATTTGCCCTTTGTGATATAAACTGCACTACATTTTTTGTCAGTTTGTTATTTGTCTTTTGTCCTTATTCGCTATATGTCTTTTGTTATCCCAGTAGCATACTGTGTTGAATACTGAAATATGTTGCCTCTAACTTTGGCTCTTCTGGCTTCTTCCAACTTTGTTTGGCTAATTCTGGGTTCCTTGCTATTTCCATATGAATTTCAGGATCAACTTGTTGATTTCTGCAAAAAAAAAACCAGCTGGGATTTTGAAAAAAAAATGTAGATTAATTGGAGAGTTTTATATCTTACCGATATTAAGTATTTTGATCCATGAACGTGGGATGTCTTTCTAGTTATTCAATTCTTTTAAAATTTCTTTTAACAGTATTTTTTAGTTTTCAGTATGTAAGTCTTGTAAGTACTTTTGTTAAACATACTCCTAAGCATTTTATTCTTTTGATGTTATCGTAAATGGAATTTTTAAATTCCATTTTATATGTTTATTGCTAATATATAGAAATACACTTGATTTTTGTATATCGATTTTATATCCTGCAAGCCTTGCTGAACTCAATTAATAGTCCTCATAGTATTTTAATGGATTCTGTAGTTTGACTCTGGACTTTGCATATGATGATGATTTTTATCATACAAAGGTCCATATTTTCATGTAGTCAAATTTTTGTCTTGTTTTTGTTTGTATTGTGCTTCTGGATTTTGGATTATTATTAGAAAAGCTTCCCCACACCCAGGTTTTAAAGGAACTAAGAAATCCAGCCTTATTTTCTTCTAGTAATTGTTTAACTTTGATTTTTACATCTAGTTCCCAGATCTATTTGGAATTTTTCTGGTATATAGTATTAGGCTAGGCTGTACTCATTGGCTAAACTGAAGAGAGTTAGTCCTTACTGAGTGCCCACTATGTGCCAGTTGCTGTGTTAAGCACTTTGCATATATTATCTCATTTAATCTTGTGAAAGACCAGATACTGTTATTGAAGAAGCTAAGCCTTAGAGAGAGTAAGTAATTTGTCCAGTGTTACACAGCTAGTAGGTGACATAGCTAATATTTGTATGTGGGCAATAATTGGCTGCAACACTTATACCTGTTGCCACTTTGCCTCTAACTTAAATACTGTTTGATTGTTAAAAAAAAAAAAAATTGGCTTGTCTGGAAAATTTCATTAATTTCTATTTTAGATGGAATGTTCATTCTAGATAAGAATGTATATTTTACATTACATACTTTATGAGATAAGACATTAGGGCTGATAAAGTTTAGTAATCTGGAAATATAATTTTAACTTCTATTTTATCTAAAAATGTCATGCTCCTCAAAGGTTTTAAATTGTGAGGTAAACTAGTTTCAATTGGAGGGTTAGGGAAATTACATTACATTGCGGCATTACAAAAAAACATGCTTTTATATCCTCCCTCTACAAATTTTACATCCTCAGGACAAAAGTTCTGCCATGATGTTCATGAAGGAACATTGAAGGGGTTTATGCTCCGGTTGTCTGTAGATGGTGTTCAGAATGTTTTAACCCTGGTATGATCTTAATTACCTTTCAATATGATTCTGGGCCATTTCTCCCTATGGATAGTTGGTTGTGCTAAGATCATGTAAATTTGTGTTAATCTAAATAAAATTAGTAAAATAAATCTGTTACAGAAAATAGTGTAGGTTGGTAAAGTGTGTTGAGAGAAATGTTAACATCTTCAGCAAGGTAGTTTATGAAAATAGTATTTTCAGAAGTTTAACTACCAGTGGAATACAGAATAGATTGTCTAAGTTTCGAGAAAGAGGCTAGATTCAAGTGTTTCTTAAATCCAGCAAGGGTAATGCATCAAGTTGTGGTTATAGAACTCAAATCCTTACTCCTTCACTTACTAGTTACATGAATTGGGGCATATTACTGACCTATGTCCTCAGTGTCCTCATCTAAAAGAATGGCGTGATGAAAAGTACCTACTTGATAGAGTTTTGTGGGTTAAATGCTTGACATGTATGAAGTAAATAAATATTCAATAAATTTTTTAAATGTCTAACTCCATTGTCACTAAATTTGTGACCTAGGATAAAATTAACCCTTATAAGACTTACTTTCTCTTGAATACAGTAATATGATATCCTCAGGATTGTTATTCCTCTACTCAGATTTTCTTTGAGATATAGTCGTCTCATGGTATCTGTGCGGGATTGCTTCCAGACCCCCACCCCACAGATACCAAAATGCACAGAGGCTCAGTTCCCTTATGTAAAACGGTATAGTACAGTCTGCCCTGTGTATCTGCGGGTTCTCCATCCGCAAATAGGGAGGGCCAACTGTGCACTTACTTCCTACATTACAGAATCCAAAATTCTTCAATAATATTTAAGACCTACCATGATCTAGTATAACCTGTTTTTCTAGTCTTATCTCCAGTTACACTCCTGAAATGTTCATTCCCTTAACTACAGCATCTGATAATTTCCCCCAGTTTCTCCATCCTCCACTTTACTCTTGGTGCTTGTCCTAGGTGTTTGCTCTAAGTGGTAAAAACGACCTGCCCACTAGCCTTTTACTTGCCAAATGTCATTCATCCTTTCAGACTTTACTCAAGATTTGAAATACTCCCTCATTAAATAAAAAGTTGCCTTAATTCTCCTGTAGTTGAGATTAATTTTACTTTTCCTTTCCCTTTTGTAAAGCTTAGTAGAACCTTAAGAGTTTTATCACATTCTAATTTTTAAACTAGGCATATATGCATACATGTTTGTTCCTCCACCAGACTGTAAGCTTCTTTAGGCCATGAGTATTCTTTGTTCCTCCCATGTGCCTTGAAACTATCAGTCCATTTTCTATATTATGAAAAAGAAGTAACAAACTGCCTGAATTTCTAAAAAATGTATGACTTAAATTTTCCTTAGAAAAATTTTAAATGCTAAAAGCAGCATCTGCCCTCTTATTTGGTAACAAATATGTGAGGAAATTATTATTTGTCTATCCTTTTCATTTTCACCCAAGAAAGACATTCCAAAATGTAGTAAATGCCAAATTTTTTCTTTAAAAGTTTGATGTGTATGAAAAACATTGTTTCTGTGATCAACTATTATTACATTATAATTTGTATACTCCCTTGACATTTACCAAGATCTTTTACATAGTTTTTATTTGTCATTTATATTTAAGTACATCTAAGTGATAGTCCTAAACTCTTAGAGATTAAAATCACAACAGTCTTTACAAATATGTTCTACTATGTTTTCCAGTAGAACAGTGTTTTAACTCCTCCAATACAGTTTTTCTTACCTTTCAGTATGATTTTGGTCCTATTTTCCCTGTGGTTATTTGGTGCTAAAGAAATTTATTCTTATTTAAACATTAATGTAAATAAGTTTTTTGCTTTTTTGTGGGTTTTTTTTTCGGTACGTGGGCCTCTCACTGCCATGGCCTCTCCTGTTGCGGAGCACAGGCTCCGGACGCGCAGGCTCAGCGGCCATGGCTCACGGGCCCAGCCGCTCCGCAGCATGTGGGATCCTCCCGGACCGGGGCACGAACCCGTGTCCCCTGCATTGGCAGACGGACTCCCAACCACTGCGCCACCAGGGAAGCCCTCTAAATAAGTTTTTACTACCAAAGTAAATTAATTTATTGCAAAAACTTGGTTTAATATTTTCCCAAAGCATATCATGTATTTATTATTTATTTTTATGCATGGTGGGTGATAACCTAAAGAAGATTGCAAGATTTTACAGAAGTATTATATACCTTTCACCCAGGTTCATCAAATGTTGATTTCTGCCACATTTCTTTCTCTACTTCCCTTTCTGCCTGCTCTCTTTCTCTTATACACACAGAGACATTTTTTTTCTCAGTTTTTTGATAAAAAGTTATAGACATTTTAACCAGTGACTCAGAAATATTTTAGCATGTATTTCATATGAACCAGGACATTTTCTTCAGGATCTTAACATCACTACAATACTATTATCTAATACACAGTTAATAATCAAATTTCACTAATTGTGTCAGTTATGCCCTTTATAACATTTTTTTTCTGCATTGATTCAGGATCCAATATATAATTATGCATTACATTTAGTTGCCATGTCTCTTTATTCTCCTTTAATTTGGAACGCTTCTCCAGCCTTTGTCTTTCATCATATTGACATTTCTTTATGAGTACAGAGGAGTTGTTTCATAGAAGGTTCTAAAATTTGAGTTTGATGTTTCTTCATGAATAGATTAAGGTTGTCAGGAATACCACAAAAGTAATGTTTTCTTCTCAGTGAATCAAATCAGGAAGCACATGATATCATGTGTAATTGATGATATTAACTGTGATCATTCAGTCACTGTGATGTCAACCACAACAGCGTTCAAATATGCAATATAATGTCATTAATTATAGTCACCATACTGTATGTTACATCTACAGGAATTATTTATTTTATAACTAGAAGTTTGTACTTTTTGACCACCTTAACCATTTCATCCCTCCCCACCCCCCTACTTCTGGCAACCATCAAATCTATTCTCTGTGTCAATGAGTTTGATGTTTTTATTTTGGTCTTTTTTTTTTTTAATAGAGTCCACATATAAGTGAGATCATAAGGTGTTTGTCTTTCTCTATCTGACGTATTTATTTAGCATCATGCCCTCAAGGTCCATCTGTATTGTCTTAATGACAGGATTTCCTCCTTTTCAATGGCTAAGTAATATTCCATTCATCTGTTTGTCTGTTTTTTGTGCCAATACCATACTGTTCTGATTACTTTAGCTTTGTAATACAGTTTGAAATCAGGAAGTGTGATGCCTTCAGCTTTGTTCTTCTTTCTCAAGATTGCTTTGGCTATTTGGGGTCTTCTGTGGTTCCATAAAAATTTTAGGATTGTTTGTTCTTTTTCTGTGAAAAACGCCATTGGGATTTTTTTTTATTATTGCATTGAATCTGTAGATTGCTTTGCGCAGTTATGGGTATTTTAACAATATTAATTCTTCCAGTCCATGAGCATGAAATATCTTCTCATTTATTTGTATTTTTTTCTATTTCTTTCAGCAGCATCTTATAGTTTTCAGCATACAGGTCTTTTACCTTTAAATTTATTCCTAGGTATTTTATTATTTTCAGTGCTATTACAAATGCAATGGTTTTCTTAATTTCTCTTTATTTATTTGGTTGCGCTGGTCTTAGTTGCAGCAGGTGGGCTTCTTAGTTGCGGCTCGTGGACTCCTTAGTTGTGGCTCACTGGCTTCTTAGTTGCAGCACACAGGCTCCTTAGTTGTGGCACACAAACTCTTAGTTACAGCATGCATGTGGGATCTAGTTACATGGCCAGGGATCGACCCCAGGCCCCCTGCATTGGGACCATGGAGTCTTAACCACTGCACCACCAAGGAAGTCCCTAATTTCTTTTTCTGATAGTTATTAATGTATAGATACACAACTGATTTTTGAATTTTGATTTTACTAAATTTGTTTATCAGTTCTAACAGTTTTTTGGTATAGTCTTTGGGGTTTTCTATGTATCATATCATATCATCTGCAAATAGAGACAGTTTCACTTCTTCCTTTTATATTGGATGCCTTTTATTTCTTTTTCTGTCTTTTATTTCTTTTTCTTGACTAATTGCTCTGCTTATAACCTCCAGTACTATGTTGAATAAAAACGGTGAGTGTGGGCATTCTTGTCTTGTTCCTGATCTTAGAGTAAAAGCTTTCATTCTTTCATCATTGTGTATTATGTTAGTTGTGGGCATGCCATAAGTGGCCTTTATTATGTTGAGGAACATTCCTTTACCCACTTTGTTGAGCTTTTTTTTTTTCTAATTTATTTATTTTTTATTTTGGCTGCATCAGGTCATAGCTGTGGCACACAGGATCTCGGGATCTTTCATTGAGGCGCACGGGTTTCTGTCTAGTTGTGGCATGTGGGTTTTTCTCTCTGTAGTTGTGACGCACAGGCTCCCGGCTCTGTAGTTTGCAGCATGTGGTCTCTCTCATTGAGGTGCGCAAGCTCAGCATATGTGGCACGCAGGCTTAGTTGCCCCGTGGCATGTGGGATCTCAGTTCCCCAACCAGGGATGGAACCCATATCCCCTGCATTGGAAGGCGGATTCTTTACCACTGTACCACCAGGGAAGTCCCCTTGTTGAGCATTTTTATCATAAATGGATGTTGAATTTTGTCAAATGGTTTTTCTCCATTTAAAGAGATAATCATGGGATTTTCCTGGTGGCTCAGTGGTTAAGAATCTGCCTGCCAGTGCAGGGGACACGGGTTCGATCCCTGGTCTGGGAAGATCCCACGTGCTGTGGAGCAACTAAGCCCATGTGCCACAACTACTGACCCTGCACTCTAGAGTCCACAAGCCACAACTACTGAACCCATGTGCTGCAGTTACTGAAACCCACGTGCCTAGAGCCCGTGCTCCACAACAAGAGAAGCCACTGCAATGAGAAGCCCGTGCACTGCAACAGAGTAGCCCCCGCTCGCTGCGACCAGAGAAAGCCCATGTGCAGCAACAAAGACCCAACACAGCCAAAAATAAATAAATAAATTGATTGATTGATTTTTAAAAATTAAAAATAAAATTTAAAAATTAAGAGATAATCATATGATTTTTATCATTTATGTTGTTTTGGTATATCGCATTGATTTTGCAGATGTTAGACCATCCTTGCATCCCTGGAATAAATTCCACTTGATCATAAAGTACAATCCTTTTAATATATTGTTGAATTTAGTTTGCTAATGTTTTGTTGAGGATTGTTGCATGTGTTTTCATCAAGGTTATTAGCCTGTAATTTTTTTTCTTGTAGTGTCCTTATGTTATTTTGGTATCAGGGTGCTGCTGACCTCATAAAATGCGACAAGAAGTGTTTTCTTCTCTTCTATTTTTTGGAAGTGTTTGAGAAGGATTTATATTAATTCTTCTTTATTGTTTGGTAGAATTCACCAGTGAAGCCCTCTGCTCCTGGATTTTTGTTGTTGGGAGGTTTTGATTACTGATTCAATCTCCTTACTAGTTATCTGGCTGCTCAGATTTTCTGTTTTTTTCACAATTCAGTCTTGGTAGGTTGTATGTTTCTAGGAATTCATCCATTTCTTCTAGGTTGTCCAGTTTATTGGCATATAATTGTTTGCAGTAGTATCTTATGATCTTTTGTGTTTCTGAGGTTATCAGTTACAATGTCTCCTCTTTCATTTCATTTTGTTTGAGTCTTCTCTTTTTCTGGGTTAGTCTAGCTAAAGCTTTGTCTATTTTGTTTATCTTTTCAAAAAAGCAGTTCTTAGTTTCATTGATCTTTTGTCTTTTTAGTCTCTATTTCATTTATTTCCACTCTGATCTTTGTTATTTCTTTCCTTCTTTGGCCTTAGTATGTTCCTTATCTGGTTCCACGAGTTATAAAGTTAGGTTGTTTATTTGAGATTTTTTTTTGGTTTCTTAATTTATCGCTATGAACTTCCCTCTTAGAACTGCTTTTGTGGCATCCCATAAGTTTTGTTATGTTGCATTTTCATTTGTTTCAAGATTTGCTTTATATCTCTTTTTCTTCATTGACCCTTTGGTTGTTGAGTAGCATTGTTGTTTAATCTCCACATATTTGTGAATTTTCTAGTTTCCTTTTTGTAATTAACTTGTACTTTTATACTATTATGGTGGAAAAAATGGTTGATAAGACTTCAGTCTTCTTAAATTTATGAAGATTTTTTTTTGTGACCTAACATATGATCTGTCCTGGAGAATGTTCCACGCGCACTTGAGAATGATATGTATTTTGTTTCTTTGGGATGGAATATTTTGTATATATCTGTTAAGTCCACCTCAGTGTGTTTAATTAGAAGCCTACCCATTGAGGCCACAGCTACAAAGATAATAAGCTAATAAGCCTCTTTCATAGAAAGACTGGGCATTTCTGTCTGCTGCCTCTTCTCTGTGCCCTGAGGTGGGGGTGGGAGGTAGCTAGTTAAGAACTGTTTCAATGTTTGTTACAGTGCTATGGGGCCTGTGATCCTAAGCCCCGCTGCCCACCGGAGCCACGTGATCAAGGGATGTCCCCAGGTTGGCAGCTGCAAAAACCAGGGCTCCAGACATGTGCACAAGCTCCTTTGTAGGCAATACCATTGACCTGGAGTGAGGCAGATGGATAATACAAAGACCTGGAGGCTGGTAGGTGCAGAAGCTGGCATCTACCAGCCTCCGCAGTCTCTGGAGAATATCTTAGTCTGCCCCCCTAGATGTGTGTTATGTTAGATACCTGCCCCTCAGGTCAGAGATTTAAGATAATCAAATGGCCTCTTTCACAGAAAGACTGGGTATGTTTCAGCCACCTCCTTCTGCACTGTGTGCTGGGAGGTTAGCCACAGTGAATTCATGCAAGCCCTTTCAGAACTGTTTCTCAGTTTTCTGTATAGTCTTTTGGGTCTCGTGGACACAAGCCCCATTGGGGTTTAGAGCTAGATGTTTTGGAGGCCCATATCTCAGCTGGAGGTTTTAAAAGTTGGAGTACCAGATGTGGGGTTCAAAGCCTTTGCTCCTCAGGGAGAAGCTTGGAGTTGTGAGTGCCCTCCTGATTGTGGATTGCTGTTCCATGGATGAGGTTTGCGGTGAGACTGTGATCTCGGCCTCTCCTAACCATTTCGATGTGGTTTTTTTCTTGTTAGCCCAATGTGTACGAGTCACTCAGCTACTGTTAGGGTTCTTTCAGAGGAAATTGTTCTGCATGTAACTTGTGGGTTCACAGTGTCTCTGGGAGGAGGTGAGTTCAGGATCTTCCTTCATCTCCATCTTGAACCAGAAGCCTACATACTTTGTTTATTTGTTTGTTTGTTTATTGTTGAACCTTTGAAATTCCCATTTTTCTCCAGCTCTGTTAGCTGAAAGAGACTACAGTGATGTCCCACCAGTTGTGAGCACACTTAGTGTATAGAGTTTGGTTACTTTTATTTATTTATTTTTAAACATTTATTTATTTTTTTAATTTTTTAATTTTTTGGCTGAGTTGGTCTTTGTTGCAGTGCGTGGGCTTCCCACTGAGGTGGCTTCTCCTGTTGCAGAGCATGGACTCTAGGTGTGCAGGCCTCAGTAGTTGCGGGCTCAGTAGTTGTGGCTTGTGGGCTCCAGAGTGCAGGCTCAGCAGTTGTGGAGCATGAGCTTAGTAGCTCCGCGACGTGTGGGATCTTGCCGAACCAGGGCTCAAACCCGTGTCCCCTGCATTAGCAGGAGGACTCTTAAAACACTGCGCCACCAGTGAAGTCCCTAGAGTTTGGTTTTTAAATACCGTTTCCCACTGAGAGGAACTAAAGCTCCTTGGAGAAATGGCTGATTCAGGGGTGGGTCAGGGAATGCACAAGATGAGCCTGAAACATCATGTTTATACCAATTTTGTTGCAAGTTAGTATGGAAAAAATGTTTGACTGAAATGAGAAATAGCCAAATTAACATGTATTCTGATTTTGTGATGTATACCATGCTACGTTTCTTTTCCTCCTTTAATCCAAGTGAAAGAATTTACAAGAACAATATTTTTTTCTTAAAGATCACCATAAGTCCAGCTACTTTTTTTCTTCCCAACAACTCTGTAACATAGCATTCATTGCCTTTTAGTTCATAGTTCTCATATATGAGTGATTAGTTCATAGTTTTCATATGTCAGTGACTATTAATATGGGTAGCTAAATTTGTGAATAGTATTATGACAAGCATAGCTTTTGATTTCTTAGCTCTCCAGTGTTTATATTTAGGAATTTGCAATAAATTTATCACGTTTAATCTTCGACCATTTGTCTTTAATGAAAAGTCTACTCAGTTTGACTTTGTTTTGTGTTTTAATGTTTTAGTAATATTATCTTTAGCTAATGTAACAAAGATTGTAGAATCATATTCAGAATTTTAGTGGATGTCTGTTCACTGAAAATACAGTGCACGTTGCTAGGAAGGGCTTTCATTTCCTTTTGGAATTCCAGCTACACTGGAAGCTCCCTTTGTTACTAAAGTGACTTAAAACTTGAAGTGCATGTTCTAATCTGTGAGTTTGTTCCCAAGTTGTTTCTCAGCCATTTACTATGAACAATATCTACCTAATCCATTAGCATTTAGAACTTGTTCTATGAGTCATCTCTATAATCAACCCAGAACAACTACGACAAAACTAAGCTTAATGAAGCTTATCTCTGTTAAAGGAAGACTAGAGACAAATATATATATTTATATAATTCCACTAAAAGTTTTGCAAGCAAATCCAGGCTTTAAAAGAAGTATTCTTGTGCAATTACCATACTCTTTTGATGACTGTGGCTTTGTAGTATAGTCTGAAGTCAGGGAGCCTGATTTCTCTAGCTCTGTTATTCTTTCTCAAGATTGCTTTGGCTATTTGTGATCTTTTGTGTTTCCATACAAATTGTAAAACTTTTTGTTCTAATTCTGTGAAAAATGCCATTGGTAATTTGATAGAGATTGCATTGAATCTTGTAGATTGCTTTCGGTAGTGTAGTCATTTTCACAATATTGAGCCTTCCAATCCAAGAACATGGTCTATCTCTGTATCTGTTTGTGTCATCTTTTATTTCTTTCATCAGTATATTGTAGTTTTCTGAGTACAGGTCTTTTGCCTCCTTAGGTAGGTTTATTCCTAGGTATTTCATTCTTTTTTTTTTTAATAAATTATTTATTTATTTATTTATTTCTGGCTGCGTTAGGTCTTCGTTTTGCTGCACACCGGCTTTCTCTAGTTGCAGCTAGTGGGGGCTACTCTTCCTTGCGGTGTGTGGGCTTCTCATCACAGTGGCTTCTCTTGTTCTATGGAGCACAGCCTCTAGGCACATGGGCTTCAATAGTTGTGGCTCGCAGGCTCAGTAGTTGCGGCATGCGGGCTCTAGAACACATTCTCAGTAGTTGTGGCACACGGGCTTAGTTGTTCCACAGCATGTGAGATCTTCTTGGACCAGGGCTCGAAGCCGTGTCCCCTGTGTTGGCAGGCAGATTCTTAACCACTGCGCCACCAGTAAAGTCCCTATTTTATTCTTTTTGATGCAGTGGTAAATGGGATCGTTCCCTTGATTTCTCTTTCTAATCTTTTGTTGTTAGTGTATAGGAATGCAAGAGAAAGCAAGTGATTACACTGTTGGTGGGAATGTAAAGTGGTACAGCCACTATGGAGAACACTATGGAGTTTCCTTTAAAAAGTAAAAAAGGAACTGCCATATAATCCAGCAATCCCGCTCCTGGGCACATATCCAGTGAAAACCATAATTCAAAACAATACATGTGACAAAGAGAAACCAAGATGGTGGAGTAGAAGGATGTGCTCTCACTCCCTCTTGTGAGAACACCAGAATCACAACTAGCTGCTGGACAATCATCAACAGGAAGACACGGGAACTCACCAAAAAAGATACCCCACATACAAAGACAAAGGAGAAGCCACAGTGAGACGGTAGGGGTGCAATTACAGTAAAATCAAATCCCATAGCTGCTGAGTGGGTGACTCACAGACTGGAGAACACTTATACCACAGAAGTCCACCCACTGGAGTGAAGGTTCTGAGTCCCACGTCAGGCTTCCCAACCTGGGGGTCCGGCAACGGGAGGAGGAATTCCTAAAGAATCAGACTTTTAAGCCTAGTGGGATTTGATTGCAGGACTTGACAGGACTGGGGGCAACAGAGACTCCACTCTTGAAGAGCACACACAAAGTAGTGTGTGCATCGGGACCCAGGGGAAGGAGCAGTGACCCCAGGGGAGACTGAACCAGACCTACCTGCTAGTGTTGGAGGGTCTCCTGCAGAGGCAGGGGTTGGCTCTGCCTCACCTTGGGGACAAGGGCACTGGCAGCAGAAGTTCTGGGAAGTACTTCTTGGCTTGAGCCCTCCCAGAGTCTGTCATTATCCCCACCAAAGAGCCCAGGTAGGCTCCAGTGTTGGGTTGCCTCAGGCCAAACAACCAACAGAGAGGGAGCCCAGCCCCACCCATCAGCAGTCAAGCAGATTAAAGTTTTACTGATCTCTGCCCACCAGAGCAACAGTCAGCTCCACCTACCACCAGTCTCTCCCATCAGGAAACTTACACAAGCCTCTTAGATAGCCTCATCCACCAGAGGGCAGACAGCAGAAGCAAGAAGAACTACAATCCTGCAGCCTGAGGAACAAAAACCACATTCACGAGAAGATAGACAAGATGAAAAGGCAGAGGGCTATGTACCAGATGAAGGAACAAGATAAAACCCCAGAAAAACAACTAAATGAAGTGGAGATGGGCAACCTTCCAGAAAAAGAATTCAGAATAATGATAGTGAAGATGATCCAGGACCTTGGAAAAAGAATGGAGAAGATGCAAGAAATGTTTAACAAAGACCTAGAAGAATTAAAGAACAAACAAACAGAGATGAACAATACAATAACTGAAACAAAAACTCCACTAGAAGGAATCAGTAGCAGAATAACTGAGGCAGAAGAACGGATAAGCGACCTGAAAGACAAAATGGTGGAACTTACTGCAGCAGAATAGAATAAAGAAAAAAAGAATGAAAAGAAATGAGGACAGCCTAAGAGACCTCTGAGACAATATTAAACGCAACAACATTCGCATTATAGGGGTCACAGAAGGAGAAGAGAGAGAGAAAGGACCTGAGAAAATATTTGAAGAGATTATAGTCGAAAACTTCCCTAACATGGGAAAGGAAATAGCCACCCAAGTCCAGGAAGCACAGCGAGTCCCATATATGATAAACCCAAGGAGAAACACACCGAGACACATAGTAATCAAATTGGCGAAAATTAAAGACAAAGAAAGAAGCAAGGGAAAAATGACAAATAACATACAAGGGAACTCCCATAAGGTTAACAGCTGGTTTCTCAGCAGAAACTCTATAAGCCAGAAGGGAGTGGCATGATATTCTTAAAGTGATGAAAGGGAAGAACCTACAACCGAGATCACTCTACCCGGCAAGGATCTCATTCAGATTCGATGGAGAAATCAAAAGCTTTACAGACAAGCAAAAGCTAAGAGAATTCAGCACCACCAAACCAGCTCTACAACAAATGCTAAAGCAACTTCTCTAAGTGGGAAACGCAAGAGAAGAAAAGGACCTACAAAAACAAACCCAAAACAATTAAGAAAATGGGAATAGGAACATACATATCGATAATTACCTTAAACGTGAACGGATTAAATGCTCCAACCAAAAGACACAGGCTTGCTGAATGGATACAAAAACAAGACCCATATATATGCTGTCTACAAGAGACCCACTTCAGACCTAGGGACACATACAGACTGAAAGTGAGGGGATGGAAAAAGATATTCCATGCAAATGGAAATCAAAAGAGAGCTGGAGTAGCAATGCTCATATCAGATAAAATAGACTTTAAAATAAAGAATGTTACAAGAGACAAGGAAGGACACTACATAATGATCAAGGGATCAATCCAAGAAGAAGATACAACAATTATAAATATATATGCACCCAACATAGGAGCACCTCAATACATAAGGCACGGGCTAAGAGCTATAAAAGAGGAAATCAACAGTAACACAGTAATAGTGGAGGACTTTAACACCTCACTTACACCAATGGACAGATCATCCAAAATGAAAATAAATAAGGAAACAGAAGCTTTAAATGGCCCAATAGACCACATAGATTTAATTGATATTTATAGTACATTCCATCCAAAAACAGCAGATTACACTTTGTTCTCAAGTGTGCATGGAACATTCTCCAGGATAGATCACATCTTGGGTCACAAATCAAGCCTCAGTAAATTTAAGAAAATTGAAATCATATCAAGCATCTTTTCTGACCACAACACTATGAGATTAGAAATGAATTACAGGGAAAAAAACATAAAAAACAAACACATGGAGACTAAACAATACACTACTAAATAACCCAAGAGATCACTGAAGAAATCAAAGAGGAAATCAAAACATACGTAGAGACAAATGACAATGAAAGCACAACAATCCAAAACCTGTTGGATGCAGCAAGAGCAGTTCTAAGAGGGAAGTTTATAGCTATACAAACCTACCTTAAGAAACAAGAAAAATCTCAAATAAACAATCTAACCTTACACCTAAAGGACCTAGAGAAAGAAGAACAGACAAAACCCAAAGTTAGCAGAAGGAAAGAAATCTTAAAGATCAGAGCAGAAATAAATGAAATAGAAACAAAGAAAACAATTGCAAAGATCAGTAAAACTAAAAGCTTGTTCTTTGAGAAGATAAACAAAATTGATAAACCACTAGCCAGACTCATCAAGAAAAAGAGGGAGAGGACTCAAATCAATAAAATTAGAAATAAAAAAGGAGAAGTTACAATAGACACCGCAGAAATACAAAGCATCCTAAGAGACTACTTACTACAAGCAACTCTATGCCAATAAAATGGACAACATAGAAGAAATGGACAAATTCTTAGAAAGGTATAACCTTCCAAGACTGAACCAGGAAGAAATAGAAAATATGAACAGACCAAGTACAAGTAATGAAATTGAAACTGTGATTAAAAATCTTCCAACAAACAAAAGTCCAGGACCAGATGGCTTCACAGGTGAATTCTATCAAACATTTAGAGAAGAGCTAACACCCATCCTTCTCAAACTCTTCCAAAAAATTGCAGAGGAAGGAACACTCCCAAACTCATTCTGTGAGACCACCATCACACTGATACCAAAACCAGACAAAGATACTACAAAAAAAGAAAATTGCAGACCAGATATCACTGATGAATATAGATGCAAAAATCCTCAACAAAATACTAGCAAACAGAATCCAACAACACATTAAAAGGATCATACCCCATGATCAAGTGGGATTTATCCCAGAGATGCAAGGATTCTTCAATATATGCAAATCAATCAGTGTGATACACCATGTTAACAAATTGAAGAATAAAAACCATATTATCAGCTCAATAGATGCAGAAAAAGCTTTTGACAAAATTCAACACCCATTTATGATAAAAACTCTCCAGAAAGTTGGCATAGAGGGAACCTACCTCAACATGATAAAGACCATATATGACAAACCCACAGCAAACATCATTCTCAATGGTGAAAAACTGAAAGCATTTCCTCTAAGATCAGGAACAAGACAAGGATGTCCACTCTCACCACTATTACTCAACATAGGTTTGGAAGTCCTAGCCACGGCAATCAAAAAAGAAAAAGAAATGAATACAAATTGGAAAAGAAGAAGGAAAACTGTCACTGTTTGCAGATGACATGATACTATACATAGAGAATCCTAAAAATTCCACCAGAAAACTACTAGAGCTAATCAATGAATTTGGTAAAGTTGCAGGATACAAATTAATGCACAGAAATCTCTTGCATTCCTATACACTGATGATGAGAAATCTGAAAGAGAAATTAAGGAAAGACTCCCATTTATCATTGCAACAAAAGGAATAAAATACCTAGGAGTAAACCTACCTAGGGAGACAAAAGACCTGTATGCAGAAAACTATAAGACAACTGATGAAAGAAATTAAAGATGATACCAACAGACAGAGAGATATACCATGGTCTCGGATTGGAAGAATCAATATTGTGAAAATGACTATACTACCCAGAGCAATCTACAGATTCAGTGCAATCCCTATCAAATTACCAATGGCTTTTTTTACAGAAGTAGAACAAAAAATCTTAAAATTTTATGGAGACACAAAAGACCCCGAATAGCTAAAGCAGTCTTGAGGGAAAAAAACAGAGCTGGAGGAATCAGACTCCCTGACTTCAGACTATACTATAAAGCTACATTAATCAAGACAATATGGTACTGGCACAAAAGCAGAAACATAGATCAATGGAACAAGATAGAAAGCCCAGAGATAAACCCATGCACCTATGGTCAACTAATCTATGACAAAGGAGGCAAGGGTATACAATGGAGAAAAGACAGTTTCTTCAATAAGTGGTGCTGGGAAAACTGGACAGCTACATGTAAAAGAATGAAATTAGAACACTCCCTAACACCATGCACAAAAATAAATTCAAAATGGATTTGAGACCGAAACTTAAGACTGGATGCTGTAAAACTCTTAGAGGAAAACATAGGAAGAACATTCTTTGACATAAATCACAGCAAGATCTTTTTTGATCCACCTCCTAGAGTAATGGAAATAAAAATAAACAAAGGGGACCCGATGAAACTTAAAAGCTTTTGCACAGCAAAGGAAACCATAAACAAGACGAAAATACAACCCTCAGAATGGGAGAAAATATTTGCAAACAAATCAACGGACAAACAATTGATCTCCAAAATATATAAACAGCTCATGCGGCTCAATATTAAAGAAACAAACAACCCAATCCAAAAATGGGCAGAAGACCTAAATAGACATTTCTCCAAAGAAGCCATACAGATGGCCAAGAAGCACATGAAAAGCTGCTCAACATCACTAATTATTAGAGAAATGCAAATCAAAACTACAATGAGATCTCACCTCACACAGGTTAGAATGGGCATCATCAGAAAATTTACAAACAACAAATGCTGGAGAGGGTGTGGAAGAAAGGGAACCTTCTTGCACTGTTGGTAGGAATGTAAATTGATACAGCCATTTTGGAGAACAGTATGGAGGTTCCTTAAAAAACTAAAAATAGAATTACCATATGATCCAGCAATCCCACTACTGGGCATATACCTAGAGAAAAACATAATTCAAAAAGACACATGCACCCCAGTGTTCATTGCAGCACTATTTACAATAGCCAGGTCATGGAAGCAACCTAAATGCCCATCAACAGATGAATGGATAAAAAAGATGTGGTACATATACCCAATGGAATATTACTCAGCCATAAAAAGGAATGAAATTGGGTCATGTTTTGAGACGTAGATGGATCTAGAGACTGTCATACAGAGTGAAGTAATTCAGAAAGAGAAAAACAAATATCATATATTAACGCATGTATGTGGCACCTAGAAAAATTGTACAGATGAACTGGTTTCCAGGGCAGAAGTTGAGACACATATGTAGAGAACAAACGTATGGACACCAAGGGCGGAAAGCCGCCGGGGGCGGGGTGTGTGATGAATTGTGCTATTGGGATTGACATGTATGCACTGATGTGTATAAAATTGATGACTGATAAGAACCTGCTGTATAAAAAAATAAAATAAAATTCAAAAAGTTAAAAAAAAAAAAAAAGAAGATACATGCACCCCAGTGTGCACTGCAGCACTTTTTTACAACAGCCAGGACATGGAGCCAGCCTCAGTGTCCATCAACAGAGGAATGGATAAAGAAGATGTGGCACATATATACAATGGAATATTACTCAGCCATAAAAAAGAATGAAACAATGCCATTTACAGCAACATGGATGGACTTAGAGATTGTCATACTAAGTGAAGTAAGTTAGACAGAGGAAGACAGTATCATATGATATCACTTATATGTGAAATCTGAAAAAAGACTACAAGTGAACTTATCTGCAAAACAGAAATAGAGTTACAAATGTAGAAAATAAACTTATGGCTACCGGGTGGTAAGGGAGGAGGGGGATAAATTGGAAGATTGGGATTGACACGTACACACTACTATATATAAAATAGATAACTAATAAGGACCTACTGTATAGCACAGAGAACTCTACTCAATACTATGTAATGGCCTATATGGGAAAAGAATCTAAAAAAGATTGGATATGTGTGTATATATATATAACAGATTCACTTTGCTGTACACCTGAAACTAACGCAACATTGTAAGTCAACTATACCCCAATAAAATTTTTCTTTTTTAAGTATTCTTCATATGAAAAATGCAATAGGTTTTTCAGTGAAACCCATACATAAGAGTACCAATTATACAGTTGTCTGTTCTTGGTGGGAAAATCTAGCAGTTTTCTCACATGATTATCATATTCACAGAGATCATAACATTACATCTCCTCAGACATCAGCATTGCAAAAATTGGGGAATAGTTGTTACAGATTCAATAACTTATCCAAAATGGCTCTTGTGCAAGGTATCAGTTTTACTTTCGCAGTTCCTCTTTGTAGTTAAGTCTCCACTCTAAGGTGGAGATTTTACCACATAAATTTTTTAAAATTTTATAGAAATATAAACATTTGATTTACACAGTTGTGTTAATTTCTGCTGTACGCAAAGTGACTCAGTTATATATATACTTTTTCATATTCTTTTCCATTATGGCTTATCACAGTGTATTAAATATTGTCCCCTGTGCTATACAGTAGGACCTTGTTGTTTATCCATCCTATATATACTAGTTTGCATCTGCTAATCCCAAACTCTCAATCCTTCCCTCCCCGACCCCCACCTCCTTGGCAACCACAAGTGTGTTCTGTATGTCTGTGAGTCTGTTTGTGTTACTTAGATATGTTCATTTGTGTCGTATTTTAGATTCCACATATAAGTTATTATCATATTGTATTTGTCTTTCTCTTTCTGACTTACTCACTTAGTATGATAATCTCTAGTTGCATCCATGTTGCTGCAAATGGCATTATTTCATTCTTTTTTATGGCTGAGTAGTGTAGTATTTCATAGTGTGTAGATAGATAGGTAGATAGATAGATAGATATACACACACACACACCATATCATCTTTATCCTTTCATCTGTCAGTGGACATTTAGTTTGTGGACCTTTAGGTTGTTTCCATGTCTTGGCTATTGTCAATGGTGCTGCTATGAACATAGCAGGTGCATGTATCTTTTTGGATTATAGTTTTGTATGGATACATGCCTAGGAGTGGGATTGCTAGATCATGTGGCAACTCTGTTTTTAGTTTTTTAAGGAACTGACATACTGTTTTCCATAATAGCTGCACCAGTTTACCTTCCCACCAACAGTGTAAGAGGGTTCCCTTTTCACCACACCCTCCCCAACATTTATTGTTTGTAGACTTTTTATTTATGGCCATTCTGACTGGTGTGAGGTGGTACCTCATTGTAGTTTTGATTTGCATTTCTCCAATAATTAGCAATGATAAGCATCTTTTATCTGCCTATTGGCCATCTGTATATCTTCTTTGGAAAAATGTCTATTTGGGTCTTCTGCCCGTTTTTCGTTTGAGTTGTTTGGTTTTTTGTTACTGCGTTGTATGAGCTGTTTGTATATTTTGGAAATTCTTGTATCCTTCCACCTTGCTGAATTCGTTTACCAGTTTTAGTAGTTTTTGTGTGGAACCTCTAGGGTTTTCTTTTTTTTTTTTAATATAAATTTATTTATTTATTTATTGGCTGCTTTGAGTCTTCATTGCTGTGTGCGGGCTTTCTCTAGTTGCGGCAAGCAGGGGCTACTCTTTGTTGCAGTGCATGAGCTTCTCATTGTGGTAGCTTCTCTTGCTGCGGAGCATGGGCTCTAGGCACGCAGGCTTTAATAGATGTGGCACACTGGCTCAGTAGTTGTGGCTCATAGGCTCTAGAGCGCAGGCTCAGTAGTTGTGGCACATGGGCATAGTTGCTCCACGGCATTTGGGATCTTCCCGGACCAGGGCTCAAATCCATGTCCCCCGCATTGGCAGGCGGATTCTTAACCACTGCACCACCAGGGAAGTCCTAGGATTTTCTGTATATAGTATCATGTCATCTGCATCTAAGGACAATTTTACCAATTTGAATACCTTTTATTTCTTTTTCTTGTCTGATTGCTGTGGCTAAGACTTCCAATACTATGTTAAGAGAAGTGGTAAGAGTGGGCATCCTTGTCTTGTTACACATTTTAGTGGGAAGCTTTCAGCTTTTCACTGTTGAGTATTATATTGACTCTGGGATTGTCATAAATAGCTTTTATTATGTTGATATATTCCCTCTGTACCCAGTTTGGTAAGAGTTTTTATCATGAATGGGTGTTGAACTTTATTGAATGCTTTTTCTGCATCTATTGAGTTGATCATGTGGTTTTTATCTTTTCTTTTTGTTGATGTGGTGTATCACATTGATTGATTTGAGTATGTTGAACCATTCTCGTGACTCTGGAATGAATCCAACTTGGTTATGGTGTATATCTCTTACCACATACATTTGTTCAGTGATTTCTGATTAAGTATCATTAATTTGATGTAAAATAAGGCCAGTTTTATTTACATATATTGATATATACAGTATATTATTAATTAATATACAAAAATCTCCTTGTAATATGATTATAGCAACTAGAGCAACATGTTTCTAAGGGTTCAGAATCAGCTACTGGTTGGAAACCTTTATAAAAGTTTTAATTTACTTTTCTGTCAGAAGTATTTTATTGCCCTTATCAACTCATCTACAAAGATGAGGAACCAAAAGCCTTCCAACTCTCTGTCAAATTTCACATGGGAGACCTATAACTGTAGGAAAATCCTATTTTATTTTATTTCGTTTTTTTATTTATTTTTTTAATTTACTTTTTGTGGTACGCGGGCCTCCTACTGTTGTGGCCTCTCCCGTTGCGGAGCACAGGCTCCGGACGCGCAGGCTCAGCGGCCGTGGCTCACAGGCCCAGCTACTCCGCGGCATGTGGGATCTTCCCGGACCGGGGCACGAACCCGTGTCCCCTGCATCAGCAGGCGGACTCTCAACCACTGCGCCACCAGGGAAGCCCCATTTTGTTTCATTTTATTTGGCTGCGCTGGGTCTTCGTTGCGGCGCTTGGACTTGTCTAGTTTTGGCACCCGGGCTGTCTAGTTGTGGCCTGCAGACTCCAGAGCGCACGGGCTCGGTAGTTGTGGTGCACGGGCTCTCTAGGTGTGGCGCGCCGGCTTAGTTGCCCCGCGGCATGTGGGATCTTAGTTCCCTGACCAAGGATCAGACCCGTGTCTCCTGAATTGGAATGCGGATTCTTAACCACTGGACCACCAGGGAAGTCCCGGTAGGAAAATCCTGTTACTTTAAAACCCCCATATTTGTCAGTGTTCCCGACCTGCCAAGAGTGACATTTCTTACTCCCTTTAAATTATGGGATTCCATAAGCCATAGAATAAATAGCAGGCCAGTTTCCTGAGAGGACTGTATAGGTATCATTTATGCTTATGAAGTGTACATCTTGTCCTTATTAGTGATCTTGTCATATGAAATTAAATAAGATTCTTCATGGTTACAAATTTGTTTTATCCAATTATATATCATACTGAACCTACATAATTTAACTACATGGTCATAAAAAGTATAGAAACCGTTAGGTAATAGAAAATTTATTTGTTGGTCTCTGCCCCCAGTTTCTGATACAGGACTCCTAAAATCCTTATAATTTCCTAAGGGATAGGAAAATTTAGGAGCGTCTCTTGTTCTAATATTTGTCTTTGACTCTATCCCTGAAACAGGGCTCCCAAAACCCTTGTAAATTCCTAAGTGATAAGAGCACTATGAGCATCTTTTTTTTTCTAAAAGGCATCTCTGGGTGGGCTCCTGGATGGCCCTTGGTCATCAGAAAGTCCAAGCCATGATTAGAAGTTGGAATTTTCAGCCCCATCCTGCCATCCTCCAGAAAAGGGAGAGGGCCTGAGCCCTCTCAAAAAAATTATTAATTTGAGCTAATAATTGATCATGCCTATGTTAGAAAGCCTCTATAAAATCCCAGTAGTACAGAATTCAGAGATCTTCCAGATTGGTGAACAATTGGAGGTACAAGGAGAGTGACACACCCAGAGAGGTAATGGAGACTCTACACCTCTTCCCACATACTTTGCCTATGCATCTCTTCCATCTGGATGTTCACCTGTATCTTTTATCATAATCTTTAATAAGCTGGTAAACGTAAGTAAGTGTTTCCCTGAGTTCTGTGACTGGTGAACAGCTATAGCAAATTAATCAGACCTGAGAGAGGGGGTAATGGGGACCTCCAATTTGTAGGACATAAGTTGTGGATAAACTGGGGACTTACTATTTTCAGTTGACATCTGAGGTAGAGTGGAGACAGACTTGTGAGACTGAGCCCTTAACCTGTGGGATCTGACAGTGTCTCCAGGTAGGTAGTGTTAGACTTGAGTTAAATTTTAGGACACCTAGCTGGTGTGAAGAGAATTGGTTGACGTAGTGAAAAACTTCCGCACATTTTATTACCAAAGGTGTCAGAAGTCAAGTGTTCTGTGTAAAAGTAAGGTGATACACAGGAAAGAAACTCACAGTAGGGAAGAACTGGGTGTTTTGCACATAGGAAGGAAAATGGGTTTTTCGAAATAGGAGCATAAAAAGCAGTTTACATTATATGTACACAGGCATACCTCAGAGACACTGCAGGTTCAATACCAGACCACTGCAATAAAGTGAATATTGCAAGAAAGGGAGTCACACGGAGCTCTTGGTTTCCCAGCGCATGTGAAAGATATATTTACACTATACTGTAGTCTATTAAGTGTGCAATAGCATTATGTCTGAAAAAACAATGTACATGCCTTAATTAAAAAACACTTGATTGCCAAAAAGTGCTAACCGTCATCTGAGTCTTCAGCGAGTTGTAATCTTTTTGCTGATAGAGGGCCTTGCCTCGACGTTGATGGCTGCTGACTGATCAGGGTGGTGGTTGCTGAAGGCTGGGGTGGGCTGAGGCAGTTTCTCAAGACAAGGCAGCAGTGCAGTTTGCTGCATCTTTGACTCTTCCTTTCATGAATGATTTCTCTGCAGCATGCAGTACTTATTTTTTTTCTCTCATGCAGTGCTCTTTGACAGCATTTTACCCACAGAACTTCTTTCAAAATTGGAGTCAGTCCTCTCAAACTCTGTCACTGCCTTAGCAACTAAGTTTATGTAATATTCTAAATCTTTTGTTGCCATTTCAACAAAATCTTCACAGTGTCTTCACCAGGAGTAGATTCCATCTCAAGAAGCCACTTTCTTTGCTCATCCATACGAAGCAACTCCTCATCCGTGAAAATTTTACCACGAGAGTGCAGGAGTTCAGTCTCACCTTCAGGCTCCCATTTCTAGTTCTCTTGCTATTTCCACCACATCTGCAGTTACTTCCTACACTGAAGTCTTGAACCCCTCAAAGTCACCCATGAGGGCTGGAAACGACTTCCAAACTCCTGTTAATGTTGATATTTTGACCTCCTCCCGTGAACCACAAATGTTCTTAATGGCATCTAGAATCTTTTCCAGAAGGTTTTCAATTTCCTTTGCCCAGATCCATCAGAGGAATCATTATCTGTGGCAGCTGTAGCCTTATGAAATGTATTTCTTAAATAATAAGACTTGAATGTGGAAATTACTCCTTGATCCATGGGCTGCAGAGTGGATGTTATGCTAGCAGGCATGAAAACAACATTAATCTCGTTGTACATCTCCATCAGAGCTCTTGGATGACCAGGTGCATTGTCAATGAACAGTAATGTTTTGAAAGGAATCTTTTTTCCTGAGCAGTAGGTCTCAACAGTGGGCTTTGTCAACAGATGTGCTGTCGTCCAGGCTTTGTTGTTCCATTTGAAAGAGCAGAGGCAGAGTAGATTTAGCATAATTCGAAAGGACCCTAGGATTTTTGGAATGGTAAATGAGCACTGGCTTCAACTTAAAGTCACTGGCTGCATTAGCCTCTAACAAGAGAGAGTCAGCCTGTCCTTTGAACCTTTGAGCCAGGCACTGACTTCTCTCTACATATGAAGTCCTAGATAGCATCTACATTGAAAATCTGTTGTTTAGTGTAGCCACCTTCATTAATGATCTTAGCTAGATCTTCTGGATAACTTGCTGTAGCTTGTACATCAGCACTCGCTGCTTCGCCTTGTACTTCGATGTTAAACCTCATGAAGCAACCTCTGCTAGCTTCAAATTTTTCTTCTGCAACTTCTTCACATCTCTCAGCCTTCATAGAACTGAAGAGAGTTAGGGCCTTGCTCTGGATTAGACTTTGGCTTATGGGAATGTTGTGGCTGGTTTGACCTTCTATCCAGACCACTCAGACTTTCTCCATGTCAGCAATAGGGCTGTTTTACTTTCTTATCATTTGTGTGTTCACTGGAGTAGCACTCTTAATTTCCTTCAAGAACTTTTCCTTTTCATTCACAGCTTGGCTAAATGGCGCAAGAGGTCTAGCTTTCGGCCTGTCTTGGCTTAAGGTGTTGCCTTCCTCACTAAGCTTAATCATTTCTAGCTTTTGATTTAAAGTGAGAGACGTGCGACTCTTCCTTTCACTTCAACTCTTAGAGGCCACTGTAGGGTTATTAGTTGGCCGAATTTCAGTATTGCTGTGTCTTAGGGGATAGGGAGGCCTGAGGAAAGGGAGAGAGACGGGTTTGGGGTGGGGGCGTGGGAGACGGGGGTGGGTGGGGATTGGCTAGCTGGTAGAGCAGTCAGAGCACATACAGCATTTATTAAGTTCACCGTCTTATATGGGCATGGTTTGAGCCTCCCCAAAACAATTACAAGAGTAACATCAGTGATCACTGATCATAGATCACCATAACAAATATAATAATAAAGAAAAAGTTTGAAATATTGTGAGAATTACCAAAATGTGACACAGAGACAAGAAGTGAGAGAATGCCCTTGGAAAAATGGCACTGTAGACTTGCTCCAAGCAGGGTTGCCACAAAACTTTCAATTTGTAATTAAAAAAAAACACAGTACCTGCAAAGTGCAGTAAAATAAGGTAAGATGTGACTGTATATATAATATTGTGAACAGTTTTTTAGGTTAGACCAATCAGCATGTATCTTCTTTTTTAAACAGAAATTTTATTAAGTTCTCCTGTAGGCTTATAATTTATATTAAGAACATTTACAGGATTTTTTTTTCTTAATTTAAGGCTTTGGAACAGTATACCAGTTAAAAAGTATTTAATTTCAGTGTGTACAGTGATCACCTAATAACTTCAGGGTTATATAGAAAGATTAAGAAGAAAGAAAAGGTCTTTATTATACACTCATTAAAATATATTTACTACAGTTAAATCAATTTTATAGTCCTAGGTAATTCTTATGTTGCTGATCTTGAGTTAAACTGTCTGCTTTCACAAAATCATTTGTTTCCTGGCTAAAAATTTCCTGGAAATTCTAGCTCTGTCCCTTTTTACAGTCTAACAAGTATCTGTTTAAGGTGATGCTATCAGTTATAACGTACAGGGAAATCTGTACCCATAATCTTATTGCCACTAGTATCATTAGTCAAAAATAACTGAGATTGTCATTTACTGAGGGGTTTTTGATACTTCTTCCAGCAGTCTTAGTCATAAAGATTTAACCAAAAATTTCTCAGAGAATGAAAACATTATAGAAAGGTAAGACACTGACAATTCTCCATACTCTTCTAATGCATCCAGTAAAATATATGTTATGATTGTCACTAACTGACAAGGATTTCAAACCTAGGGAAAAAAGAAAGTTCTTGATAAAGAGGATAAAGTTTTTGACAGTTACTGTTCCAATCAAGTATAGGAACATTAGTGTTCTTTTCTCCAGTCTTAAAAGTACACAGTGAGACTTCCTTGGTGACACAGTGGTTAAGAATCCGCCTGCCAGTGCAGGGGACACGGGTTCGATCCTTGGTCCGAGAAGATCCCATATGCCACGGAGCAACTAAGCCCGTGTGCCACAACTATTGAGCCTGCGCTCTAGGGCCCGCGAGCCACAAGTACTGAGCCGATGCGCCATAACTACTGAAGCCCACGCGCCTAGAGCCCGTGCTCCACAACAAGAGAAGCCACCACAGTGAGAAGCCCACGCACCGCACAGAAGAGTAGCCCCTGCTTGCCACAACTAGAGAAAAGCCCATGCACAGCAGCAAAGACCCAATGCAGCCAAAAATAAATAATTTTTTTAAAAAAACAGCATTCACTTTATTAAAAAATAAAAAAATGTCAGGGACTTCCCTGGTGGTCCAGTGGTTAAGATTCTGCACTGCCACTGCAGGGGGCGAAGGTTCTATCCGTGGTCAGGGAAGTTCTGCAAGCCACACAGTGTGGCAAAAAAATAAATTTAAAAAAAGCAAGTGTGGGAATAAGTCCTTGGTGTGACTTACCAGCTGTCTGGGAAACTTCTAAGATAGTTTGAGTATAAAAGACATCTTAATAGTTTTATTAATTTGAGTTTTGGGCCTAGATTAGAGTTGACAAGGTTTGAAAATAAGATGATAAATACCTAAAGCCAAGAAATGACTGTAGACAATATTTAAGATAAACATAATAGCATTAATTGCATAATACCAATTAATGATTATTAGGAACACTAACTTTTTGTATTTTTCCTTAAATAATCATATATTTTTCTCCCATATGATGGTGGATTTGCCTGTTTTAATTAGATATCCTCTTATCCAAATGATAAATTATTAAAACTAATAATCTACCGAAGAGAGAGAAAGTTGGCCACAAATACTGAATTGGTTACATTTATAAATAGAACATTGTGAAAGGCAAACTAACTTCTTTTGACAATAAAGGCAAAAGAGTTTTTTTCATTTACACACTTAAACATAGCACTAGTAGTCTCATTTTTGCAACTTTAGCCATAGGCTAGAGTAAACACCTGTCACAGCAACTTTTTTTTTTTTTTTTTTTTTTTTTTACTGTCCAGCCTACTGTAAGTTACGGCAGTTTTGTATCTGAAATGACTACTCTTCATTCCTACAAGTATAAAAATTTTCTCCTGTGATTTGAACTGATAGTGGCACACAAATGAATACCACAGAAAATTCCAGGAATGTTCAGAATCTACAAGACAAACTGACAGAGACAACCAAATTCTCTCTCTTAATATACCACTCCTCAGAGCTCACACAGAATGGAGTATTTAAAACAATGAGAGAGCTTTCCATGTTGTTGTAACCAACAGGGAAATAAATGGTTATGTCTAAATTAGAACCAAAGTCAGACTTGGCTAAGAACTAGGAAAACAGTTTCTCACGTGATTATCATATCCATAATGATGTCATGCGTCTTAGGTATCAGCATTGCAAAATCAAGGATAAATTTGAGTTTTTTAGGGAATCAGTTGGTAATTGATAGGATATATTCAAGGTTTCATTTATTTGAGGGCGTAAAACTATGCAGGTGACCCTGAATTTTTTTGTGATTTTGCATGTCTGTTCACTTCAGGGTGCCAGATATTTTCTTTCGCGACTACTGCCCCCTATATGCTTGCTTACCCTGTTGGCACCAGGGTAAAATACCAGTTTTGCTTCCATTCCTTTGTTAGCTAAATGAAAACTTTTATGTTATTTCTTTAAGTAGTTTGGATATGTCTTGAATCAAGGTGTAGACCAAATTTTCTTTCATGCTGAGTGCTTGGTTCTAGACACAGTTGTTTTCTTGATCTATTTGACTTTGATGATGAAGAAATATAGTTTTTAGTTGGTTAAAAAATTCATCTTTGTGTTCACAATCATTTTTGAGGGCCACGTTTTTAAAATGAGAAAAGTGGTCTTTAGATATAAGTAGAACAGTCTAGCATCTTTCCTTTCCTTCTTTGTAACTGTCCCCCAAACTACTTACCACTGCCTTTAAACTTTTACATGACTTAGTTTCTAACTTTACCTGGACTGCTTCAGCCTCCTTTCATTTCTTCTAATTCTCCAATCTCATTTAAACTTTCGTCTTATACCAGCTATTTCCTCTGCCTGATCTTCCTCCATTTCCCAGATCCTCTCCTGAGTATCAGTAACATTTACATTTTAGCTTAATGTCACTTCCTTAGAAAAGCCTTCCCAAATTACTTGTTATTCATCACATTTTAATTATTTGCCTAGCATTTATTATTTTCTGGGTTGGTTTTTTTTTTCATTTTCTTAGTTTTTCTTATTTCCTTATTGTATATCTACCCAAGTAAACTATCTTTTTCCCCACTGTTTCTTAGTACTTGGAACAGGGCCTGGACTTAATGAGTGCTCAGTAATTGTTGAATAAATAAATGAATGATCCACTAGAAAGAACCAGTCTTCAAATAAGAACTAAAGATTCTATAAATAACTTCTTTGGGTCTCAATTTTCTCGTCTGCAAAGTGTGTATTAACATACCTACTTGTTACAAGATATAATAGACTAGACTTGTTTTTTGAAAGGCAGTATGTCATAATTCATGAAAGAAATATATCCACCTTGCTTTATTTACTGGAACTTTAAGCCAAAATAAAATCAGAGTCGACTGAATGAGGCTCTCCTCTTTCTCATTTCCTTTTTCCTCCATTTTTTTCCCTTCCTTTCATGTATCTGTGAAATCTCTTCAGGTTTTGATCTCATAACAAACATTAGGAACGCAGACCCAGTAAGATGAGTGGAAGAGGTAAAAGCTGATGGGACATGGTGGATTAAAATAAAAAGAATAGTAAATGAATAGGAGTTTAGCAAGAAACTAAGGTTTTCATCTTGAATCTCCTTGCCAGCTACAAAAATTAAAGCAAGTCAGTTAGCTTTGTAGAGCATCAGTTTTCAAATCTGTAAACTAGAGTTAACATTTCTTACCTACTTCATGGGATTGACATAAATGATAATGTGTGAAAGTACTTTATAAACTATAAATCACTAACCAAATATAAGGCAGTCATTATGATCAGATCTGAAATTTAGGTTCCTTCTGCAAAACTGTTGGAGAATGCTAGTGCATTGGAGATGCATTGGAGAATGCATCTTATGTATAATTCCTAAAAGACAATTTCAGAAATTCGGATTTTAAAAATATACGAAAATACATAGTATCCCTCCCCCCCAAAAACATGGGTTTAAGGTTTAAGCCACTGTTAAAACAAATACTCTTTTTTTCCCCTATTCACAATTTTATTTACAAACCAGATATGTATATAAGTCAACTATTTTTGACATGTAGAAGAAGTCACACAAAATAGTTCATGCACATAAACCATTTGTTATTGTTAATTTTCTTTGTCCCTTTTTATAAGAGTCACATGAAATGACTAGTTTGGGATCAGAATTATAGAAAAATAACATACTTTTGTAGCTACACTTTAAAATAATTATCACTCTAAATTGTGAATTTGGAATTTTGCTTACTTTATGAAATCTTATCTATAGCTCAATTGGATTACATAAACATTTTTTAATTAATTAAAGCCCCCCAGTATTTTTGCATAAATTACTGTGAAGCCAAGTTCATTCCTTATTATATTTATAAAGGTGATTTTTAACTCAAAATAGTATCGCATTCTCTTAAATTGAGTATAATTGACCTACAACACTATGTTAGTTCCAGAGGTACAACATAGTGATTCAATATTTCTATACATTACAAAATGATCACCACTAAAACAAATATTCGATAGAGTGATTTTTTTTTTCTATTTTACCACAAGAGGAAATTTCATTGCCTCTCACTGTTTTCCATTCTTTTCTAATCACAGCCCAAAGAGCCGATTGATCCAATTAAAGAAAGAGAAGCTGGAATACACTCCGGGAGAGCATGAATATGGATTATTCCCAGCCCCCATTCATGTCGGTGAGTACTCAGTATACACAATATATTACTGAGAGGAAATGGTATTTCTTGAGTTTGGGTGAAATGTCTTTGTGTTCTTATTATTTCTACATCTCCAGTGGGGTCAAGTCGTTACCATTTAATTATAGGTACTCTGAAGAATTTTGCAAACCCTTTTGCCGTCTAGGGGTCAAAATGACGTAAATCTTATTCACCGGAGTTTCAATAAACACTATATCTGTAACATTTGATTCTCTAAGTAAATCATCTAGGAAAACCCAACTATTCATTACTTCAGTTTCAAGTGTTTTCTGTGTTCAAAGGGAGATGATTTGTGGATATGTAATAATCAAAGGAAAAGGGCCCACTGCTTTTTCTGATCGTTTATATGCTTGAAAATTGATCAAGATTTATCTCTCTATTTATTTTTGGAGAAAATTCAAGTCTTTGTTTAGCATTTCAATAATAATACCTTCCAGGATCATACTGTTGAGCTTATCAGATAAGTAAAGTGTACCTAGAAGGCATCCTGGATTTCCTGGATTGGCCTCATCCAATCCATCTACAAGTTCTGTTATTTTTGTCCTTGAAATATATCCTACTTCTCTTCAAATTCCATTGTCATTATTCAAGTCCATGCCACTATTATCTTTTGCTCAGGCCATTGCAATAGCTTTCTAAAAGATCTGTCCACTTCCATTCTTGCTCCCTTCCAATCTACTCTCCACACAGTAAAAAGGGAAATGATTTTATAACTTAAACTAAATCGTACTTAAAACCTTTCAGTGTTCACCATTAAACTATAAACTCCTTACCCCAACTCTTGGGAATGATCTGGTTCCTGACTACCTCATTTTTCTGCCTCTGTTGTTTCCCATATTTCCCTTATAATCACTGTATTGTGTGTCATGCTGGCCTTCTTTCAGATTCTAGACCATACCAAACTCTTTCCAACCAAAAGATCATTATGCTTATTATTACCATTGCCTGCAAAGCTCTTCTTCAAACTTCCCATGGTGGATTTCTTCTCATCCTTTGAGGATGAGCTAAATGTCAGTACCAGCTTAAATATTATTTTCTTTAAAATTTTTTTGCTGATTATCCTACAAAAGAGGGTTCCTTCCTCTATATCAAGTCTGTATCAGAGCACCCTGTTTACTTCTTTCTGTAATCTATAATTACTATATTTGTTTACTCATTTAGTAATGTCTCCTCCACCAGATTATAAGCTCTAGGAGCACAGGATCATTTGTCTTTCTTATTCTCCTTTGATTTCCCCATGCTTCGTACATAATAGAAGTTTAACAAATATTGGTTATACAGTGAAAGAAAAGGAGAAATTAGAATACATAATTGAATATAGGATGAGAATTTTTTTTTCCAGGAACAGCTTATTTGTGTAGTAGATGTTGATCCAGTGCTTTTAGTGTTCTCTTCAACTATGACTCTTGACTCTCTTGACTATGGGGCTTTTCTGTGTGTTATGATTATCTAGTTCCTTTTTTCTCCCCAGAGGGCCCAGCACCAGCAATGTATTTAAAGCAACAGGGGTAGACAAGTTCTGCAATAGAGATTTGTTTGCTTTAATTATTCTGTATTGGGTGGCTAGAGAATAGTTTAAGTACAACAAGCATTACAAGGTTTAATTCTCAGCTAGATAACTGTACTATTGCTTACTTAAAAAAGGTAAGAGTAAATTCCGTATTCTCTGGGCTTAGTGCCAAAGCTCTTTTGAAAGAGCCTTTTGTTTTTAGTAGTGAGGTCATAGCAGTGGAAGAAGGTTCTCAGCAGATTTAGCTATTTCCTAGAACGTGCTAATGATAAATAGGCTTTGAAAATAAGAGGTAATTTTAAAAATTCTGTGTAAAGGAAAACATGACCATTTTGGTCTCACTGGTTTTGCTCTGGATGGGAAATTGGCTAATTCATAACTCAAATTTTGGAAAGAAGCTCTGACTATTCAAGGGGGTGATAGAGTCAGTTAATTCCAAGGGAGATGAGATGAATAATGGATAGGCCAATATTTCTGTCACATATCTGGCATGAATAGTGGTTAAGAGGTCCAGAATGGAAATCCCTTAATTTAAATAAAGGTTTTCTCTCTCTAAATCCCCACTTTAGTCTCTTACTAAGACTAATCTGTACTCAGTGGTCTGCAAATTAAGTAAATAATGGAAAAACCTATCCAAGTAGTGGGGCTTTTTTCTTGTGAAACAAGACATAAAATCAGGCTGTTACAGGATAAAAATTTTTTTTCTGGACAGTGCTGTTTTGTTGTTCAGATAATAATTTATGATTAGGATAGGGAGGGAGGCCAGTCAGCTGTTTCAAACAGGTCACTTCCAGTATCATGTAAACAAAGAGCCTGACTTTGAGTCAGCCAGACCTAGGTTCATCTCTGTCTTTGCGATATTAGTTATGTGAATAAAATAGTTATACAGATAAAATAATAATGCATCTTATCAATGGAGTCATTCAGTAAATGGAAGGTAATACTTATTTTTTAATTTTTAATGAAATCAGGTTTCTTTATCTCTTTAGAGAAATGCACTTCAAAAAAATTTACTTTTTATGATAAATACTCATTTATCAAACTGTATATTATACCTTTACATTCTTAGTCAATTGATTTTTTACAACAGTGCCACAACAGTTCAATGAGGAAAGCATGGTCTTTTCAACAGATGGTTACTGTGATAGCTGAATATGCACATACAAAAGGATAAAGTAATTCAAAATGGATCATCAACCTAAATATAAGAGCTAAAATTATAAAACTCTTAGAAGGAAAGCATAAGAGTAAATCTTTGTGACCTTGGACTAGGTAATAATTTCTTAGGTGTCTGACACCAAAATCATGTACAACAAAAGAAAAAAAAGAGACAAATTGAACTTCATCAATATTTAAAACTTTTGTGCTTCAAAGAACACCATCAAGAAGCTGAAACAACCCACAGAAAGGGAGAAGCATTTTCAAATCATATATCAAGTAAGAGACTTGTATCCAGAAACCCATATATATAAAGAACTGTTATAATTCAACAATAAAAAGACAAACAACAGAATCTTTTCAAGAGTAAATGATTTGAATTGATCTTTCTCCAGAAAAAGATATAGAAATGGTCAATAAGCACATGAAAAGATGCTCAACATCATTAGTCATTAGGGAAATGGATATCAAAACCATAATGAGATTATCACTTCACACCCACTGGGATGGCTTTAATTAAAGGATTAATGAGGGTGTGAAGAAACTGGAACCCTCATACATTGCTGGTAAGAATGTGAAGTGGTGTAAACCTCTTTGGGAAACATTTTAGTAGTTCCCAACAAGTTAATCACAGACTTAATATAAGACCTAGCAATACTGCTGCTTAGATACATACCCAAAAGAATTGAAAACATACATCCAAAGGACTTCCCTAGTGGTCCAATGGTTAGGATCCTGTGCTTCCACTTGGGGCGGGGGGAGGGGTGTATGATCCCTGGTCAGGGAACTGGAATCTCGCATGCTGTGCGTAAACAAAATGTGATATATCTGCACAAAGGAATGTTATTGGGCAATAACAAGAAATTAAGTACTGAGACATGTGACAACATGGGTGAACCGTGAAAACATTATGCTTTGTGAAAGAAGACAGTCACAAAAAAAAAAAAGACAGTCACAAAACACCACGTGTTTTATGATTCCATTTTTATGAAATGTCCAGAATAGGCAAATACATAGAAACACAAAGTAGATGAATGGTTTCCAGGGACTGGGGGTAGGGGAGAATGTGGAGTGACTGCTAATGGGTACAAGGTTTCTTTTGGGGATGACGAAAATGTTCCCAAATAATGTTGATTATATTAGTCAGAGGTCTCCAAGGAAACAACCAATAAGATATATAGGGAGAAAGGTTTATTTTAAGGAGTTGGCTTACGCAGTTGTGGAGGCTAGCAAGTCCAAAATCTGCAAGGTAGGCTGGCAGCATGGAGACCCAGGAAAAAGTTGATCTTGCAGCTCAAGGAGTCTGAAGGCAGTCTACTGACAGAATTCACTCTGTGGAAGTCAGTCTTTATTCTTTTGAGTCCTTCATCTGATTGGATGAATTCTACCCACATTATGGAGAATAATCTGCTTTCCTTGGAATCTTTTGATTTGCATGTTAATCTCATCCAAAAAATACTTTGACAGACACATCTAGAATCATGTTTAACCAAATGTCTGGGTACTGTGATCCAGCCAAGTTGACACATAAAATTAACCATCCTGTAGTGATGGCTACACACTCCATATACTAAAACCCACTGAATAGTACATTTTAAAAAGTTGAATTTTATGGTATGTGAATTTTGCCCCAATAAAGCTGTAATTTTGAAAATGTATATTATATTTATGTTGGTTTGGTCAGGCATATATTTATAAAAATTACAGTGATTATACAATGCAAAAGAAAATTTTTAATGCTTTGAGCTTTATGTTCACAGCTACTTTTAGTGTTAAACACTTTTTTGTAGAGTAGGAGGATAGATTGTTCAATAAAAGAATTTCAAGCAAAAAAAACATATAATATTAAGATAAAATTCCCCAGAATAAGTGAAATAGAAATAATGTTCAAGGATAAAAAGAAATGATTTAATTTTCTAAATGTTAAAGAAGGGAGTATTCCTTTTTTAATGAATAGTGATAAGTATTAAATCCCTATGGTATGCAGTGTCATCATTTTTAAACGCTGTAACCAAATATTACATCATTTGCAACTGTTTAAACTTTACATTTAAAAATGCATAAGGGAGGGCTTCCCTGGTGACGCAGTGGTTGAGAATCCGCCTGCCGATGCAGGGGACACGGGTTCGTGCCCCGGTCCGGGAAGATCCCACATGCCGCGGAGAGGCTGGGCCCGTGAGCCATGGCCGCTGAGCCTGCGCGTCCGGAGCCTGTGCTCCGCAACGGGAGAGGCCCGCGTATTGCAAAGGAAAAAAAAAAAAGAATGAAAATGCATAAGGGGATTCATAGTTTTTCAAAAAGCTTCTGGGGAGTATGAGAGCAAGAAAAATGAAGACATAGGCTTTCACATTTGGCTTCTGGCATCAGTTAGGCCTTGAGTCAAATTCCACCTCCAACAATTACTAGCTGTGTGATCCTGGGCAACTTGACACATCTCAAGGCCTCAAATTCTTTTTTTTTTTTTTTTTTAAGGCCTCAAATTCTTTAGTGTAAAATAGAAATTAGTATGAATATTAAATAAAATAATGCATGTAAAATACTTAGCACAGTACCTAACAGAGTAATCATTCAATAACTGGTAATTACTGAATTGAAGCTGTTTTTGCAGTAGACTTATCAGTCAACAAGAATCCATTACTTAGTATGTAGGCTCTTCTTTTTACTCTGACAGTTGTTGTGAAATATATCGTGATACCCTTTTCTGGTGAGCTCAGAAAAGAATTCAGAATCCTTCTCAACATAGCTTTTGTCATTTGCCCCTATAAGTCATTCAGACTTAGGCCAAATCTTGACTGCTTTTGCTGATACAGTGGAAAGAACATAGGCCTTATGTGCAGAAAAGAATTAAAATAGCAGACCTAAGACTTCTATTCTTAGAAAGTCCTGCTTACAAGGTTGGCCATTAGCTGGCATCTGGAAACTTGAATAGTAAATAGTTCCCTCTATTATAAAACTTTCCCTAGATGGTAAGAGAGTCTTACTGTGTCTACCATGTATAAACTGTATGGTTTCTGCTGAACACTTGGTTTCATTCAAAGAGAATGGAATTTTGGTACATCCTAGGTAGAGGGTACCTAAATGACCAGCCACGAATTAAAACCTTGGGTGCTGAGTTTCTAATGAGCTCTCTTGTTAGCCAACATTTTACACGTATCGTCACAGTACATTGCCAAAGATTGCATCTTGCATGACTCTACTGAGAGAGGACTTTTGTAAACTTGTGCCTGGTTCCCTCCAGATTTTGCCCAATGTATTTTTTCTCTTTATGGATTTTGCTTTGTGTCTTTTTGCTATACTAAAATATAGCCATGAGTCTGATTATATGCTGAGTCCTGTGAGTCACCAGACCTGAAGGTGGTCTTGGGGACCCTCAACACACCTTGGAATCAAACACAAGAGACTCCTCTTTTCATTTCACACTCTTGTAGCTAAGTGATCTTGAACAAGTTAATTATCTACTCTACATCTCAGCATCTTCACCTATATGTTGAGACTGTTTCCAACCTGAGTTGTGAGGATTAAATGATACTTATTTTGAAATAATTAACACAGAGTGGATACCCCCTCCCCTTGGTTTACTATGACCAAGTAAAGTTGTCCCTCTGTATCTGTGGGGTATTGGTTCCAGGAGCCTCCTCAGATATTAAAATCCAAGGATGTTCAAGTCCCTTATATAAAATGGTGTAGTATTTGCATATAACCTACACACATCCTCCTGTAGACTTTTAATCATCTCTAGATTACTTATAATGCTGTGTATATAGTTACCAGCACTGGGAAAATTCAAGTTTTGCTTTTTGGAATTTTCTGGAATTTTTTAAAATTTATTTTTGATCCAAGTTTGGTTGAATCCATAGATGCCTAGAACCCACAGATATGGAGGACTGACTGTACTCAATGTCAATGAGAAGAGTAAAGCCATCCCACTGATTTCTAGAAAACTGGTAGATGATAACGAACAGAAATCAGTAAAATATTAAACAGACAATAAGGGAACAAAGATTTGAAAATAGCAACAAAATTAATAACCTCTCGCTGCACTGATCAAGGCAAAGGAAGAGATAACACAATTTACCAGTATCCATACTAATGGTCCTACAGTCATTAAGAGGCTAATAATATAAATAACTTTATGCCAATACGTTTAATAATATATGAAATGGGCAAATTCCTTACAAAATACAACTTATAAATGAAATTAAACATCTGAATATCCTATAATTGTTTAAAGAAATTGAGTTCCTTACTAAATCTTTCACATGAAAAATTCCAGAACTGGGGCTTCCCTGGTGGCGCAGTGGTTAAGAATCCACCTGCCAATGCAGGGTACATGGGTTCGAGCCCTGGTCCGGGAAGATCTCACATGCCGCGGAACAGCTAAGTCTGCGCACCACAACTACTGAGCCTGCGCTCTAGAGCCCGTGAGCCACAACTCCTGAGCCTGTGTGCCACAACTACTGAAGCCCGTGTGCCTAAAGCCCGTGCTGTGCAACAGGAGAAGCCACTGCAGTGAGAAGCCCACGCACTGCAAGGGAGAGTAGCCCCCACTCTCCAAACTAGAGAAAGCCCGAGCACAGCAACAAACACCCAATGCAGCCAAAAAAAAAAAAAAAAATTCCGGAACTAAACGGTTTTCCCTTGTGAACTCTTAGATATATTTGAGAAACAAATAACACCAGTCTTAACACAGACACTTTGTGAAAGTAGGGGAGAAACAATTCCCAACTCATTTCATAAGCTTAGTGTAACCCTGATAGAAAACCTGACAAAGACTTTAGTTGAAAAAAACAACTACAGAACAAAGTTGATTATAAACTCTTAGAACTAGAAAGGAATTTCCTTAGTGTTACATTGAATAAAAAGCAGATCATACTTAATCATAGGATATTGAATGCTTCCTTCTAAAATTGGAAAGAAAGTAAAAATGTTCACTCTATTTACTTATTTTCAGCATTATTCTGGATGTTCTACCAGTGCAGTAAGGCAAGAAGATGAATAAAAGTCATAAAGATCAGGAAGGAAAAAGTCAAACTGTTTCTGTTTGCAAATAACATGATCGTGTATGTAGAAAATCCAAAGAGATGCACTAAAAAGTTACTACAACTGGTAGCAAGACTACTGGGGGAAAAAAATCAGTATATAAAAATCAATTGTATTAAAAACCTAAACACACTCCTACCATACAATCCAACAATTGAACTCCTTGGTATTTACCCAAAGAAGTTGAAAACTTAAGTCTGTGCAGTAACCTGCACACAGATGTTTAAAGCAGCTTTATTCATAATTGCCAAAACTTGAAAGCAACCAAGATGTCTTTCAGTAAGTGAATGGATAAACTGTGGTACATCCAGACAGTGGAATATTATTCAGCACTGAAAAGAAATAGCTATCAAGCCATGAAAAGACAGTGAAAAATTTTAAATTCATAGTACTGAATGAAAGAAGCCAATCTGAAAAGGCTACATACTGTATGATTCCAACTAAATGACATTCTGGAAGGCAAAACTGTGGAGACATTAATAAGATCAGTGATTGCCAGTGGTTTGAGGGGAAGGAAGGATGAATCTACAGAGCACAGAGGATTTTTAGGGCAATGAAACTATTCGTTGTGATACCTTAATGGTGAATACATATCATTATACATTTGTTCAAAGTCATAGAATATGCAATACTAAGATACTGATGTAAACTATGGACTTTGAGTGATAATGATATGTCAGTATATGTTCTTCAGTTGTTAACAAATGTACCGCTCTGGTGGAGGATGTTGATAATAGGGTAGGCTATGCATGTTTAGGGGCAGGAGGTACATATAAAATCCCAAAATCTCATAACATAATACAAAAATGTCTAGGTTTGAATTGAAAATCATATGTCATACCAAGAACCTGGGAGATCTCAAACTGAATTTTAAAAGGCATCAATGTATGCCAACACCAAGATATTAGAATTATCTGACAGATTTTACAACAATTATGATTTTTAAAAAACACTTCAACAAGCAGTTATAAACATGCTTAAAACATAAAAAGATAGAAAGCCTTGGCAAAGAAATGAAAAATAGGAAAAACATATAATTTTTAGAATTGAAAGATGCAGTAGCTGAAATTAAAAGCTTGGGGATAGACTCAACAGCAGAATGAAAGATATACAGGAAAGAATCAGTGAAGTAGGTGATGGAGTGTTACAAGTATTACCCAATCTGAACAAAAGAGAAAATAGACATTTAAAAAAACAAACAAACTGGAGCCTATGGGACCATGACAAAAGAGCTAATATTTATGTTCTTGGTGTCCTGGAAGGAGAAAAGAAAGAAGGTAGAGATTAAAAAAAGTACTTGAGTAAATAATGTCTTGAAAACTTCCCAAATTTGGCAGAAGACATAAACCTTCTGATTCAAGAAGATGAGCAAACCCGGAACAGGGTATATATAGTCAAAGAAATCCATGCTGAGACACATGATCAAACTTCAGCATACTAAAGACAAAACAATTTTAAAACAATGAGAGAGAAATGACTTCATATCCATAGGGGTAAAAGAAATCAAATGACAGTGGATTTCACGTCTGAGTTCATGTAAGTGGCACATTTTTCAAGTACTGAAAGAAGAACTGTCAAACCAGAATCCTATACCCAATGAAAATATCCTTCTTTCAGGAATTGAAAGAAGCAAAGGATTCTTAGGTTTGTTGCCAGCAAATCTATCCTATGGGTAAAGGAAGTTCTCTAAACAGAAAGAAATAAAAGAAGGAACCTTGGAACATCAGGAATGCAGAAAGAATACAGTAAGCAAAAATATGGGCATTTACAATAGGCTTTCCTTCTCCTTCTGAGCCTTTCTAAGTAATTGTTTAATGGATGAAGCAAAAAATTTTAACATGGTTGTACTTTTTTTAACAGCTTATTGAGGCACAATTCACCCATTTGAAAGCACACAGTGGTTTTGGTATATTACATTATTAATTTTAACTTGAGGTAAAATATACATAACTTAAATTTTGCATTTTGACCATATTTAAGTATAAGGTTCAGTGGCACTAAGTACATTCACGCTGTTGTGCAACCATCACCCCTGTGCATTTCTAGAACTTTTTCATCATCCCAAACTGAAACTCTGTACCCATTAAATAACAATTTCCTATTCTCCCCTTCCCCCAGCCTCTGATAACCACTGTTCTTCTTTCTAGCTCTATGATTTGACTATTATAGGTACCTCATATAGGCGAAATCTTAACAACAATATTTGTCCTTTTGTGTCTTCCTGATTTCACTTAACATAATGCCTTTATGTTAACATAAGTTCTTCCATTTTGCAGCATATATGAGAACTTCATTTCTTTTTAATGGTGGATAGTATTCCTTTGTGTGTGTGTATGTATACATACGCACACATTTTGTTTATCCATTCATCTGTCAATGGACATTTTCTAATGTTTTCACTTTTTTGCAATTGCGAATAATACTGCTATAAACATTGGCTTACAGAATTCTCTGTTGAGGACCCCTGGTTTCAGTTCTTTTATGTGTGTACCCAGAAGTGTAATTGCTTTATCATATGGTACATCTACAGACTATACCACTTTACAACCCCACCAGCAAATCTTAAGAGTTCAGTTTCTCCACATCCTTGGTAATACTTGTCATTTTCTGTTTTTTTCTGTAATAGCCATCCTAACAGGTGTGAAGCAGTGTCTCGTTGTGGTTTTGATTTTCATTTTCCTAATGATTAGTGATGTTGAACATCTCTTTAAGTACTTATTGGCCATTTGTATATCTTCTTTACTGAAATGTCTACTCAAGTCCTTGTCTTTTTTTTTTTTTAACAGTAGGTCCTTTTTGGTTATCTGTTTTAAATATAGCAGTGTGTACATGTCAATCCCAAACTCCCAATCTATCCCTCCCCCTCACGCTTCTCCCCTGGTAACCATAAGTTTATTCTCTGAGTTTTTGAGTCTGTTTCTGTTACGTAAATAAGTTCATTTGTATTTTTTTTTTTTTTTTAGATTCTGCATGTAAGCGATATCATATGATATTTTTCTTTCTCTGTCTGACTCACTTCACTTAGTATGATAATCTCCAGGTCCATCCATGTTGCTGCAAGTGGCATTATTTCATTCTTTTTAATGACTAATATTCCATTATATATATGTACCACATCTTCTTTATCCATTCATCTGTCAATGGACATTTAGGTTGCTTTCATGTGTCAGCTATTGTAAACAGTGCTGCAGTGAACACTGGGGTGCATGTATCCTTTCAAACCATGTTTTTCGCCAGATATATGCTCAGGAGTGGGATTGCTGGATCATATGGTAGCTCTATTTTTAGTTTTCTTAAGGAACCTCCACACTGTTCTTCATAGTGGCTGTACCAATTTACATTCCCACCAACAGTGTGGGAGGGTTCCCTTTTCTCCATGCCCTCTCCAGCATTTATTGTTCATAGAGTTTTTGATGATGGCCATTCTGACCATGTGAGGTGATATCTCACTGTAGTCTTGATTTGCATTTCTCTCATAATTAGTGATGTTGAGCATCTTTTCATGTGCCTCTAGGCCATCTGTATGTCTTCTTTGGAGAAATGTCTATTTAGGTCTTCTGCCCATTTTTTGATTGGGTTGTTTGTTTTTTGGATATTGAGCCACATGTGCTCTTTGTAAATTTTGGACACTAATCCCTTGTTGGTCACATCATTTGTGAATATTTTCTCCCATTCTGTGGGTTGTCTTTTTGTTTTGTTTGTGGTTTCCTTTGCTGTGCAAAAGCTTTTAAGTTTAATTAGGTCCCATTTGTTTATTTTTGTTTTTATTTCCATTACTCTGGGAGATGGATCGAAAAATATATTGCAAGCAACCATACTCCAATAAAAATTAATTTAAAAAAAGAGAAAAACATATTGCTGTGATTTATGTCAAAGAGTATTCTGCCTATGTTTTCCTCTAAGAGTTGTATAGTATCTGGTCTTACATTTAGGTCTTTAATCCATTTTGAGTTAAGTTTTGTGTATGGTGTTCAAGAATGTTCTAGTTTCATTTTTTTACATGTAGCTGTCTGGTTTTCCTAGCACCGTTTATTGAAAAGACTGTCTTTTTTTCATTGTATTTGCCTCCTTTGTCATAGATTGACCATAGATGTGTGGGGTTATTTCTGGGCTTTCTATCCTATTCCATTGATCAATATTTCTGTTTTTGTGCCAGTACTGTACTGTTTTGATGACTGTAGCTTTATAGTATAGTCTGAAGTCATGGAACCTGGTTCCTCCAGCTCCATTTTTCTTTTTCAAGATTGCTTTGGCTGGGCTTCCTTGGTAGCACAGTGGTTAAGAATCCACCTGCCAATGTAGGGGACACAGGTTCGAGCCCTGGTTTGGGAAGATCCCTCATGTCACGGAGCAACTAAGCCCGTGCGCCACAACTACCGAGCCTGCGCTCTAGAGCCTGCGAGCCACAACTACTGGAGCCCATGTGCCACAACTACTGAAGCCCACGTGCCTAGATCCCATGCTCTGCAACAGGAGAAGCCATGGCAATGAGAAGCCCACACATCGCAATGAAGAGTAACCCCTGCTCGCCACAATTAGAGAAAGCCCAAGTGCAGCAACCAAGACCCAATGCAGCCAAAAATAAATAAATTTAAAAAAAAAAAAAAAGATTGCTTTGGCTATTCAAGGTCTTTTGTGTCTCCATACAAATTTTAAGATTTTTTTGATCTAGTTCTGTGAAAAAGGCCATTGGTAATTTGATAGGGATTGAATTGAATCTGTAGATTGCCTGTTTTTTTGGCTGCACCACACAGCTTGCAAGATCTTAAAATCTTAGTTCACCAATCAGGATTGAACCCGGGCCCGCAGCAGTGAAAGCGCCGAGTCCTATCAACTGGACTGCCTGGGAATTCCCAAGTCCTTGTCCATTTTTGAATTGAGTCAATTTTTTTTTGTTCTTGAGCTTAGTTCTTTATATATACTGAATATTAATTCCTTCTTACATACTTGATATTATTACATGGATAGAGAAAACCACCAACTATATAAACAACAAAGGATAATTTTAATTACATTAACTACCTTATTGGAGATAGCAACTCTAGCAATCTGGGTTGAATGTGGTTGTTTACAATAGCTATGTTAAAATTACAGATTTTTAGGTAAGGTTAAGAATGAGGCAAAGGACAGAGTTTGGTGGAGAGGATTTAATTTTAAGTGAGAAGAATGATACATGAGAATATAAAAGTGTGAGGGAGCTGGTTCTGTTTAAGAAATTGTGTTGGTACAGGCATTTTGGAAAACGGTATGGAGGATCCTCAAAAAATTAAAAATAGGGACCTCCCCAGCAGTCCAATGGTTAAGAATCCACACTTCCAGGACTTCCCTGGTGGTCCAGTGGTAAAGAATCCACCTTCCAATGCAGGGGACGCAGGTTCAATCCCTGGTCAGGGAACTAAGATCCCGCATGCCGAAGGGCAACTAAGCCCACGCTCCATGACTACTGAGCCCGCGCGCCTCAACAAGAGAGCCTTCATGCCGCAAACTACAGAGCCCACGCACCCTGGAGCCTGCACGCCACAACTAGAGAGAGAAAACCCACATGCCACAACTAGAGAGAAACCCACGCGCCGCAATGAAAGATCCCGCATGCTGCACCTAAGACCCAACACAGCCCCCAAAAATAAATAAATAATCCACACTTCCACTCCAGTGGTCACAGGTTCAATCCCTGGTCAGGGAACTAAGATCCTGCATGCTGCGTGATGCAGCAAAAAAAAAATTAAAAATAGAACTACCAGGGACTTCCTGGTGGTTCAGTGGTTAAGACTCCACGCTTCCAATGCAGGGGGCTCGGGTTCGGTCCTGGTCAGGGAACTACATCCCACATGCTGCAACTAAGAGTTCACATGCTGCAACTAAAGATCCTGCATGTCACACCTAAAAGATCCCACATGCCTCAACAAAGATCCCACGCTGGCAGTGGAGATCCCGAGTGCCACAACTAAATAAATGCCAGTGTAGCTTAATTAATTAATTAATTATTTAAAAAATAGAACTACCATATAATCCAGCAATTTCACTTCTGGGAATATATCCAAAGGAAATGAAAACACTAACTCGAAAAGATACCTGCACACCCATGTTCATAGCAGCATTATTTATAACAGCCAAGACATGAAAACAACCTAAGTGTCCATCGAGGGATGAATGGATAAAGTAGTTGTATGTATATCATACTACAGTACACACACACACACGTACATTCGATGGAATATTATTCAGCCATAAAAAATAACAAATGAGGAAATCCTGCAATTTGCAACAACATGGATGGACCTTGAGGGCATTATGCTAAGAGAAATAAGTCAGAAAGAGAAAGAGAAATATTGTATGATCTCACTTATATATGGAATCTAAAAACATCTCTGCACACGTGTGTGTGTGTATGTGTGTGTGTGTAATAGAAAAGGGGATCAGATTATGTGTGGTTACCAGAGGGATCAGGGGAAGGGGAGTAAGTGGTCAAAAGGTACAAATTCCCAGTTACAAGATAAGTAAATACTAGGGATATAATCTACAGCATAGCTATAGTTAACACTGCTGTATGATATATGTGAAATTGTTAAGAGAGTAAGTAAATTCTAAGTGTTCTCATCACAAGAAAAAAATTTTTTTCTTTTTTTTTTGCTTTCTCTTTTGATTATATCTATAAGAGATGATGATGCTAAATAAATGTATAGCTGTAATCATTTCACAGTATATGTAACTCAAACCATTATGCTGTACACCTTAAACTTATATAATGATATATCTCAATTATATCTCAGTAAAACTGGAGGAAAAGGAATTAGCATAACAAGCCAAAAAAAAAAAAGGAGAGAAATTGTGCTTAGGAAGAGCAGAATTCAAGAAACTGGGGGAAGGTGGTGATACTGCTTAGTAGGGTTAAAAGAGAACAACTAGTGGAGTACCTTGAAACTTATACCGTAGGGACTTCCCTGGTGGTACAGTGGTTAAGAATCCAATGCAGGTTCCATCCCTGGTCGTGGAACTAAGATCCCGCATGCCGTGGGGCAACTGAGCCTGCGAGCCACAACTAGAGAGCCCAAGCACCACAACTAGAGAGACTACATGCTGCAACTACAGAGCCCACGTGCTCTGGAGCCCCCACACCACAACTAGAGAGAAGCCCACACATGGCTACGAAGAGCCCACGTGCCACAACAAAAGATTCCACATGCCACAACGGAGATCCCTCTTGCTGCTGCAACTAAGGCCCCAAGCAGCCAAATAAATTAATTAAAAAGAAAAAAAAAGTATACCATGGAATATATATTTTCATTCATTCAGAAAATATTTAATACCTCTTTGATCAGGCAATTTTCTAGATGCTTTGGATACAATTTTCTAGATGCTTTGGATACATCAGTAAACAAATAGGTAGAGATCCATGCCTCTGTGGAGCTGACATTCTTACAAAGGGGGGATGGGAATCGTAATAAATAATTATTACCTATACGTAGAGTGATATTGTAACCCAGTACTTAGATTATATATAAACAAGCTGAACTTTTGCTGAAGGTCAGTCACCTTATTGTTGTTTAGAAAACAAAAGAGGCCACGTTTTTGTCAGATTTTAAGATATCTTGGAAAAAGGCAAAGCCATTATTACCTTTCTCCTTTTTATTAAGTACCTCTCTCTCCTTTGGTTTCCTCATTTGCCTAGCTACCTGATTAACAATGGAGTGCTTTTGTGGAGATGTTCCTCCTCCTATTGTTCATATCCTTTTCATATTAGGATTGATTCTGTAAAAGAAAATCATCATGGACCTTCCTCTTCCGGATTTCAAGGTCGACACAAGTTTCTGTAGCCTCTTGAAATGACTTTCTTGCCCACAGAATCAGTTTTATTTCAAAGGGAAAAGTAAAGGATTTCTCTGCTCCTTTCCTAGTGACCAGTGGCAGGATTTGAGATCTCAAGGCTCCAACACACAGTTAAAAAAAACCTACAAAAGATATGATTTCATCTAATTTTCAGATGGATAGAAAGTGATTTTTTTTCCCATTTTAAAAATGAGGAGGGGGCTTCCCTGGTGGCACAGTAGTTGAGAGTCCACCTGCCGATGCAGGGGACACGGGTTCGTGCCCCGGTCCGGGAAGATCCCACATGCCGCGGAGCGGCTGGGCCCGTGAGCCATGGCCGCTGAGCCTGCGCGTCCGGAGCCTGTGCTCTGCAACGGGAGAGGCCACAACAGTGAGAGACCCGCGTACAGCCAAAAAAAAAAAAAAAAAGGAGGGCTTCCCTGGCGGCGCGGTGGTTGAGAATCTGCCTGCCAATGCAGGGGACACGGGTTCGAGCCCTGGTCTGGGAGGATCCCACATGCCGCGGAGCAACTAGGCCCGTGAGCCACAACTACTGAGCCTGCGCGTCTGGAGCCTGTGCTCCGCAACAAGAGGCCGCGATAGTGAGAAGCCCGTGCACCGCGATGAAGAGTGGCCCCCGCTTGCCGCAACTAGAGAAAGCCCTTGCACAGAAACGAAGACCCAACACAGCCAAAAATAAATAAATTTTTTTTAAAAGTAAAAATGAGGATTAGCTCAAAGAATAATTTTTACAAACGAGGAACTCCTGAATAGGTTCCTCTGAGGTATCATCTCCAGCAGGATTTGACAAGGAAATCTCTTTAAGTGAGTCTCACTTACTAAAAATGAATTACCTAGGTCTGGTTTCAGAAATGTTAGAGGAAAGGAAAGACTGACCCATCATTTTTTCCTCAACACTTAATATATGGATTAGAGAGGAGAAATACAAATAATGCCAGGAAAAGCAACATAACATCTGTGGAGATGTTGGTAGGAGAACTCAAGATGCTGGGCACTGGGGAAAATTGTGTCTTTAAAGTTAGTTGAAGTGGATAATGGATGCTTTCTTTCCTAGAAAGAGAAAGAAAAGTGTTCTTTTTAAAAAATTCAGAACTTACTGTCTACTCCTTCATTCTTTTACACCCTCTTCTCTACAGAAAACACATTAAGAAAGGAGTTAACCCTTTACATTAAGGGATTTGTCCTGTCTTCTGAGAAGCAATTTTGACTTTTAAAAAAATTATTTTTATTTTATTGTTGTTAGAAACAGTACATACTCATAAATATTCCTTTTAATGTAGAAAGATGTGAATTAAAAGATAAAGTTCCCCTTCCCAGAAATATAATAGTTTAGCATATACCCTTTCAAACTTTTTCCTATATACATATAGCTGGTTTTTTCCAACACTTTATTATGAAATTTTTCAGCATACAGAAGTTTGAAAAAACTAAACACAAAATATCCCATCACCTAGACTTTTTCATTAATATTCGACTGATTTATCATATATTTATCCATCTTTTATTCCATCCTATTTTTGGACATGCTGCAAAGTAAATTGATATACTTCCCCCATAAATATTTCATCATATCAGAGTCAAGATCTCAGTATTTGCTTATAGGGTTTTTGTTTTGAGGTGAATTTACCATCAGTAAAATGCACAGGGCTTCTCTGGTGTTGCAGTGGTTAAGAATCCACGTGCCAGTGCAGGAGACACGGGTTCGAGCCCTGTTCCAGGAAGATCCCACATGCCACGGAACAACTAAGCCCGTGCGCTACAACTACTGAGCCTGTGCTCTAGAGCACGAGAGCCACAACTACTGACCCACACGCCACAACTACAGAAGCCCATGCGCCTAGAGCCCATGCTCCACAACAAGAGAAGCCACCGCAATGAGAAGCCCGCACACTGCAACGAAGAGTAGCCTCCCGCTCACCACAACTAAAGAAAGCCTGGGCACAGCAACGAAGACCCAATGCAGCATGCATGCATGCATCAGTCAATCAGTCAGTCTTCTCAGAGTGACATCAATAGCTAGTTAGGTTATATAATTTTTAAAATAAAATAGGGCTTCTCTGGTGGCTCAGTTGTTAAGAATCGGCCTGCCCTCTCCAAGACCAGCACCATGGCAAAATGAGGAAACAACTAAAAAGTGAAGAGTTTGCACAATGGAAAACCACCCTGACCATCTCCTGAATTTACAGGGATCATAGGTGGAACGTTCCCTTCACTGGCAGCCATCTTTGGCCGTTCTATTTCTGCATCACACTCATCCCTCAATAAAGTCAGTGACTGGATCTTCTCCCAAAGTTTCCCCTGCTTTCCATCAGGCATGGGGGAAAAAAATCAAGAGAGACGTTAGTATCTGTGACTGAGGAACTCTTAATCCAATCCAGAAGAAAAGCATCTGTTATGGAAAGAATGAGATATTCAAGGATGTTGGAGACACTGCTCTGAACACATTCTGCACAGCAGTAGAGTGCCGAGAAAGGAAAAATTCATTCATTTCCAGGAAAAACTTCTCCAATGGTTTGAGAAGAATCTTCTTGTATTCGAGATTCCCTACACTATGCAAGAAGGCAGTATGTATCAAAAAATCTTTAAAATCTGTGTGCCCTACCACACAGCAATTCTGGAATTTATCCTAACAAGGTAATGAAAACTGGCCCATAGACATTTAGCAACAAAGATGTTTATCAAAGTGCTGTTTGTAATAGTGAACTCTGCAAACATTGTACCAAAAAGTAAATTATGGGTACATCTATTTCATGTAACCATTATATATAAGAGAGCATCTGTTAGAATGAAAAGTGCGTTATGATATTTAGATGGAAAAAGTAAATTACAAAATATAGGTGCAATATTATGACTTGAGTCTTTTTTTTTGTCCTGTTATTTGCTTGTTTTGTGTAGCAAACATGTATAATTCTTCTAGTAAGAAAAGTTTTTTTAAATGATGAGAAATTCTGTTCCTAAGATTTCATAGAAGCATAAAAAGAAGTCTACAATAAAAAATGTATATGAATAAAAAAAGAAAAGAATCTGCCTGCCAATGCAGGGAACACGGGTTCGAGCTCTGGTCCGGGAAGATCCCACGTGCCGCGGAGCTACTAAGCCCGTGCACCACAACTATTGAACCTGCACTCTAGTGCCCGTGAGCCACAACTGCTGAAGCCTGCACGCCTTAGAGCCTGTGCTCCGCAACAAGAGAAGCCACCACAGTGAGAAGCCTGTGCACCTCAACGAAGAGTAGCCCCCGCTCGCCGCAACCAGAGAAGGGCCTGCGTGCAGCAACGAAGACCCAACGCAGCCTAAAATAAAATAAATTTATTTTAAAAATTGTAAATCAATCAGTCTTCTCAGGGTAACATCAATAGCTAGTTAGGTTATATAATTTAAAAAAAATAAAATGCACAAATCTTAAATGTACTTTTACTCAGTTTTTTAAAATTTTCATACACCTCTGTAACCCAGACCCTTCTCAAGAACATTATCATCACCCCAGAAAGTTCCCTCATGCTCTTTCCTAGACAGCCCCCACCATATATAGCTATTTAATGGGGGTTTTTTTTAAGTATTTTTAAAAATCAGCCCTTGCTATAATATTATTCTGCAACTTGGAGAATATGTTTTCATATGAGTAAGTATATACCTCATTTCATTTTAATAGCTGCATATTCATTATTTAAATGTACCAAAGTTTACTTCCTTGTTGATAAACTTTTAAGTTGTTTATACACTTTTTCATTACAGACTTTGTAGTTATACATTCAGCTTTGGTTCCCTATCAACAGGTGGACTCCAGTCTTCTACCAGATGTGACTCCAGTCTTCTACCAGATGTAACCCCAGACAGAAACTTGTTATGTTACCCTACCTCCATAAGTTATTTCCCCTTAGATATACCTGTAATCCATGCTGCTATATCATCAGATTTGTCAAATGAATAAACTCATTGCACGTAACAAATCACATTTTTATGAAAAATAACACACACACCCTTTTTTTTTGAGGGCAAGTTTATTATGCTTTCATTTTAGTCTGGATGTGGTAATAACTTTCCCCCAAAATTTTTTTAATGAGAAATGTGACTTTATTTTACATTTTTGTGAATCTCCTTAATGTCTGGCTTAAATATAGGACAGCTGCATCTATTTTTGCCTTCTATCTGTTGTGATGTTATTCTGGTTTAAATACATGAAGAAATCTGACCTCACATAGGTAAAAAGTTGTAAAAGAGAGGAAGATATTTTAATAAATTCAGATAACTGTAGATATTCTTTGATACTGCAGCAAAATTAATAAATGTCATAGTTCCTTAACACTGCAGTGTTGGAGTATGAAATCAGTGGCCATTGGTCTTTCTTGCAATTTAAATGGATTTTTTACCCATGTATGATTTTATCACTTCCTGTATTGGTCATTGAAAAATATTAATTCACTGTATTACATTGCTTTTCCGTTTCCTATATTGTATCCAAATCAATTCACATTTGTTAATTGCCACTTATTTCATGAGAAAAACTTAAGTATTAAAAAACTGAGAATCTCATGGTAGTTAATGGACACAAGTTTTCCAAAATTACAGTGTTCACTCAAACTTAAATTTTGTCATCGGAAACATATTTTCAATTGGGTTTCTTTTTTGTTTTTTTTTTTTGCGGTACGCGGGCCTCTCACTGCTGTGGCCTCTCCCGCTACGGAGCACAGGCTCCGGACGCACAGGCTCAGCAGCCATGGCTCATGAGCCCAGCCGCTCCGTGGCACGTGGGATCTTCCCGGACCGGGGCACAAACCCGTGTCCCCTGCATCGGCAGGCGGACTCTCAACCACTGCGCCACCAGGGAAGTCCACAATTGGGTTTCTTGAAGTAACAAGTTCACTTGACTTACTTTCAGTTCCTGGGTCAGAATAACCATTGTCTGTCAGTACCTTTAAGTAAAAACGGTGTTCCATGAAAAAGCAACTAGTTCAGCTCACCATTCAAATATTTGCACAAGTGCATTACCTTAAGATAACCATCATACCTCAGTGTGCAGCAGAAATGCTTTATGCATACTTCCATTGTGTCATGCAGAATAAAGATTTTGGTTTGTGGGCCAAGATTTAATATTTTTACTACTTTATCAAGAGCATTCTTAGATGATGCTGGCATAGTTCATTTCTACTAGTTTCATTCTAGTACAGTTTTGTGCCACTTGCCTTGATTCATACTAAAACTGCACTTTTACCCACCATTCTTTTACTCCATTAGTACAAATGTCAGCACAACAAAAATGCATATAATATCTTAGAGTGTTATTAAAATAGTTTTGACTTCTTGGATCCCTTGGGGTAAGCAGAGCAATCTTTGAGAACTGCTGGTCTGGAGACCATGATAGGGCAAAAATCCAGATAACAAGGAAAAGTCTAAGTCCTGCAAGAAATAGGTTGAGCATTATAGTCCTTCACGAACAGAAAGATACAGAGTAAAGAAATTGAAAGGACGTCTTTAAGGTAGAAAAGGGCTCTAAAATTGGCTTTAAAAAGTAGTATTTCAATAGGTAGGAAAAAATGTTAACAGATCATAAATTTGCATGTAAATACTCTTGAGTTATTTAAATTCAGGGTTGCCTATTTTAGAAAACTCTTATACTTCTTTTTATAGTCAACCTTAGATTATGTACATAATGAAGGAGAATAGACGACAGATGCTCTGGTTAATAATTTTAATGATTGAACAATTCTTAGTATTTAGTTTGCTTCATAATGACCTATTTTTGGTAGTAAATTTGCTATGCTAGTTGTTTTGTATAAGCTACTATTAAAACATCTTTAGCTTATACCACATGGTGCACAGTGGAAAAGAGTAGCTGAACTTAAAAATTAGTGATGGAAAATTCATAAAATTAAAAATTAAATCTTTATTTTTTTAGTCAGTGCATATTAAATCTTGTGGCTATTTGACCCATTGTATAAATTAGATATTGAAATTGATAGTATTTTTTTGTTTCAGGAAAATATCTAAGGCAAAAGCGAATTGATTTTCAGCTTCCCTATGACATCCTTTGGCAGTGGAAACATAATCAGGTATGAGCGTATCTTACCATGTTTCATTCATAAGTGGTAAACGGGGGGAAAGGGAGGTGCAAGTCTTTTTCTCTGCCTCCTTGTTATGCTCTCATCTTAGGAAGTATAGAGAAGTGCCCCTGTGAACGTTAGAGACTAAGAAAAATGAATTTGCATCCATATTTAATGTGACCTCTTTGCCTTTATTCATATTTCAAAATAGCATTAAGTTCCTGCTTCCTTAGGAAACCTTCTGTTATTATTCTGGACTTTTATTTTGGTGGCAAAGATTCTGTTCTGTAAGAATCCTGTTTGATGCAGGTCTCAAGGGAATTTAGATGTACTGCCAGCAGCGCTAAGAAATTTCAGGCTTTATTTTTGTTGGCTCCTTCCCATCAGTTTGGAATTTATTTTTCACATATAAACGAGAGTCTTCTACCAAAAGAAACAGGGAAAATATTTAACACTCTTGTACTTTTAAAAGATATTTAAATATATTGGGAACTAAAAATGGGAAGGTGCTGTTTTTCTCTCTTGCTTACCTAATTGCAGAGTTTCCCCCAGTTATTTTTATATTAAGCTAAAGCCCCCAGAATCCATATTGAGAACAACCATTGGGAAATCGTCATGCAAATGAGGTAAATAGGCTCCTGAGTTTTGCCAGAATTCCACCAAAGTTTGACCCAAAAGCAATGAACATTCCCGTCTACATTCTCTTGTCTGGTGGCCTCTCTTGAATTCTACGAGGATCAGTATGTTAGATACTTGTCTCAGAGAGTTCATAACAATGAAGGAGATAGTGTTTTGAATCTATACCGACTGAAAAATGATGGTGGGATTATTCTTATAGATTAGTACACTCTAGCTTAAACCAAGTTGCCTTTTTTGGGTGGGGGTACTGTCTTCTATGGCAAAACACTGACCGACTGACCTAATACATTTTCTTCCTAATGCATTCTTTATTGCAGTATGAGAGCGCCATTATTCTGCCTGCCATCTCCCCTTTGTTCACTAAATTAATTGACTTAATTAAAACGTGAAATGTGTTTCCCTACAACACTCACCCTGAAAAAGCCAGGGTTCTCATCTTTTTCATTTCATATACCTACGCAGGCCATCTAAACAAGCCCTGTGCAAGTTTTCCAGTCTTTTCATAGAGGCAAATACAATCTTAATTTATCCAAATGAAAAGCTTTGATCTGCAGTGTGATTTTCATTTAAGTCTATTTAATAACTTGCTGAAGAAACATCTAACAAAAAATGCATTTTTTTTAAACTACTTAGTATTGCTTCCGTTGAATCTAGTTCTCTTAAACCCTGATCTAGTAAGTCACCTTTTATTTCAAGGTAAAAAAGTGATCACACCAAGTTTCCCTCAAATTATCCAACCCAGAAAGTCTTGTAAATGTTTCCATATGAGCAGAGTACGTGGATAATTTCCTCTATTTTTAGTGATTGATACTGTTTTCTGGCATTTGAAGTTGAATGCTATATCAAGATTTTTCTGTTTTTTCTTCTAGCTATACAAGAAACCAGATGTCCCACTATATAAAAAAATCCGTTCAAGTGAGTAACATGGGAGCTATTTTTTCTGCCTCCATACAATCAGTGTTCTTAGCCTGGCACTTAAAAAATTATCCTATATATTCACAAACTATTCTTTGCTGTCTTCTCTCAAGATGTCTACGTTGATGTCAAACCCCTTTCTGGTTATGAGGCTACCACTTGTAACTGTAAGAAACCGGATGATGACACCAAAAAGGGCTGTGTGGATGACTGCCTCAATAGGTACTGTACTAAACTGATTCTGTAAGCACAGGCTTTAAGGTCTGTAAGATACTTCATTTAGGGGAATTCCCTGGCAGTCCAGTGGTTAGGACTCTGTGCTTTCACTGCCGAGGGCCCAGGTTCAATCCCTGGTTGGGGGACTAAGATCCCACAAGCCGTGTGGCGTGGCCAAAAAAAAAAAGTCACTTCATTTAGAGGGAAAGGTTAAATAGGCTCTTTGATTTCCCCTCAAGAAGTTGTACAAAGATAGTATATAAAACCTAATTGTTGAGCTGTCTCAGTCTGCTTGGGCTTCTATAACAAAATATCATAGACTTAAACAACAGAAATTTATTTCTCACAGTTCTGGAAGCTGTGAAGTCCAAGGGCAAATTGCCAGCAGATTCAGTGTCTGATGAGGACCCACTTCCTAGCTTATAGACAGCTGCCTTCTCCCTGTGTGCTCACATGGCCTTTCCTCAGTGCATGCTCATGGTAGAGAGAGAGAGAGATTTCTCTCTCTCTTCCTCTTCTTAGAAGGGCACCAATTCCATTAGGAGGTTCTCACCCTTCTGACCTAATATAAACCTGTTTAACTCCCAAAGACCCTATTTCCAAATACTGTCGCCCTGGAGGCTAGGGCTTCAACTATGAATTTTGAGGGGACACATTCAGCCCATAACATGAGCTAAGTAGAGTAACAGAAAACAATGTGATCTAGAGTCTTATGTCCTCAGGTTTAAATCCTCTTACTACTTAAGAGACCTGAGGAAAGTTCTTTAACCCCTCTAATAAAAATAACACCATCTTTATGGAGGGGTTTGTGAGGATTATGTGAAACAATGTTTACAATTCATTAAGCACAGTTCTAGAAACCTTCCTAGATCTCAGGATATGGTAGCCATAATGAGGGAGTAAAAGTAGGATGATGGCAGTGATAGAGAAGAAAGAGGCCATGATATATTTGGGCGGGGGGGAAACTAGGTTGATAAACCATTAGCATATAGCAGATATACACATGATGATTGAGTCAGTGATGCTAATGAGAGATGGTTATGCTATTGTCAGAGATAGAAAGTGTGGAATCTAACTGGTTTGGACATAAAAATTATGATTTTGATTTGGGACCACTGAGTTTTAAATGACATTGAGATTTCAAATTGGAAATGTCTAATTGAGACAAAGGAGATAGAATTTGTTGGTTTTAGTAACATAAGCATATTTATAGCAAAAAAAGAATTAATGAACTTCCCATCAATGCTCCTTGTTCTAGATAGCTTTCCTAGAAAAAGACAGCTGCTTTCCCAGTCTCCATCTCTAGTCAACTGTCCTGCGGGCTGAGGGAATCAGCGTTTCTGCTTTAGCGTGCCAGTTGGGGAATTCCGCCTTATGTACATCACTGTAAATTCACATCTTGTCATCGTACATACGTACAGTTGTACATAGTAGTAATAGCTTGGTGTTATAGATAGCTGATTTTTTTCACTCACAGATATTTTATATATGCACTTTTATGTATCACTGTGATCCAAAAGCTCATCCTTTTTAGGTTAGTATGTCACAGTTTGTCCTTCTTCTGTTGTTCGTTATTCAAGTTATTTTTAATGTTTTGCTATTAAAAATGGCACTACTATGAAACTCTTTGTGTAGATTCCCTTCTTTGTTAACCCTTAGAGTGTATTCTCAAAAGAAGAAATACCTGTACAAACTATAAGGACATATATATAATTCTTACTGTATACTATCCAATAGCTGTCATGAAATATTGAGTTAATTTTTGGTATCACCACCAATATATAAATATATTTATTTCCCCATAGTTCCACCGCCTTTAGTTATTAACATCTAACTTTATTTCTAGTGCTTTAGTATTCTGTTGGTTTAATATTTTAGAGTATATGTCCTTAAAGTTGTTTAAATGTGCATCTCTTTAGATGCTAACATTTCTGTGCTTGTTTGTATGATATTTTATTGTCTGTGAAATTACTATAATATAGCTGCCTCATTGCTTATTTTTTCTCTTTCTCACAATAGTCCAAGGAGGTAGGTGATAGTTTTACATTGTACAGATGAAGGAACCTAGATTTTAGATGGTAAATTGCTCCAAATTACATAAAACAAGTGACAGAGACAGAATTTGAACCCACATGTGTTTGATTCAAAAGTCATGTTCTTTCCACTGTACCACACTGCTTATTGTATACGTATTGATAGTCTTTTAATCTCTTAAAAATTGAAATTTGAACATTTACCTTTACATAATAACATTGGTTACCTTTATATCATTTAGTATGGGTGTCACATTTATCCTTCCCGTTATGTTGTCATTGTTCCAAAAAAAACCAAAACTTACCCCTAAATAAGAAATAAACAGGGCTCCCCTGGTGGCACAGTGGCTGAGAGTCCGCCTGCCGATGCAGGGGACACGGGTTCGTGCCCCGGTCCGGGAAGATCCCACATGCCGCGGAGCAGCTAGGCCCGTGAGCCATGGCTGCTGAGCCTGCGCATCCGGAGCCTGTGCTCCGCAACGGGAGAGGCCACAACAGTGAGAGGCCCACGTATGGCAAAAAAAAAAAGAAATAAACAAACACTCAGACACAATACTGCCAACTTTGTGTCATGAGAATATGAGCACTACATCATCATGCAGCTAATGAATGTGATTAATGTATAAATAACTAAGAAAAATTCAAATGTTATTCGGTGGGTGCTTCCTTATATATTTAAAAGTAACCCTCATAAAGATTCAGTTAAATGGAGCTATCTAAAATGTAGGATGGCGGGCTTCCCTGGTGGCGCAGTGGTTGAGAGTCCACCTGCCGATGCAGGGGACACGGGTTCGTGCCCCGGTCCGGGAAGATCCCACATGCCGCGGAGCGGCTGGGCCCGTGAGCCATGGCCGCTGGATCTGTGCGTCCAGAGCCTGTGCTCCACAGCAGGAGAGGCCACAACAGTGAGAGGCCCGCGTACAGCAAAAAAAAAGTAAAATGTAGGGTGGCTTTGTCTTACCTGTCTTTGTATTCAGAGTTCTGTAAATATTTAAGGGGATGGGGGAGTTAAAGGATTGGCAGGATCCACTTTCGCATCCATGCAAGACTCATATGTAGAATTGTACTTACTTGTAAGTAGCCCAGGGAACACTTGATTCAGGACTATATTTTTTAAATTTTTATTTATTTATTTATTTATGGTTGCATTGGGTCTTCATTGCTGAGCGCAGATTTTCTCTGGTTGCGTCGAGCCAGGACTACATTGCGGTGCGTGTTCTTCTCCTTGCAGTGGCTTCTCTTGTTGCGAAGCACGGGCTCTAGGTGCGTGGGCTTCAGTAGTTGTGGCACATGGGCTCAGTAGTTGTGGCTCGAGGGCTCTAGAGTGCAGGCTCAGTAATCGTGGCGCACGGGCTTAGTTGCTCCATGACATGTGGGATCTTCCCAGACCAGGGAATCGAACCCATGTCCCTTGCATTGGCAGGCGGATTCTTAGCCACTGCACCACTAGAGAAGTCCCAGGACTATTTTTAAAACAAATAATGGGGTTTTACAGTTACTTCAAATAAAGACTTTAAACATTTGTCCTCCTTTCTTCCAAACAATTTCTAGGAATCACCAACACTGTTTATAAATACTACAGATCTTCCTTGGTGGGTATTTGTTTCTGTACACCATCCATATCAAGCCCATTGCTGCTCCAGAACATTCCTCTTTCCCTGGAACAGAGTCTTGTCATTCATTTCAAGCTTTTTTTGCAGTACACGGGCCTCTCACTGTTGTGGCCTCTCCCATTGCGGAGCACAGGCTCCAGACGTGCAGGCTCAGCAGCCATGGCTCACAGGCCTATCCGCTCCGTGGCATGTGGGATCTTCCCAGACCAGGGCACGAACCCGGGTCCCCTGCTTCGGCAGGCGGACTCTCGACCACTGCACCACCAGGGAAGCCCTCAAGCTATTTTTTAATGCTGTACCCATTTGCTCATAGCGCATACAGAGCCCACTCCTTCAGCTCTCCAAAAGGACAGACATGGTGTGTAACAAAACTGAATACTTAGGGGAAGATAAATGTATATTACCTGGTGAGACTTATGCCACCAGTGGTGATTACTTTCGGAGTTCACAGGCCCTAAACTAAACATCAGGGCCCCTGTCTAACTCCCTGTTAGAGTCTATCTATGCTACTTTGTTGAGAGCACTTCACTTCCACTTGCCCACCAATGAGAATCTCTAGGAGCATTCACCTTTTGCTCTAGAACCCTGGTTCCTCAAATTCTTGGTCCCAAAAAGTTGGGATGGAATGATCCTCTCCCCCACCTCCAAGGCTTACTCCTTCCTGACCTAGCATGATTCATAGTAGGAACATTCATTTCATTTAAGTGAAAACACATTTCCATTTACAGGAATGGTCTGACCTCCATAGCTAGTGAAGTCAATCACATTAGTACATTTCTCAATGATTGTTTAATCTTAAATCTTACCGTGTAAGAGAAAGAGCAATCAGATGATCTATATTTAGAGGGGGTAAAATTCTCTAATTTTTCAAGGGCATTGTGACCACAGGTAATGGCAATTTACATTGCTAAATCAAAGTCTTCCCATGTTAGTTTGCAGCATCTACTTCCAGATTTTGGTAACTTTATGGTTTTGTTTTCCAGACAGTGAATGTTTATATACATGTTTACACAGTTAAAGGGCTTATCTTGGTCATTTATCAAAACAAACAGAATAGGACTTCCATGGTGGTGCAGTGGTTAAGAATCTCCTGCCAATGCAGGGGACACGGGTTCGAGCCATGGTCCAGGAAGATCCCACATGCTGTGGAGTAACTAAGACCGTGCACCACAACTACTGAGCCTACGCTGTAGAGCCCATGAGCCACAATACTGAGCCCATGTGCCACAATTACTGAAGCTCACGCACCTAGAGCCCATGCTCCACAACAAGAGAAGCCACTGCAATGAGAAGCCCGAGCACTGCAACAAAGAGCAGCAGCAAAGACCCAACGCAGCAAAAACTAAATTAATTAATTACTTTTAAAAGCCATGAAAATGAATAAGCCTTCTGAAGAAAAGAGGAGCGATGAATATGCCATTGAAAGTAGAGAGGAGAAAAGGATCCCTGTTTAAAAAAAAAAAAAAAGACAGGAATTGTTATTGTAAAGGTGGGAAGTCCATTATCATAAAAGATCAACAAAGCGGAAAATAGTAGGACAGTTCTAGGAGGGGTGTTCGTCAATATCCATGCAGCAAAGAAATCAGCAAAACAGAATAACTGTGGTGAATTTGACAGTAAGGCAGTGTCTTTACAAGTTAAGCTGATTGTCTTAATTTTTTTTGATATATTTTTATTCTTCTTTTATTTGTTTATTTATTTATGGCTGTGTTGGGTCCTTATTGCCGCACGTGGGCTTTCTCTGGTTGTGGCGAGTGGGGCTACTCTTCATTGCTGTGCACGGGCTTATCATTGTGGTGGCTTCTCTTGTTGTGGAGCATGGGCTGTAAGTGCACGGGCTTCAGTAGTTGTGGCATGCCGGCTCAGTCGTTGTGGCTCGCAGGCTCTAGAGCACAGGCTCAGTAGTTGTGGCACACAGGCTTAGCTGCTCCGCAGCATGTGGGATCTTCCTGGACCAGGGCTTGAACCCGTGTCCCCTGCATTGGCAGGCAGATTCTTAACCACTGAGCCACTAGGGAACTCCCTGATTGTCTTAAATTGAAGTATAGTCCAGTGGATATTTTCTCTGCTTACTGGTCATTTATATGATTTGACACTGTGGGCTGTTTGCCCTTTAGATAAAGATAATATTTTTTTAATAAATTTATTTCTTTTATTTTTATTTATTTTGGCTGCGTTGGGTCTTTGTTGCTGCACACAGGCTTTCTCTAGTTGCGGTGAGCAGGGGCTATTCTTCATTGCGGTGCGCAGGCTCTTCATTGCAGTGGCTTCTCTTGTTGTGGAGCACAGGCTCTAGGTGCGTGGGCTTCAGTAGTTGTGGCTCACAGGCTCTAGAGCGCAGGCTCAGTAGTTGTGGCACATGGGCTTAGTTGCTCCGTGGCATGTGGGATCTCCCCGGACCAGGGCTCGAACCCGTGTCCCCTGCATTGGCAGGTGGATTCTTAACCACTGTGCCACCAGGGAAGCCCAAGATAATATCTTTCTGAAGAATAAATCAAACAACCCTGTAAGTACTTTAAATTTTTATTTATTTATTTATGGCTACGTTGGGTCTTCGTTTCTGTGTGGGGGCTTTCTCTAGTTGTGGCAAGCGGGGGCCACCCTTCATCGCGGTGCGCGGGCTTCTGTCATGGCCTCTGTTGTTGAGGAGCACAGGCTCCAGACGCACAGGCTCAGTAATTGTGGCTCACGGGCCCAGTTGCTCCACGGCATGTGGGATCTTCCCAGACCAGGGCTCGAACATGTGTCCCCTGCATTGGCAGGCAGATTCTGAACTACTGCGCCACCAGGGAAGCTCCTGTAAGTACTTTAAATTGTAAACTGTGGGATTCCCTGGTTGCACAGTGGTTAAGAATCTGCCTGCCAATGCAGGATGCACAGGTTCGAGACCTGGTCTGGGAAGATCCCACATGCCACAGAACAACTAAGCCTGCGAGCCACAACTACTGAGCCCATGTGCCACAACTACTGAAGCCCACGCACCTAGAGCCCACACTCCGCAACAAGAGAAGCCCACGTACCTCAACGAAAAGTAGCCCCTGCTCACTGCAACTAGAGAAAACCCACTCACAGGAACGAAGACCCAAGGCAGCCAAAGATAAATAAGTAAATAAATAAATAAATATTTTTTAAATTAGAAAAAAAAAATCCCCCTGCCAATGAAGGGGACACGGGTTCAAGCCCTGGTCCAGGAAGATCCCACATGCACCACAACTACTGAGCTTGTGCCCTAGAGCCATGACCCACAACTACTGAGCCCACATGCTACAACTGCTGAAGCCCGCGTGCTTAGAGCCCATGCTCCACAACAAAGAGAAGCCAATGCAATGAGAAGCCTGCGCACCGCAATGAAAAGTAGCCCCTGCTCACCACAACTAGAGTAAGCCTGAGCACAGCAACGACGACCCAATGCAACAAAAAATAAATAAATAAATTTATTAAAAAATAAAATGGTTATGCTGGTAAATGTTATAGTAAATTTTATGTGTATTTTACCACAATTTTTTAAAAAATCTGTAAATGGCTATGAGCTACTTCAAAACAATAGTGCAATGTAATCATCAAATTATTAATTCCTCTATGGGTTACAGTTCATATATTCTTAGCTCAGAACTAAATATGATAGTGTTTACCCAGGATGCTGAGTGGACAATTAACTCATTAATTTATAAGAAGCATCAGTGTTTGCACTTTGACTTGGAAATTTTCAGTATTATTTTTGAACTTAGACATTATTACCTTGTTAACTTTGTTAACCAATCTAACCTTATTAAAATAAAAATTAATCTTATGCATTTTTAAAATTCCTATGTAAAAAATGGGTTCATGAAGGTTATGTATAGTGTTAATTGACCTACAATTATTCCTTTTCTTTCTAGAATGATCTTTGCTGAGTGTTCCCCCAACACTTGCCCCTGTGGTGAGCAGTGCTGTAACCAGAGGATACAGAGACATGAGTGGGTGCAATGTCTAGAACGATTTCGAGCTGAGGAAAAAGGTTGGGGAATCAGAACCAAAGAACCCCTAAAAGCTGGGCAGTTCATCATTGAATACCTAGGGGAGGTTGTCAGCGAACAGGAGTTTAGGTACGGTGGTAAATGATACTCCAGTAAAATGGCAAAGTTACCAGATTAGTATGGAAAATGAAATATTTGAAATTTACTTTCAACTTAATCATTAATTGGCTTTCAATCATTTCTCTCCTCTTTAGGAATAGGATGATTGAGCAGTATCATAATCACAGTGACCACTATTGTCTGAACCTGGATAGTGGGATGGTGATTGACAGTTATCGCATGGGAAATGAGGCCCGATTCATCAACCACAGCTGTGACCCAAATTGTGAAATGCAGAAATGGTAAGAAAGCAGGGGAAGGTGAAGACAAGACTCCAACAGAGCAGAAAGCTTTGAGGACATCCAGAGACTGATCTTTCCACAATTTTAGTCAGCTTACACAAAGCAGCTCAGGCAATTCCTTATTATGCCAGATCCTCCAGGTAGAGAGTAATCTCATACTATTTCTCCACACTTCATCGTAACTACTCACTCCCAGAAGAATGTAATATTTATGTGTGTGTGTGTGTGTGAGATAATACCTAATATTTATTGACTGCTTACTATGTGCCAAGCACTGTGTTATGTGGTTCTTCTCACATCCATACATTTAGCATATTTATCACATCCTCACTGGATTTGTTACAATGAGAAATAAAAGTAATAGATTATAATCTAATTGAGAATGAAAAAAATGCATCTGAAAAATAGTTCAGAAAAGATAACATGATAGGAGAGGATTCTGAGAAGATGATAGAGTAGGAAGCACAAGGAATCTGTCTCCCTTTAGACAATTGCAGTAGCAGAATATGTTTGATAAAACTCTTTTGGAACTCTGGGGTCTGTTGAAGGCTTGTAACGTCCAGGGGAAGTTTTAGATGGTCAGTTATGGATCATTTCAGTCAATCTGAGGTGTTAGCACAGTAGCAGCTACTCATCCCTACCCATAGCTACATGGCAGGTAGCTGTGCAAGTGTTCCTGAAATATCTTGCATACAGCTTGCAAATGCTAGGCCTGTTCTCCAAATATTAGGTACCTATGCTTTGATTGCTTCTTCTGATCACAGAGGTGCAAAGAAGCAGGCAGCCACTGTGTACCTCCACCATTGTTGCAAGTCCCTCTCCCTCCAGCTAAAGTGACTCCCAGGAGATTTTAAGGGTGCCCTCTTTTCGCCACCTTCATTTTTTGCTTTTCCCCTTTTGGGACAGAAATTAAAGACTAAGACGTTCAAAAACAACTGCATGTATGAGGGGAAATAGACAGTGACTGCCCATATCCAACGAAAGGATTGGAAAAGACATAAGACACTAAGTTTACACCTGAGGCTGATCCTTGGCACAGAGACAGCCTACAGCAATCAAAATAACAAAAAACAGCAAACTGGATGGAGAATCTTTAATTTCCAGAGTTACTACATTATTCAACTCAAATGTCCAGTGTTCAAAAAAAAAAATCACAAGGAATACAAAGACAAAAGAAAGTATTGTCCATTCAAAGCAAAAAAATAATTCAGTAGAATCTGAACCTAAAATGGACTTAATGGCAGATACATTAGACAAAGACTTTTAAAAATCTGCCCTAATCATGCTCAAAGAGCTAAAGGAAATTGTCATGAAAAAAACTTTCTTTCATGAGAAAGTCATGAAAATGATGTTGGAACAAAATGGAAATATCAGTAAAGAGATAGAAAGCCTAAAAAGAAACCAAAAAGGAATTCTGGAGCTGAAAAGTACAGTAATTGAAATGAAAAACTCACTAGATGGATTCAAAGGCAGGTTTGAGCAGGCAGAAGAAAGAAACAGTGAACTTGAAGATGAGGACAATGTAAATTATCAAGCCTGAAGAATAAGAAAAAGATTGAAGAAAAGAGAGCCCTAAGTGACCCGTGGGACACCATCAAGCAGAACAACCATATGCATTGTGGATGTTCCAGACGGAGAAGACAGATACAAAGAGGCAGAGAGAATATTTAAAGAAATAATGGTTGAAAATTTACCAAATTTCGTGAAAGATGTGAATATAAATATCCAGGGGGAAAAAAATAAAATCCAGGAAGCTTCCCAAACTCCAAGTAAGATGAACTCAAAGAGACACATACCAAGACACGTTATAATCAGACTTTCAAAAGACAGAGAAAATCTTGGAAGCAGCACGAGACAAGCAAATCATCACATACAGTAGATCCTCAATAAGAAAGTTTGCAGATTCCTTATCAGAAATTTTGGAGGCCAGAAGACAGTGGGCCAGTGTATGCAACATGCTAAAATGATTCCTGTGTGTGGCAAAACTATCCTTCAAAAGTGAGGAAGAAATCAAAACATTCCCAAATAAACAAAAGATGACGGAATTTGTGAGTACTAGACCTACCCTGCAAAAATGCTCAAGGGTCTCCTGCAAGTTGAAATGAAAGGACCCTAGACAGTACTTCATGCCATATGGATAAATAAAAAATCTTAATAAAGGTAAATACATGGGCAATTATAAAAGCTAGAATTTTGTTACAGTGGTTTGTAACTGTACTTTTTGTTTTCTACATAATTTAGGAGACTAATGCATTTAAAGGAATTATTAGTTTATTTTTTGTGCACACAATTATAAAGGTGTAATTTTGTGATACTGAAAGGAGTAGAAAGAGCTGTAAAGGAGCAGAGTTTTTATATGTTAATTGAAGTTAAGCTGCTATAAATAAAATTATAGTGTTATAACTTCAGGATGTTCAGTGTAATCCTCATGATAACCACAAATGCAGTAGCTACAGACATGTACAAGAGGAAATTAAGAAGGAATTTAAACATTTCACTCCAAAAAATTAAATACTATAGAAAACAGGAATTCAGGCAGTGAGGGACAAAAAGCTATAGGGCATATTGAAAACAAATTGCACAATGACAGAGGTAACTCCCTCCTTATCAATAGGCAAATAGATTAAACTCTCCAGAAGTGAATGGAATTCAACATGATTTATAATAAAAGCTCTCAGCAAAGTGGGTAAAGGAATGTACCTCAACATAATCAAGGCCATATGTGACGAGCCAACAGGTGGAAGTTTGAAAGCTTTTCCTTTAAGATCAAGAAGAAAACAACGATGCCCACTACTACCACCTGTATTCAACATAATACTGCAAGTCCTACCTAGAGCAGTTAGGCAAGAAAAAATAAAAGTCATCCAGTTGAAAAAGAAGAAGTAAAACTGTCTCTATTTGCGGATGAAATAATATTATATATAGAAAACGCTAAAGACTCCACCAAAAAACTTTTGAAACTGATAAATGAATTCAGTAAAGTTGCAGGAGACAAAGTCAAACATAAAAATTAGTTGCGGGGACTCCCCTGGTGGTCCAGTGGGTAAGACTCCATGTTCCCAATGCAGGCGGCCTGGGTTCAGTCCCTGGTCGGGGAACTAGACCCTACATGCCGCAACTGAGTTCACATGCTGTGACTAACAATCCCGCATGCCACAACTAAAGATCCCGCATGCCTCAACTAAGACCCAGCGCAGGCAAATTAAATAAATAAAAATATAAATAAATGAATAGTTAATAAAATGCTTATTTTTTAAAAAATCAATTGCATTTCCATACGCTAATAACTATCAAAATTTTTTTTAAATCCTGTATGCAATAGCATCAAAAAGAATAAAATACCTAGGAATAAATTTAACCAAGGAGGTGAAAGACTTGTACACTGACAACTGTAAGATACTGATGAGAGAACTTAGAGAAGTCACAAATAAATGGAAAGATATTCTGTGCTCATGGATTTGAAGAGTTAATATTGTTTAAATGTCCATACTACCCAAAGCATCCTACAGATTAAGTGCAATAAAAATTAAATTCCAATGGCATTTTTCACAGAAATAGAACAAATAATCCTAAACTTTTTGTGGAACCACAAAAGACCTCGAATAGTCAAAGCAGTCTTGAGAAAGAAGAACAAAGTTGAAGGCATCACACTTCCTGATTTCAAACTGTATTACAAAGCTGTAGTAATCTAAACAGTATGATATTGGCAGAAAAACAGATTCATAGATGAATGGAACAGAATAGAGAGACCAGAAATAAACCCATGCATGTATGGCCAATTTATTATAGAGGAGCCAAGAATATACAACGGGGAAAGGGCAGTCTCTTCAATAAAGGGTGTGGGTAAACTGGATAGCCACATGCAAAAGAATGAAACTAAACCACTATCTTTCAACATACACAGAAATCAACTTAAAGACTTGAATGTAAGACCTAAAACCATAAAACTCCTAGAAGAAAACAGAGGGTAAGCTCCTTGACATCACTCATGGCAATGATATTTTTTTGGTTTTAACACCAGGAGGAAGGCACTAAAAGCAGAAATGAACAAGTGAGACTAGTCAAACTAAAATGTTCCTATACAGCACTGAAAACCCTAAACAAAATGAAAAGACAACCTATAGAATGGGAGAAAATATTTGCAAATCTGATAAGGGGTTAATCTTCAAAGTATATAAGGAAATCAAACAAGTCAGTTGCAAAAAAAAATCCAATTAAATATAGGCAGAGAATCTGAATATACATCTTTTTTTATTCAATATTTATTTATTTGGGTACACCAGGTCTTAGTTGCAGCAGGCGGGATCTTTAGTTGCAGCAGGCAAACTCTTACTTGCAGCATGTGGGATCTAGTTCCCTGACCAGGAATCGAACTTTGGCCCCCTGCATTGGGAATGTGGAGTCTTAGCCACTGGGCCATCAGGAAGGTTCCTGAATATATATCTTTTTAAAGAAGACATGCAGGTGGCTAACAGGTACATAAAAAGGTGCTTAATGTCACTAATCATCAGGAAAATGCAGGTCAAATGCACCTCATAGAATGGCTGTTATCAAACAGACAAGAAGTAGGAAGTGTTAGGAAGTGAAAAAAAGGAAACCCTTGTGCACTGTTGGTGGGAATGTAAATTGGTGCAGCCACTATAAAAAACTGGAGGTTCCTCGGAAATTTAAAAATAGAACTGCCATACAGTCCAGCGATTCCATTTCTGGGTATTTATCTGAAGGAAGTGAAAACACTAACTCAAAAAGATATCTGTACTCCCATGTTCATTGCATGATTATTTACAGTAGCTAAGACATGGAAACAACCTAAGTATCCATCAGTGTGGATGAATGGATAAAGAAAATGTGTATATCTACAATGGAATATTATTCAGCCATAAAAATGAAGGAAATACTGCCATTTGCAACAACATGAATGGGCCTTGAGGGCATTATGCTAAATGAGAAATCAGGAAGACTAGTACCACATGACCTCACTCATGTGCAGAATCTTTAAAAAACAAACAACAACTGTTAGATACAAATTGGTGGTTGCCAGAGTTAAGGGTTTGGAGGCTTGGAAAAATGGGTGAAGGTGGTCCAAATAAAATAAGACATGAGGATGTAATGTGCAGCATGGTGGCTATACTTAATACATTGTATAGTTGAAACTTGCTAAGAGAGAGAATCTTTTATATATATATAAATTTATTTTATTTTATTTATTTTTATTTTATTTATTTTATTTTTGGCTGCGTTGGGTCTTCGTTGCTGCACACGGTCTTTTCTCTGGTTGCGGCGAGCAAGGGCTACTCTTCGTTGTGGTGTGTGGGCTTCTCATTGCAGTGGCTTCTCTTGTTGTGGAGCACGGGCTCTAGGCATGTGGGCTTCAGTAGTTGTGGCCCGCGGGCTCTAGAGCGCAGGCTCAGTAGTTGTGGCACACGGGCTTTGTTGCTCCACGGCATGTGGGATCTTCCCAGACCAGGGCTCGAACCCGTGTCCCCTGCATTGGCAGGTGGATTCTTAACCACTGCACCACCAGGGAAGCCCAAGAGAGTGAATCTTAAAGAGCTCATCACAAGAAAATAATTTGATACCATGTGTGGTGATAGATGTTAACTAGACTCATTGTGGTGATCATTTTGCAATATATACATATAATGAATCATCATGTTGTACCTGAAACTATTATAATATTTTATCTCAATTACACCTCAATTTTTAAAATAGATTGGCAGAATAGAGTAAAAACACATGATCCAACTATATACTGTGTATAAGAGATTCAATTGACATCCAAAGACACAAACAGGTTGAAAGTATGGGAAAAGATATTTCATGTAAATAGTAACCAAAAGAGAGCACGAATGGCTAAAATAGACTTTAAACCCAAAAAGGTTACAAGAGACAAAGAAGGACATGTGTTTTTTAGAAAGGTTCCACAAGAAGATACAAAAACTGTAAGCATTTACACACATAATGACAGAACCTCAAAATATATGTAGCAAAAACTGACAGAATTGAAGGGAGAAATAAACAATTCTGCGATAACAATTGGAGACTTCAATACCCCACTCAGTAGTGAATACAACAAACAGAAAGATGATAAGTAAGGAACAGAGGACTTAGCACAATAAACCAACTAGATCTAAAAGATATTACAGACTACTCCACCCAACAACAACAGCATTTATATTCTTCTCAAGTGCACGTGGGACATTTTCCAGGGCAGACTATATGTTAGGCACAAATTAAGTCTCAATAGATTTTAAAAGCCAGATATCATAGAAAGTATCTTTTCTGTCCACAATGGATGAAGTTGGAAATCAGTAACATAAAGGAAATTGGAAATTTTACAAAACCAGTTGGTCAGAAAAGAAATCACAAAGGAAATTAGAAAATACTTAGATATGAATGAAAATGATAACACAACATACCAAAACTTATAGAATGCAGCAGGAACAGTGCTAAGTAGGAAGTTTATAGGTATAAATGCTTACATTAAAAATCAAGAAAGAGCTCAAATCAGCAACCTAACTTTACAACTTAATGACCTAGAAAAAGAACAAACTACACCTGAAGTTAACAAAAGGAAGGAAATAATATAGAGCAGAGATAAATGAAATAGAGAATAGAAAAACAAGAGAGAAAATCAATGAAACCAAAAGTTGGTTCTTCAAAAAGATAAGCATAGTCAACAAACCTTGGGACTTCCCTGGTGGTGCAGTGGTTAAGAATCCGCCTGCCAATGCAGGGGACATGGGTTTGAGCCCTGGTCTGGTAAGATCCCACATGCCATGGAGCAGCTAAGCCCATGCACCACAACTACTGAGCCTGTGCTCGAGAGCCCGCAAGCCACAACTACTGAAGCCCGTGCACTGCAACAAAGAGTAGCCGCCGTTCGCCGCAACTAGAGAAAGCCCACGCACAGCAATGAAGACCCAACGCAGCAAAAAATAAATTAATTAAAAAAGAAAAGAATCCACCTTCCAATCCAGAAGTTGCAGGTTGGGGAACTAAGCTCCTATGTGCCACAACGAAGACCATGTGTGCTGCAACTAAGACCCAACTCAACAAAAAAAATAAATAAGAAAGAAAATAATTTTTTTTTAAACTAGATGGACAAAGAAAAAGGCACCCAAATTACTAAACTCAGAAATGAGATGAGGGACTTCCCTGGTGGTGCCATGGGTAAGACTCCGTGCTCCCAGTGCAGAGGGCCTGGGTTCTATCCCTGGTCAGGGAACTGGATCCCACATGCTGCAACTGAAAGATCCCACGTGCTGCAACTAAGACACAGAGCAGCCAAATAAATAAATAAATGTTTAAAAGACAAATGAAATGAAAGTGGGGACATTACTACCAATTCTGCAGAAATGAAAAAGATTATGAGAGTACTGTGAACAGATGTACACCAAAAAATTGGATAATCTTGTTGGAATGGACAAATTTCTAGAAACACAAAACCTACTAAGACTAAATCATGAAGAAATAAAAAATCTGAATAGACGTGTAACTAGTAAGGATATTGAATCAGTAATCAGAAATCTCCCAACAAAGAAAAGCCCTTGACTTGATGGTTTTACTGGTGAATTCTACCAAATTAATACCAACCCATCTCAAACTTTTCCAAAAAATTGAAGAGAAGGAAACACCTCCTTACTCACTGTATGAAGCCAGCATAACCCTGATACCAAAGCTTGGTGAAGACCCTACAAGAAAACTAGATACCAATACCTCTTATGAACATTCATGCAAAAGTCCTCTACAAAATACTAGCAAACAGAATTCAACAGCATATTAAAAGGATTATGCACAATGACCAGGTGGGATTTAATCCTGAAAGGCAAAGATGGTTCAGCATATGAAAATTGATCAGTGTGATACACTACATCAATAAAATGAAGGGGAAAAGAAATCACATGATCATCTCAGTTGATGCAGAAAAAGCATTTGACAAAGTTTAACACCCTTTTATGATAAATGTACTCAACAAGGGCTTCCCTGGTGGCACAGTGGTTAAGAATCCACCTGCCAGTTCAGGGGACACAGGATCGAGCCCTGGTCCAGGAAGATTGCACATGCCACAGAGCAACTAAGTGCGTGTGCCACAACTACTGAGCCTGCGCTCTAGAGCCCACGTGCCACAACTACCGAAGCCCACGTGCCTAGAGCTCGTGCTTCACACCAAGAGAAGCCACCGCAATGAGAAGCCCACACGCCTCAATGAAGAGTAACCCCCATTCACTGCAACTAGAGAAAGCCCACGCACAGCAACAAAGACCCAACACAGCCAAAAATAAATATAAATGAAATAAATAATTTTTTTTTAAGTACTCAAAATAGGAATAGAAGGACTACGTGAACATAATAAAAGCCATATATGAAAACCCACAGCAAACATGATACTCAATGGTGAAAGACTGAAAGCTTTTCCTCTATGATCAGGAACAAGACAAGGATGCCCACTTTCTTCACTTCTATTCAAAGTAATATTGGAAATTCTAGCCAGAAAAATTAGACAAGAAAGAGAATATAAAAGGCATCCAAATTGGAAAAGAAGAATAAAATTTTCTCTATTTGTATATTGTACGGTCTCTTGCAGTTGCGTTTCTATATACAGTGGGAAATCTGAAAAGGAAATTACAAAACCATTTCCATTTGCAGTATCATGAAAAAGAATGAAGTACTTAGAAATTAACTTAATCAATGAGGTGAAAGAATTGTACAATGAAAGCTATAAAACATTGCTAAAAGAAATTAAAGATATAAATGAATGGTAACACATCCCATGTTCATTAGAAGATTTAATATTGCTAAAATGTCAGTATTGCCCAAAGTGACCTACAGATTCAATGCAATCCCTATCAAAATCCCAAAGACTTCTCTTTTTTTTTCAGAAATAGAAAACCCATCTTATAATTCATATAGAATCTCAAGGGACCCCCCCCAAATAACCAAAACAATCCTAAAAAAGAACAAAACTGGAGGACTCACACTTTTTTATTTCAAAACTTACTACAAAGTTATAGTAATCAAAGCAGTATGGTGTAGGCATAAAGACAGGCACATAGACCCATGAAATAGAGTAGAGAACCTTGAAATAAACCTTCACATATTTGGTCAAATGATTTTTTTTACAACTGTGCCAACACCATTCAGTGGAAAAGGGATATAGTCTTTTCAGCAAATGGTGCTAGGAAAACTGAATATCCACATGCAAAAGTATGAAGTTGGTCCCTTACCAAACACCATATACAAAAATTAATTCAAACCAGTCAAGGACCTAAATGTAAGACCTAAACCAATAAAAGTTGAAGAAGAAAACATAGAACAAAAGTTTCACAGCAGTGGACTTGGCAATAATTTCTTGGATATGACACCAAAGGCACAGGTAACCAAAGAAAAAATAGACAAAGTGTACTTCATAAAAAATTTTAAAAGACACTATTCCGGGCTTCCCTGGCGGCGCAGTGGTTAAGAATCCGCCTGCCAGTGCAGGAGACAGAGGTTCGAACCCTGGTCCGGGAAGATCCCACATGCCACAGAGCAGCTAAGCCCGTGCGCCACAACTACTGAGCCTGAGCTCTGGAGCCCACAAGCCACAACTACTGAGCCCGTGTGCCACAACTACTGAAGCCCGTGTGCCTAGAGCCCATGCTCTGCAACAAGAGAAGCCACCGCAATGAGAAGCCCACGCACCACAATGAAGAGTAGCTCCCGCTCACCCCAACTAGAGAAAAGCCCACACGCAACAACGAAGACCCAACACAGCCATAAATAAATAAATAAATAAATTTATTTTTTAAAAAAAGAAGACACTATTCCCAGAGTAAAAAGGCAACCCACAGAATGGGAGAAAATATTTGCAAGTCATTTATCTTATAAGGTATTAATATCCAGAATATATAGAGAACCCTGAAACTCAACAACAAAAAGACAGCCCAATTCAGAATGGCCAAAGGGCTTGAATATACATTTCTCCAAAGATTGTACAAATGGCCAATAAGCAAATAAAAAGATGCTCAACATCACTAATCATTAAGGAAATGCAAATCAAAACTATGAGATACCACTTCACACCCTCAGAATGGCTACTGTGAAAATAACAGAAAACAATAAGTGCTGACGAAGATGTGGAGAAAGAGGAACCCTTGTGCTCTCTTGAGAATCTAAAAATGGTATAGCCACAGTGGAAAAGGGTAAGGAGGTTCCTCAAAAAGTTAAAAATAAAATTACCCTATGATCCAGCAATTCAGCTTCTGAGTATATACCCAAAAGAATTGAACGTAGGTTCTCAAAGAGATATTTGCATCCCCATATTTTAATTTTTATTTATTTTTGGCTGCGTCAGTCTTAGTTGCAGCACATGGGATCTTTTGTTGCGGCACGCGGGCTCTTCATTGTGGCGCACAAGCTTCTCTCTCGTTGCGGCACGCGGGCTCCAGAGTGTGTGGCTCTGTAGTTGCAGCACGCAGGCTCTTCACTGTGGCGCATGGGCTTAGTTGCCCTGTGACATGTGGGGATCTTAGTTCCCTGACCAGGGATCATACCTGCGTCCCCTGCATTGGAAGGCAGATTCTCAACCACTGGACCACCAGGGAACTCCTTTTTTTAAAAAAATATTTATTTATTTATTTGTTTGTTTGTTTGTTTATTTAGGCTGCTGACCAGGGATCAAACCTGCATCCCCTGCATTGGAAGGCAGATTCTCAACCACTGGACCACCAGGGAACTCCTTTTTTAAAAAGAAATATTTATTTATTTATTCATTCATTCATTTATTTAGGCTACACCGGGTCTTAGTTGCAGCATGTGGGATCTTCGTTGTGGCATATTTAGTTGCAGCATGCGGGATCTTAGTTGCAGCATGCATGTGGGATCTAGTTCCCTGACCAGTGATTGAACCTGCGCCCCCTGCATTGGGAGTGCAGAGTCTTACCCACTGGACTACCAGGGTAGTCTCTGCACCCCCATATTTTATTAACATTATTCATGGTAGCTAAAATATGGAGGCAACCCAGGTGACCGTAATAGATGAAGGAATAAGGAAAATGTGGTTTTTACATACAATGGAATTATTATTCACCCTTTAAAAGGAAGTTTTGCAGTGTGCTACAACATGGATGAACCTTGAGGACATTATGCTAAGTGAAATAATCCAGGCACAAAATGAAACATACTACTGTATGATTCCACTTATATGAGATACTTACGAGTAGTCAAAATCATAGAGACAGTAGAATGGTGGTTGTACGGGGCTGAAGGGAAGAGGGGTTGGGAGTTATTGTTTAATAGGTATAGAGTTTCAGTTTTACAAGATGAAAAGAGTTATGGGATTGTATGGTGGTGATAACTACACAACAATGTAGATGTTCTCTCTTTTTTTTTTTTTTTTTGGCCATACCACACGTGGCATGTGGGATCTTAGTTTCCCGACCTGGCATTGAACGCACACCCCCTGCAATGGAAGCGCAGAATCTTGACCACTGGCCCACTGGGGAAGTCCAATGTGGATGTTCTTAATACCATTAAACTGTACAGTTTTAAATGGTTAAGATTATAAACTTTGTTACATGTGTTTTAACATAGTTAAAGAAAATAGAATAATATGAACAACTTTCTATAACGGTGTCCACTATCACCACCTCTGTTTCACTTCATGAAACATTAGTCACCTAGGAATAGATTTAATGAAAGTTTGTAGACCTCTATACTGAAAACCACCAAACATTATTGGGGAAAAGGACAATTAATGGAGAAATATGCCATATTGATGGGTTAGAAATCTCAATATTTTTGAGATGTCAGATCTTACCAACTTGATCTAAAAATTCAAATCCAATCAAAATCCAATTTTTATGGAAATTGACTGGCTGATTCTGAAACATATATGTAATTGCAAAAGACCTAAAAAAGGTAAGATAATCCTGAAGAACAAAATTTAAGGACTTAAACTACCGATTTCAAGACTTACTGTAAAGATACGCTAATTAAAACAGTACGTATTTGCTTGGGCTAGATTAATAGACAAATGGAATAGAATAGAGAGTCTGGGCAAAGACCCATAAATGTACTGTCACCTGATTTTATGACTAAGGTTTCACTGTGGATCAATGAGGAAAGGATGGGGACTTCCCTGGTGGTTCAGTGTTAAGAACCCGCCTTCCAATGCAGGGGACATGGGTTCAATCCCTGGTCGGGGAACTAAGATCCCGCATGCTGCAAGGGCACCTAAGCCCACGTACCACAGCTGCCGAGCCCGTGCACTCGGGAGCCTATGCGCCACAACTAGAGAGCCCACATGCTGCAATTACTGAGCCAGTGTGCCACAACTACTGAGCCCGCACACTCTGGAGCCCATGTGCCACAACTAGAGAGAAGCCCGCGTGCTGCAATGAAAGTTCCCACATGCCACAACGAAGATCCCACCTGCTGCAACTAAGACCCAACACAGCCAAATAAATAAATAAATTTTTTTTTTAATGAGGAAAGGATGGTTTTTTAATAAGTGGTGCTGAGTCAGTAGGCTCCTACATCAGTCCACACACACAAATTAATCTAAGATGAATCTTAGACCTGAATATCACCATTGAAACAATCACCTTTCTAGATGGAAAAATGGAAGAATATTTTTTTATTGATTTTTTATTGAAGGATAGTTGAATTACCTGTACACTGCTGTACAGCAAAGTGACTCAGTTATACATATATATACATTCTTTTTCATATTCTTTTGTTATGGTTTATGACAGGGTATTGAATATAGTTCCCTGTGCTGTACAGTAGGACCTCATTGTTTATCCATTCTATATATACCAGTTTGCATCTCCTAATCCCAAACTCCCAATCTAGCCCTCTTCCACTCCTTTACCCCTTGGCAACCATCAGTCTATTCTCTGTGTCTCTGACTCTGTTTCTTAGATAGGTTCATTTGTGTCATATTTTAAATTCCATGTATAAGTGATATCATATGGTATTTGTCTTTCTGACTTACTTCACTTAGTATGATAATCTCTAGTTGTATCCACGTTGCTGCAAATAGCATTATTTCATTCTTTTTTATGGCTGAGTAGTGTTCCATTGCATATATATACCACATCTTCTTTATCCATTCATCTTGTCAGTGGACATTTAGGTTGTTTCCATGTCTTGGCCATTGTTAATAGTGCTGCTATGAACATAGGGGTATATATATCTTTTCCTTTTTTTTTTTTTTTTTGGCTGTGTTGGGTCTTTGTTGCTGCGCGCAGGCTTTCTCTAGTTGCGGTGAGTGGGGGCTACTCTTCGTTGAGGTGTGCAGGCTTCTCATTGCAGTGGCTTCTCTTATGGCGGAGCACAGGCTCTAGGTGCGTGGGCTTCAGTAGTTGTGGCTCACGGGCTCTAGAGCAGAGGCTCAGTAGTTGCGGCGCACAGGCTTAGTTGCTCCGCAGCATGTGAGGTCTTCCTGGACCAGGGCTTGAACCCGTGTCCCCGAATTGGCAGGCAGATTCTCAACCACTGCGCCACCAGGGAAGTCCTTAATCCCCTGATTTTTAATGCAACTTAATTGCTATGTGACTGTGAACAAACTCTGTAATACACAAATACCTCATGTATAAATAGGGATTATAATACCTATCTCATAAGGTTGTTCTGAGAATTAAGGAGATAACCTGTTATGATTGTGGCACAGTGGTTAAGACTTTGAAGCCAGCCTGCCTTAATTTGAAACTTGATTCCCCCAGTTGTTAGCTGTGTGACTTTGGGCAAATTTCTTACATTCACTGTTCATCAGCTTCTTCATTTAGAAAATGGGGGTTATAATACTACCTTTTTAAATATAGTTGTTAGGAGGACTAAGTAAGTTATAACTAATATAACAAGCACTCTGAAAGACAAATATAAGACATGACACTGTAAAACTCCTCAAAGAGAATGTGGGCAAAACATCCTCTGCATAAATTGCAGCAATGTTTTCTTAGGTCAGTCTCTCAAGGCAATAGAAATAAAAGCAAAAATAAACAAATGGGACCTAATCAGACTTATAAGCTTTTGCACAGCAAAGGAAGCAATAAACAAAATGAAAAGACGAACTACAGGTTGGGAGAAAATATTTGCAAATGATGCAACCAACAAGGGCTTCGTTTCCAAAATATATACACAGCTCATACAACTCAGTAACAAAAAAACAAACAACCCAATCAAAAAATGGGCAGAAGACCTAAATAGACATTTCTCCAAAGAAGACATACAGATGGCCAATAGGCAGATGAAAAGATGCTCAATATTGCTAATTATTCGAGAAATGCAAATCAAAACTACAACAAGGTATCACCTCACACCGGTCAGAATGGCCATCATTAAAAAGTCTACCAATAACAAATGCCGGACAGGGTGTGGCGAAAGGGGAACCCTCTTACACTGTTGGTAGGAATGTAAATTGATGCAGCCACTGTGGAAAACGGTATGGAGGTTCCTTAAAAAACTAGGTGTGATCTGGCAATCCCACTCCTGGGCGTATATCTGGAAAAAAACACTAATTCAAAGATGCATGCACCATAATGTTCATAACAGCATTATTTATAGTAGCCAAGACATGGAAGCCACCTAAGTGTCCATCAAGAGATGAATGGATAAAGAATATGTGGTGTATATATATACACTACTCAGACATAAAAAAGAATGAAATAATGCCATTTGCAGCAACATGGATGGTCCTAGAGATTATCATACTAAGTGAAGTAAGTCAGAAAGAGAAAGACAAATACCATATGATATCACTTATATGTGGAATCTAAAATGTACAAATGAACTTATTTACAAAACAGAAACAGACTCACAGAGATAGAAAAACTTATGGTTTCCAAAGAGAAAAGGGGGTGGGGGAGGGATAAATTAGGATTTGGGGATTAGCAGATAAAAACTGCTATATATAAAATAGATAAACAACAAGGTCCTACTGTGTAGCACAGGAGACTATATTCAATATCCTGTAATAAACTATAATGGAAAAGAATATTTAAAAAAAGCACTCAATGTTAGCTGTAATTATATGTTATTATATATAATAACATATATATTATATGTTATATATATAATATATATTATATAGTATATAATATATATTATATATATTATATATATTTTATATATATAATATGTTATTATATATAAAGCATCTAGAACAAACAGTACATGAACGCTCATTAATAACAGGTAAAATAGAACAAAAGAGACCCTCATGTATAGGTTAGAAAGATGGAGATTAGTAGGAACTAGAAGATTTTTATAGGTAGCCCATAGAAAATAATTTTAATTTGTTTAGTAAGTAGACTAAAGCCATGTGTTAGAAGGACTTTGAATACCAAGCAGGAAAAGTTAAGACCTTTGACAACATAAAACATGTTTTCCAGAAAACTGATTTAGGACTGTTAGTCTGTCAGTATTGTATAGGCTAGATAGAAGAAAAGAGAGATTAAAGATGGAGTGATTGGCCAGGAGACTTGAGTAATTGGACACAGAAACAAAGACAAATTTGAAATCAGTATACCAACTTTTCTGGGGTTTGGGCATGGTATCATGAATCTCTGCCTTTAACTCATTCCTTTCTCTGCAGGTCTGTTAATGGAGTATACCGGATTGGACTATATGCTCTTAAAGATATGCCAGCTGGTACTGAACTCACTTATGATTACAACTTTCATTCTTTCAATGTTGAAAAACAGGTAAGAATGATAAATTCAAAGGAGTTATGACCTTTGTCACAGTACTCTGTATAACATGGGCCTTCAGTGAATGTTACTGATTTGTAGCCACTGAGAAATACATTGGAGAAGACAGTTTTTCACTCTTTACTCCACTTATCTAGGATACATAGGTCACAGTTATTCTTTCAGAACTGTGTGGAAGAGACTGCTCAATCATCTTTTGTCTCCAGTCAGTTCTTAATTTTTTCTGGTGAAGTTTTCCCAAAATTTAATCTTTCCTTTCTACTACAGTAGAAACCCATTTATTTTATTCTCAACCAGTTATGTTCCTCTATATGAAAATTTCTTGACTCAAACTTATTGTTGGGTGTCCAGATGCTCAGGCATTCTATTTGAACTTTTAAATGAGACTGCAGGCTAAAAGCATTATTCTCTTTCCCTTCAAAGCAACTGTGTAAGTGCGGCTTTGAAAAATGTCGAGGAATCATTGGAGGCAAGAGTCAACGCATGAATGGACTCACCAGCAACAAAAGTAGCCAGCCAGTGACCACACATAAAAAGTCTGGACGGTCAAAAGAGAAGAGGAAGTCTAAGCACAAGCTGAAGAAAAGGGTGAATAATAATCTCATGGTTTTCCCCAAGTAGCTGCTTAGAGGCAATTATTGAAATAAGGGAAATACCAAAGGGTGCCATCTTTAGAGTTGTTTTAATATTCTTTGAGGTGATTTATGATTTATCTTGTTTTTCCTGCAATCTGGTCCATCTGTTTTTTAGAGAGGCCACCTCTCTGAGGAACCCAGTGAAAACATCAACACTCCAACAAGATTGACCCCCCAATTACAAATGAAGCCAATGTCCAATCGGGAGAGGTAAAAAGGAGATTTGCTTACCTAAACTCTTTAAGTTATGTGACTTGCTTGACAATTTAAAAATTATTAAACATCTGTATAGTTGAGACATTTTGCGCAGGAAGGCTTTAAACAAGGATTCAGGGGTGAACTTGGGTGGGGGGAAAAAGTATTTTTTCCCTAATTTCTAACTGAAATTTAGCATTTCCTTCAAATGTGACTAAGCAAAAGAAAAAGATGTGTATATGTGTGTGTGTATAGTAGTTGCAGTTTCCATGAGTTTGTCACCAATATTTACATTTTCATATCATGTTATAGGTATTACAGATATCTCAAAATATCATTTACATTCACTTCCATCTTAAAATTACTATGGTTGTTAAACCCAGCACTAGATCTTTTCATGTGTTAAAAATTAAGATTCATCTCTATATCACAATTTCAGGGTTTTTGTTTAATATTCTGAAAACTGCATTTCAGTTTATTCAGTTTCCTTTTAATCCTGTATACTAAAAGTTACTTAACATTCGTGTATTTATTTATATATTTATTTATTTATTTTTGGTTGTGTTGGGTCTTTGTTGCTGCATGCAGGCTTTCTCTGGTTGCAGCGAGTGGGGGCTACTCTTTGTTGCAGTGCATGGGCTCTAGGCGCATGGGCTTCAGTAGTTGTGGCACACAGGCTCAGTAGTTGTGGCTCCCGGGCTCTAGAGCACAGGCTCAGTAGTTGTGGCACACAGGCTTAGTTGCTCCACAGCATGTGGGATCTTCCCAGACCAGGGCTCAACCCCGTGTCCCCTGCATTGGCAGGCGGATTCTTAACCACTGCACCACCAGGGAAGTCCCTGAAGTTACTTAAAATTTTAAACACTTTTAATTAACATTGTTCAGAGGAGGGTTACATGGGCTTCACCAAACTGCCAAAGGAATGAATGCCACAGAAAAGGTTAAGAATCCCTTTTTTGTTGATAAATTAACAGAGCAATAAAAAGGATCTTTAATGGTCATCTTTGCTTTTCCCTACATTGAGATAATATTTGTCCATGTCAGAAGAGAAGTAAATATGTATGTCCTATTTTTCAAATTGTGTTGGGACATTTCCTACATCTTCCCTAACTATACACTCCAATATCTTAGAAAGTTCATCCTTATTTACAACTTTCCTAAATTTTAGCCCCTTTCATTCTATTTCACTTTGAATCATAGAAATTTTAAACTTCAGTAAAACAGAGAAGTCCAGTGGTTCTCTACTTCGGCTCCATAGTGGCTTAGGGAGCTTTTTAAAACTCCTGATGGGGCTTCCCTGGTGGCTCAGTGGTTGAGAATCTGCCTGCCGATGCAGGGGACATGGGTTCGTGCCCCGGTCCGGGAAGATCCCACATGCCGCGGAACGGCTGGGCCCGTGAGCCATGGCCGCTGAGCCTGCGCATCTGGAGCCTGTGCTCCGCAACGGGAGAGGCCACAACAGTGAGAGGCCCGCGTACCGCAATAAAACAAACAAACAAAAAACTCCTGATGCCCAGGCCACACTCCAAAACACTCGCATCAGAATTTTCAGAGGTGGAACCCAGGTATCAGTAGTTTATAAAGCTCCCCAAGTGATCTCAATGTGCAGCCAAAGACAGGAACTATAAAATTAGTCTAATCTCCATTTACTGAGGCACATAGTTTGAGACTTATTCAAGGTCACATCTGTTTATATGTGTGCTAGGGTGAAAATCAAATTATGGAATCATCAAAATTGTGTAGGGTTAATCAAGTTACATATAACTCATTTAACTTTAGAGATCTATGTGGTGGCACTGTACCTAACATGGTTTGCCCAGTGCATATCCATCTTAAATATCTATGCCTTTATCTGCCACTCCAGTTCTCCTTGTTATAGCTGATCCTAAGCCTATACTTCATCTTGGCAACTTCCTTTAGAATTTGTAAAAATACTCCATAAAGCTCTGCCTTCAAGTCACCCCGCTTTAGTTGCCAAAATTATTGCAGCTTTTAGGTGGTATTTGTCAGATATTTATAAATATTACAGAGAAATGTTTTGTGTTATGTGAAATAAATCAAGATTCAAAACTGAATAATGTTTCTCCATATGTAATTCTCTTTATAATAGCTGATTTCACTGATAAGTGTTCATTTATGTCGTCATAACAGTGGCTTACATAGAGTAAACATTAATAAATGTTTATTGAATTGATAAATAAAGGAGCTCCTTCCTTACAGAAACTTCGTATTAAAGCATCATGTGTTCTTGGTCCGAAACTGGGAGAAGATTCGGCAGAAACAGGAGGAAGTAAAGCACACCAGTGATAATATTCATTCAGCATCATTATATACCCGTTGGAATGGCATCTGCCGAGATGACGGGAACATTAAGTCTGGTAAGGACTGAGAAGCATTCTTGTTAATTCCATAAGGTTGCCTCAAAAGTGATTATTTTACTTATTTTCAAATGGTCTATTCAAAGATTCTGTTTAGTCTGGACCAAAAAAGTTAAGATCCAAACATACAAGTATCAGTCAGCAATAACCTATCCATCCCAGCTCTTCAACTTCCTTGACTCTAAGGAACAGGAAGAAGCCCCCTTCCACCAGCCTCCCAAACATCACCTACACCCTGAAAGTTACTAGACATGAGATAGGTAGTGGGTCCTCTGTGTTCCACCAGGGAATTCCCGGCTTCTACTTTTTTTCTTTATTATTATATTTGTTATGGTGATCTGTGATCAGTGATCGTTGATGTTACTCTTGTAATTGTTTTGGGGAGCCTCAAACCATGCCCATATAAGGCGGTGAACTTAATAAATGTGTGTGCTCTGACTGCTCTACCAGCCAGCCATTTCCTGCCCCCCCCCCGTCTCCCACCCCCCCACCCAACACCCCATCTCTCTCCCTTTCCTCAGGCCACCCTATCCCTTGAGACACAGCAATATTGAAATTAGGCCAACTAATAACCCTACAGTGGCCTCTAAGAGTTGAAGTGAAAGGAAGAGTCGCACATCTCTCACTTTAAATCAAAAGCTAGAAATGATTAAGCTTAGTGAGGAAGGCAACACCTTAAGCCAAGACAGGCCGAAAGCTAGACCTCTTGCACCAAACAGTTAGCCAAGCTGAGAATGAAAAGGAAAAGTTCTTGAAGGAAATTAAGAGTGCTACTCCAGTGAACACACAAATGATAAGAAAGTAAAACAGCCCTATTGCTGACATGGAGAAAGTCTGAGTGGTCTGGATAGAAGGTCAAACCAGCCACAACATTCCCATAAGCCAAAGTCTAATCCAGAGCAAGGCCCTAACTCTCTTCAGTTCTATGAAGGCTGAGAGATGTGAAGAAGTTGCAGAAGAAAAATTTGAAGCTAGCAGAGGTTGCTTCATGAGGTTTAACATCGAAGTACAAGGCGAAGCAGCGAGTGCTGATGTACAAGCTACAGCAAGTTATCCAGAAGATCTAGCTAAGATCATTAATGAAGGTGGCTACACTAAACAACAGATTTTCAATGTAGATGCTATCTAGGACTTCATATGTAGAGAGAGTCAGTGCCTGGCTCAAAGGTTCAAAGGACAGGCTGACTCTCTCTTGTTAGAGGCTAATGCAGCCAGTGACTTTAAGTTGAAGCCAGTGCTCATTTACCATTCCAAAAATCCTAGGGTCCTTTCGAATTATGCTAAATCTACTCTGCCTCTGCTCTTTCAAATGGAACAACAAAGCCTGGACGACAGCACATCTGTTGACAAAGCCCACTGTTGAGACCTACTGCTCAGGAAAAAAGATTCCTTTCAAAACATTACTGTTCATTGACAATGCACCTGGTCATCCAAGAGCTCTGATGGAGATGTACAACGAGATTAATGTTGTTTTCATGCCTGCTAGCATAACATCCACTCTGCAGCCCATGGATCAAGGAGTAATTTCCACATTCAAGTCTTATTATTTAAGAAATACATTTCATAAGGCTACAGCTGCCACAGATAATGATTCCTCTGATGGATCTGGGCAAAGGAAATTGAAAACCTTCTGGAAAAGATTCTAGATGCCATTAAGAACATTTGTGGTTCACGGGAGGAGGTCAAAATATCAACATTAACAGGAGTTTGGAAGTCGTTTCCAGCCCTCATGGGTGACTTTGAGGGGTTCAAGACTTCAGTGTAGGAAGTAACTGCAGATGTGGTGGAAATAGCAAGAGAACTAGAAATGGGAGCCTGAAGGTGAGACTGAACTCCTGCACTCTCGTGGTAAAATTTTCACGGATGAGGAGTTGCTTCGTATGGATGAGCAAAGAAAGTGGCTTCTTGAGATGGAATCTACTCCTGGTGAAGACACTGTGAAGATTTTGTTGAAATGGCAACAAAAGATTTAGAATATTACATAAACTTAGTTGCTAAGGCAGTGACAGAGTTTGAGAGGATTGACTCCAATTTTGAAAGAAGTTCTGTGGGTAAAATGCTGTCAAAGAGCATTGCATGAGAGAAAAAGAGTACTGCATGCTGCAGAGAAATCATTCATGAAAGGAAGAGTCAAAGATGCAGCAAACTGCACTGCTGCCTTGTCTTGAGAAACTGCCTCAGCCCACCCCAGCCTTCAGCAACCACCACCCTGATCAGTCAGCAGCCATCAACGTCGAGGCAAGGCCCTCTATCAGCAAAAAGATTACAACTCGCTGAAGACTCAGATGACGGTTAGCACTTTTTGGCAATAAAGTATTTTTTAATTAAGGTATGTACATTGTTTTTTTAGACATATGTTATTGCACACTTAGTAGACTACAGTATAGTGTAAATATATCTTTCACATGTGCTGGGAAACCAAGAGCTCCGTGTGACTCCCTTTCTTGCAATATTCGCAGTATTGCAGTGTTCTGGAACCAAACCTGCAATATCTCCAAGGTATGCCTGTACTACCACTCTTCCCATTTTACCGTTGAGAAGCTGAGACACAAAGTTTAAGTAACTTTCCCAAAATCAGACAGCTAGTAAGCAGTGAGACCAGAATTCAAAAACAGACAGACTCATTTTGAAACCCAGACTTGCAACTACTCTATACCATTTGGCCATTAGTAAGTCCCTTTAAATTGCAGGATTTGTCTTTGGTAAACTGCAGTGTTTTCTGATTTTTCTTTAAGGAGGAGAGAAACAACTCCATAACCACTAATCTACTTAGTCACTTCAAGGAAAATTGTGAAAATCACAGGAATCCATCACAGAAGAGAAAGAGCTCTTTTCCTGAAACTAATTTTCACTTTATCCTTCCAGACGTCTTCATGACCCAGTTCTCCGCCCTGCAGACTGCTCGATCTGTTCGAACAAGGCGGTTGGCAGCAGCAGAAGAAAACATTGAAGTAGCTCGGGCAGCCCGCCTAGCCCAGATCTTCAAAGAGATCTGTGATGGCATAATCTCTTATAAAGGTGACCATATTTACCCCAAATTCCTTCTTAGCTTTTTAAAAAATTATATCACTTACCTCACCTGAGATATCCAAGACCAAGAACGCATGACAGTTTAGGGCTAGGAATTTAGGTGGTTTACTTAGTTCTTCCTTTGTCAGAGTATAGAATTATAGGACTGATTACAGTCTTCAGGGATTGTTGTCTCTAAATCCCTGGATCTTTAGGTTAATCTTTTGTATTTATTGGAATTTTATCATAGTTAAGTACTATATTTAGAAATCACATTTTTTAGGTGTAGGATAGAAAGAAGTAGATCTTTGTCTTGGATATAATTTTCCTGAATGAGGCAATGAATTAGCAATTTAAGGAAAAAGTATTATGAATGTATGACATCAGTGGTTCTTAACCTTTTTTGATTGACAGATATCTTTGAGAATAAAGTTGTGGACTCTTACCCCAGAAAAATATTACGTACATAATTTTGCATATGTTTTGGAAGGTTCACAGGCCCTAACTTCTACATTAAGGAAAAGGATATGAAGTTGCAAAAAAATTACTTTCAAAGCATTTTCATGCAAACATATTTACCCCACTCCTTTCCTCTTCTAAGACACATCTCTTGGATTTGTATTGGGGGTGAGGGTGGAGAAGGAGAGAATTTTTAATTTTAGATAGGTAGTTTGGTAATGTACGTGAGTTTTTGTGACCAGGAAATTTGTAGATATTTAAAATGAGAGATTTTAACAAAGAATTGCAGCTTTTGCCATCAGCTTTTTTGTCTATTTTATTTTTTTTATAATTGAGGTATAGTTAATTTGCAATATTATATTTTACAGGTATACAGTATAGTGATTCGCAATTTTTAAGTTATAAATTTTTGTCATCGCAATTTTTAAGTTATAAATTTTTGTCATCACAATTTTTATAGTTATTACAGAATATTGACTATATCCTTGTGTTGTACAGTAGTATATCCTTGTTGCTTATTTTATACATAATAGTTTATACCTCTTAATCTGCCACCCCTATCTTGCCCCTCCCCAGTTCCCTCTCCCTACTGGTAACCACTAATTTGTTCTCCATATCTGTGAGTCTTTTTTGTTGTTGTTATAATCAGCCATCAGCTTTTGCTTCCTTCCTTTCCCTAAATTCTGAGGAATTTGGTTTTCTTTCTCTACTATTTATCATCATGTTTTAGTGGTTTTTTGCCATTTTGTTAACCTAAGCATGGAAAGAAGAAAGGGGAGACCAGCCTGTCCTAATATGTAAAGTTTTGTGGCACCTACTCCCTTTACATTCCCTAAAGATCACACTCTGTATTCTCAACCAGCCCCATCGGATCTACTGTGAAACTGCAGTAGATGTATCTATATGTCACTGCATTCTGGGCATGAAACAATAGGCTTTTTTCTCTCTGTGTAGTGAGTTGTTATAAAGTAAGATAGCAAATGAGAAGCAGCCCCACCCCATGAATTCTATTTTCATAATACAGAGCAACTGTTACAAGAAGATGGATTCCAGAAAATATTTAGAGTACTGAATTATTCATTATCTTGAATTTAATTGAATCCAAACCAACAGAGTAATATTAACTATGGGCAATTAATGAGAACTAGAAAACATTTTTTGGATGAGATGATCTTTGATGTAATAAATTTTGTTGAGTAGGAATTTGCCCTAAGCACCCTAGCTACTTCAGTAAGTTCCCATCTCTCATTCTTCTTAGAAAGTTTTCATTACCCAACTAACACTGTTTTATTTTATATTTCAAGTATATACACTGTATCTTTCATATTCCAGGTAATCCTGAAAGCATCTTCTGATCTCTGCCTTTGCCCACATTTCTGAAAAGTCCTTGCATTTTTCACTGGCCTCAAAAAGAAAACTTAGATTTTTTTTTCCTAACTTTAAATTTTAGTGATTCTACTTTTTGAGTTAGGAGTTAATACTTGCCTCCCTTGTTTCTTATAGTCAGACCTTCTACTAAACCTTGCATTCTCTTGCAGATTCTTCCCGACAGTCACTGGCAGCACCACTTTTGAACCTACCCCCAAAGAAAAAGTAAGTTTACATATGTGGGAATCATTTGAGTTTTAGAAAAGTCCTAAGTGTACCAGATTGACACCCTGGCTTTATGTTCCAGGAATGCTGATTATTATGAGAAGATCTCTGATCCCCTAGATCTTTCCACCATAGAGAAGCAGATCCTCATTGGTTATTATAAAACAGTGGAGGCTTTTGATGCTGACATGCTCAAGGTGTTTCGGAATGCTGAGGTACTTTTCACTGACTTCAAACACAGATTAAGAAGTTTGTTCTGAAGAGATCTATTCTAGAAGTTTAAGATTCTTACACTCTTCTCCTAGCAACCTACATATTTCTGATTAAGAAAGACAACAATTTTTATCAAGTACCCTTAGGATAACGGTTATAGTTTACTAAATATTGGAAATATAATAAATGAAGGCAGTGATATGACAAGAATTGAAGGTTAAATCATACTCCCAAAACAATTTCTGTAAAAACCTAATTTAGTGCTGAAATTTTATGTTTATGTAATACAGACATTTTACTACATTTAAGTCATATCTGTAGTCTCTTTACTAGAGACAATAAGTATATGTGAAATACACAGAAATATGGATAGGCAAATAAATATATCTTAAGGATGGAATTGAGGGGTATTACACTAATAGGTTGCAGAATAGGTGAAGCTCATTGGAGAGAAGGTGGTCTTGAACTGATTTAAAGGAGAGGATGGGTATGATGTATAGAAGAGAAGATATCATTCAGTGATTTTGAAATACCTTAGAGAGGTGTTTGAAGGACAAGAGACTACTAGATGAAGGAGGAATTAAGACTGAAGACAAGAAATGAGAGAAAAACAGACAAGTGCAAGAAAAATTATAGCAATTTTGAATTTTAACATGCTTTCTCCTGAAACCCAGCTTTCAAATGTATTTAAACTTGTAGCTTTGTCCGTAGTATCTATAAGACAAAGGTAAATGGAGAGATTCTCCACGTTAATGCTTGCAGTACTTAATCATGTTCCATGACCACTGTGTTTTTGATCCTAATGGATAATAAGGTCTATGATAGGAGTCGAATAACAGAGCAACAGAGCAAATGGAAAAAATACCATGCAGATTCTAATTTTAACTCATTTTAGTTCAGTTTAAGTTGTTTTCAACTGTCTGGGACCTATATTTGTTGGTATTAAAAATATGTTAACCAAATGGGAGGGTAAAGAAAATCCTGCTACCTGTTCAGGTATATTTTTAAGCCACATTGAGAAGACAAACATGATTTCTTTCTTCTGCTTTCTTCAGAAGTATTATGGACGTAAATCGCCGGTTGGAAGAGATGTTTGCCGCCTAAGAAAGGCCTATTACAATGCCCGGCACGAGGCATCAGCCCAGATTGATGAGATTGTGGGAGAGACAGCAAGTGAGGCAGACAGCAGTGAGACCTCAGTCTCTGAGAAGGAGAACGGTCATGAGAAGGATGATGATGTTATCCGCTGTATCTGTGGCCTCTACAAGGACGAAGGCCTCATGATCCAGTGTGACAAGTGCATGGTGAGGGTCAGGAGGTGAAGCAGAAGCCTAGTCCTGATGAGCATCGTGACTACATTCAAAGCAGCAGCCCCTGCCTCTTTTGGCGTGGCTTGATGGGCTTTTTATAAACTTTAACTTTGCCTTGGTTTCTGTTATCCCTTACTGTTCACCGTATTGTCCTTCTCCTTTTTGATATCTCCCCCTTTCATTTTATCCTTCTTTTTTCTACCTCCTGTTCTTTCTGCCCATTTTCCACTGCACATTCCTAATGTAATCTGGATCAAGAAGAATGATAGGGGCTTCCCTGGTGGTGCAGTGGTTGAGAGGCCGCCTGCCGATGCAGGGGACACGGGTTCGTGCCCCAGACTGGGAAGATCCCACATGCCTCGGAGCGGCTGGGCCCGTGAGCCATGGCCGCTGAGCCTGCACGTCTGGAGCCTGTGCTCCGCAACGGGAGAGGCCACAACAGTGAGAGGCCCGCGTACCAGAAAAAAAGAAGAAGAATGATAATATTTAGGATAGTGCTTTCCCTGAAAAACATTAGAGGTACTACACTCTATATAGCATTAATACGGATGGAATGCAATATATGGAGCTGCTGATGAAGGAGTCAAGGCCTGGATTTTAGCCCTAGTATCCCCATTTGATTCATCTGCACTCATTACCTTATGGAAAGTGGAGTTAAGAGTAACACATAGGATTGTTGGGAGGATATAATTAGATAAGGATAAGTCAAAACATAACTATAAATCCTTTCACAGTGGCTATATTGTTGATAACATATTACTTTGTAAGTAATAGCTTGGTACTGTATTCATTCATCCTCCTGTTCCCTATCCATCTCCTTATTTTGTTTGCCCAGATCTGTGTATTATGAACCAATCTGTATACTTATGTTCAGATTAGTCCTCATTCTTTTTTCCCCCTACTTTACCATTATCTCTAATTTCTCACTTACTTCCTTAACATCCTTAGTTCCTGTTTTACTTTACCCTGTCCTACCGCCTTTTTTTTTTTTTTTTTTTTTTTTGCCACAGCTTGCGGAATCTTAGTTCCCTGACCAGGGATTGAACCCAGGCCCCGGCAGTGAAAGCGCCGAATCCTAACCACTGGACCGCCAGGGAACTCCCGCACATTTTTTTATTCTTAGCCCCCAGGACTTCTCTCAGTAAATCTGACCCCCTACATACACACACGCTTTTTTTTTCTACAGGTGTGGCAGCACTGTGACTGCATGGGAGTGAACTCAGATGTGGAGCACTACCTTTGTGAGCAGTGTGACCCGAGGCCTGTGGACAGAGTAAGTTGCCCTCTGATAACACTCTAATCTAAAAGTAGGAGATGTGGCACATGGTATTTTATCTGCCCTGCTCCTAATGCACTGAATTTCCTTTGATAAGTTATTCAGCCTCTCTAGGCCTCAGTTTCTTCCACTTTACATTGAGGGTAATAATTCTGCCCTTCCCTTTCCCTTTTGATTGAGACCAATGGGAGAATACTTAGAAATCTACAGAAGGAATGGTACTATATAAAACCATGGTTTTTATAAACACTACTATCCATGACAGAAGTAACTTATAAAGTTTAGAACTTGTGTACTCTAAATATCACCTATGTTAAGCAGTGTTTAAGTGAAAAGAGCACTGGACTCGAAGTCAACAAAGGTTAGTCTTAGGCCCATTTTTTAGGAGAGCTGGTAGGTCGGGTATCTTGCTCAAGTTATTAAATGGGTTTTTGTCTTGGCTCTGCCATATTTATATGTGTGATCTTCTATAAAAGGAGGTATTTAGGCAGTATTTCTTTTTTTTTCCCTAATTATTTATTTATTTTTGGCTGCGTTGGGTCTTCGTTGCTGCGCGCAGGCTTTCTCTAGTTGCGGCGAGCGGGAGCTTCTATTCCTTGCGTTGCACGGGCTTCTCATTGCAGTGGCTTCTCTTGTTGTGGAGCATGGGCTGTAGGCGCACAGGCTTCAGTAGTTGGGCTCGCAGGTTCTACAGTGCAGGCTCAGTAGTTATGACACACGGGCTTAGTTGCTTCGCAGCATGTGGGATCTTCCCGAACCAAGGCTCGAACCTGTGTCCCCTGCATTGGCAGGCAGATTCTTTTTTTTTTTAAGAAGATGTTGGGGGTAAGAGTTTATTAACTTATTTATTTATTTTTGCTGTGTTGGGTCTTCGTTTCTGTGCGAGGGCTTTGTCTAGTTGTGGCAAGTGGGGGCCAGTCTTCATCGCAGTGCGCAGGCCTCTCACTATCGCGGCCTCTCTTGTTGCAGAGCACAGGCTCCAGATGCGCAGGCTCAGTAGTTGTGGCTCACGGGCCTAATTGCTCCGTGGCATGTGGGATCCTCCCAGACCAGGGCTCAAACCCATGTCCCATGTCCCCTGCATTAGCAGGCAGATTCTCAACCACTGCGCCACCAGGGAAGCCCAAGCAGTATTTCTTAACAGTGGTGCTGTTGTCATTTTGAGTGGACAGTTCTTCAGTGTTGTGAGGGATACATTGCAGAATGTTTGCTTTCTTAGCCCTTGGGCACTAAATGCTAGTAGCCTCCTCCAGTCACTGTGACTAAGTCCCCCTTCACACATTTTCAGATGCCCTTTAGATGGCACAAAGCAACCACACAATTAGTGCTTCATAGAGTACAGTTTGGGATACTTAGCCTGTCAGGTTTGTCCTCTACATTCACTTTTTCAAGTTTAACAACTCTAGTTGCTGTCATCTTTTTTTAATATCTGTGCTGTATTGAAATGACTAAACAGTAAGTCTTAATTGGTTGGGAATTCTCGGTTTTAGTTCTTTTTCTCTTGAATAGAGAGGCTGGATACAATAGTCCCAGCCCTTATCCATCGGCTTTCTGCTCTTACCAGGAGGTACCCATGATCCCTCGGCCCCACTATGCCCAGCCTGGCTGTGTCTACTTCATCTGTTTGCTCCGAGATGACTTGCTGCTTCGCCAAGGTGTGTACACAGAAGCTGACCTTCCTTGCCAAAGCTGACCATTCTGAACAGTAGGGGGTATCTGCTGTCTGCATAATAGTGATTGTCACCATATGACGTTTGGCAGCAATAGAGTATACCTTTTTTATATCTTCAAGTCCTTAGACTTACATACATTTACCTCCACCCAATAAAACTAAATTGGAGAGACCAGGGTGTTATAAAGCTAATTTTAAGACTGGGAAAGACATATAGGATTACAAGAGGTGGAGGACTTCCCTCATGTCATTCTCATAGTCTAGAATTGATTGTCATCACCATTAGACTGCTGGTGTAGTTATGTATTTATTGTTTAAGATTTTATTGTTTTAGATTTTAAAGTTCTTTCTGTGTAGACCTTGGGTCAGACTAAGGGATACCTAACAGAATTTATGCAGGAATCATTTTAACCTTCTCCTATGTTCTGTGCCTCTGTGTCTTAACCTTCTCCTGTGCCTTCCTAGGTGACTGTGTATATCTGATGAGGGATAGTCGGCGCACCCCTGATGGCCACCCAGTCCGTCAATCCTATCGACTATTGTCTCACATTAACCGAGATAAACTTGACATATTCCGCATTGAGAAGCTTTGGAAGAATGAAAAGTATGTTTTGAGGTCCTATCTCTATGCTTTCAGCTGTACCCTACCAGCACAGAGCTGAATATTCACTAGGATCATGCTACTTAACTAAACCTCTCCCATTTCTTTTTTTCTTTTTTTAGAGAGGAACGGTTTGCCTTTGGTCACCATTATTTTCGTCCCCATGAAACCCACCACTCTCCATCCCGTCGGTTCTATCACAATGAACTATTTCGGGTGCCACTTTATGAGATCATTCCCTTGGAGGCTGTAGTGGGGACCTGCTGTGTATTGGATCTGTATACATATTGTAAAGGTAAGTGATGTGGACTACTTAAAAAAATGACCTCTTATCTGCTATTCATTGATCTACAATTGCCCACTCTGTTCGTGTAGTCTCTCTCTGATAAAAGGTTATCCAAGGTTAGCTATGACGCTTCAGAGAGCTATATAATATTCTTTCTTTCTTTTACCTAGTGCTTGTTACTTAATAAATGTTAATTCTCTTTTTGTTAATTCATTTTTTTTCATAGTATGTAATTAGCACTCTATTAGTACTTGTGGGAAGATAAGTTACTTCACGCCCCCATTCCAAAATCCTTACGGCCATCATCAACTCTACATTAAACAAACAAACAAAAAAAACACAATAGTTTCATAAGGTTTGTGGTTAACAATGGAATCAGACAATCTAATTTCAAATTCCAGCTCTACCACTTTTTACCCGTGTGCCCTTGGGAAAGTTACTTATCCTACTGAAAATAGGGATTAGTATCTATTTTAGAGAGTTTTGTAAGGATTAAATGAAATAATCTATAAAAGCACTAAGCGCAGTTTACGGCTCACAGTAAAACTCAGTATATGTTAGATATCATTATAAGTAAGTTCAGTTGCCTAGCTCTTTCTCTTAGTATCACAGCAAAATAGTCCAGGAGAATATATATTCCATGCAAAAACTAACTGCTTGAAGCCCCATGATGACTCCTCAGTCCCGCACTTTATAAAGTGTTCATTACCAAATGTGCTTCCCTCATTTATACAGTTATTCTTTTCTGATAACTTCCCCAAAATGTGCTCTGTTTTTCCTTGTAAATGTTCTCTCAAAAATTCCTGCAGCACTCAGTCTACATTTCTGGTTTCTTTCCATCCTATAGAATGCCCTTCAACTCTTAGATTCCCTTTCCCCTTTTTTTGACACTAATGTCTCCTTTCTTCTGAAATCACCAAATGCTTAGTTGTTCCCCCTCTCAAAACAGCTACCATGTTTCCCTCTTAGGGGTCTCACTGCTCTCCCAATGGTATGTGAGGGGCAGCTCAGGGTGAGGGAAGGGGAAGTAGGAAGGGGAAGTAGGGAGGGTTCTTTAACAGTGTTTGGACTCATAGGGAGACCCAAAGGAGTGAAGGAGCAAGATGTGTACATCTGTGATTATCGGCTTGACAAGTCAGCACACCTGTTTTACAAGATCCACCGGAACCGCTATCCCGTCTGCACCAAACCCTATGCCTTTGATCACTTCCCCAAGAAGCTCACTCCTAAAAGAGATTTTTCAGTAAGTCCCCTTGCTCTCTTCACTGTACGTGTCAGGACAATCTAGTTCATGCATGGAATTCACAGAGTGAGCATTTTCAAGTGGCTCTCTGCTTCTTCATCCTGTTTCCATCCCAAACTGGAAAACTCCCTCTCTATTTGGTATGTTTGAGCAGCAAAAATGCATTTATTCTGCATTTCCTGGCATGGGCTGTGCCTCAGGGAATTGTTGTTATACTTCAGTTAGGTTTCCCTCTTTTTTCTCTCTCACCTGTTTACAGTCTTTGCCCTTGAGCCCCATAGCATAGTTTTTCGTTATGTTTTTCACACCCATAATATTGAGAAACAAAAAGAATATCAGTAACATTGAGAAACCTTTGGTGAAAATAATTCAGTGCTTTTTCTTTTTTATATCCGGATTTAAAATATAAGACATTATCATTATATAAAATTTGAAAAGTACAGAAGCATTAAGAAGAAAAAATTGTTTATTATCTTACTACACAGAAAATAACTACTGTTAACATTTTCATTTTCAGCCCTTTTCCTATGTGTTATTTTTTCTTTCAAATTGTGAACATATTCCTTCAGTTATATTGTGCCATTTGTCATCATTTCATAAAGGTTTTGGTTATCCATGTATTTGCTATAATGAAACCCTGGACTAAATTCCTCATCCATGAGTCTTTTTTCAGTGGACCTGTCGGAATTCAGAGCTGTCATCCTGGAATGCTTAGAAATAGACTAACCAGAAAGCAAACCTTTATGTTCCTATTTTTCCTAGTATTATTTTTGGATTTCCCTAAATCATATTTATTTTATATTCTTTCTGCCCACCAACAAGCGCTGCCTCTCATCTAAAATTCTTTGACTTTGCTTGCTTAGTCAGCAGCTCACTGATCAGCTTTGAAACCCCAACCTTAACTTCTTAAAAGCTGGGATGGGACAAAAAGAATTTTGAGCCTATCCCTTCTACTATCATTCTAGGCTTACAAAATGCTAAAAACCACTGTGGCCTACAGATTATTAGGACTAAACTTCTGACCTTAACACAGTCACCCAACTTAATAAAGGTTTTAGCCCAATAGCCCAGTTATTTTCTTTCTTTATCTCCTTACCTCCCCACCTCCCCACCTCCCCACCTCCCCACCTCCCTTATCCTGAGTTTGCCCCAGATCATCTGTGTCAGCTTTGCCAGCTTCAGCAGTACACTTACCACTTCCATTTCTTCTCTGCAGCCTCATTATGTCCCAGACAACTACAAGAGGAACGGAGGGCGGTGAGTCCCATGGGGGATGTAAGGAGCCTAAGGGATTAACCAATAACTTGAATGGAGCAAGAGAATGACCACCTACCCACTCAGCCCCACACCTGAGATTGAGGAGTCTCTGACACAGTAGCCCAATATAGTGCCAACAGTAATATAGAAGAACTAGACTTCAGCAGGTGTGGTCTCGTTATGGAGCCTTAGTTGGGGCAGGGAAGGAGATTTGTAAGATTAGAGATAGAGAAGGGGAAGGATTTGGAACAGAACTCCAGACAGATTTGGACAAATCTTTTTTAGGTTTCTGCAAGCTTTCCCTATTACCCCAAGGTGTATCAGCTCTTAGGACTTCTGTCAAGGAACAGAAGTAGCTAGAAGTGCATGGTTTTAACTGAGCAGTTTGGGCTCGTAGTTTTTATTTGTGCTATTTTGTACACAGAGGTGTATTCTTAGAGAAAGTACCGAAGGCTTTTCTTCAATTTCCTTTTCTGTTGAATGGTAGCATAACAATCACTTTACCTACATCAATAGCTTACCATAGGAAATCAACTATATTTCAATATTAGAAAAAGAAAATACCAAATAATAGGTGTGAGAAGAAATTTAGGAAAAGTAAAAACTCGATTTAAATGCTCATTTTAGTTGGACTATTGGTATCACAAGGTTATGCCATACTTCTGTGTACTCATGAAGCAATCAGAACTAGCTATGCGTTTTACCAGCTCTGGTCTATTTTGTGGATTCCTGAAGGAAAGAAGAAAAATTGAATTTTGTAAATAGAAATGAAATTTCAGAGAAAGGTAGTGGTTTTTTTCAAAAAATAATAAAGTGAAGACCATAGCCAAGTTTCTTACCTCTTGAGCCAAGGCTCTAACAGCTAGACTGCAGGATCTCAAGCCATCTCGAGATCTTTTCCCGTCATTCCCCTTCCATCCCCAAGTGCCCTCCTTAGCCTTCCTCTCTAAATTCACATATCTTTCTGGCAGATCATCCTGGAAGTCTGAGCGCTCAAAGCCACCCCTAAAAGACCTGGGCCAAGAGGATGATGCTCTGCCCTTGATTGAAGAGGTTCTGGCCAGTCAGGAGCAAGCAGCCAATGAGATGCCCAGCCTGGAGGAGCCAGAACGGGAGGGGGCCACTGCTGAAGTCAGTGAGGGTGAAAAAAAAACAGAGGAAAGTAGGCAAGAACCCCAAGTAGCTTGTACCCCTGAGGAACGACGGCATAGTCAACGGGAACGACTCAACCAGATCTTGCTCAATCTCCTTGAAAAAATCCCTGGGAAAAATGGTAAGGAGAAACAGGCTCATCTCTAGGGTTTAAGATAAATGGGAAATCAGCAGAGAGGGAATGAAAAAGAGCAACTTCTAATTGCTTGCTTAGATTGGAAAATATTCTTTAAAAATGGTACAGTTCTGGGACTTCCCTGGTGGTCCAGTGGGTAAGCCTCCATGCTCCTAATACAGGGGGCGTCGGTTCAGTCCCTGGTCAGGGAACTAGATCCCACGTGGATGCCGCAACTAAGACCCGGCACAGCCAAAATAAATAAACTTTTAAAAAAAGGAACAGTTATTGGGAATTCCCTGGCAGTCCAGTGGTTAGGGCTCAGCGCTTCCACTGCAGGGGGCATGGGTTCGATCCCTGGTCGGGGAACTAAAATCCCACATGCTGCACAGCATGGCCAAAAAAATGATACAGTTCTTTCATGGACCCGTGTTTAGTTATATCTTGGGAATGAAACTGGGAGGTGAGAGGATCTCCTCCCTGGAGAACAGCTTATTTCATTTGGGGCTGGAGAAGGCCTAAATTGCTTATAGGTCAGAAATGGAACCATTGAATTCCTGTGATCTCCTGAGAGCTCAAATCTGGAATAAGGAGTTGGGAGGGTAGTATTTGATGAGCCTCCTTGGTTCTGTTTTCAGCCATCGATGTGACCTACTTGCTGGAGGAAGGATCAGGCAGGAAACTTCGAAGGCGTACTTTGTTTATCCCAGAAAACAGCTTTCGGAAGTGAACCTCAAAGAATGAGAACCTCAAGCATCTGGGATCCAGTGGAGCTAACAGTCCTGCCTCCTGTTCTCTGAGTGTAGACAGGGGTGGGAAGGGTCCGTCCAGCAAGGGGAATGGGGCCATGTCATTGACATTAGGTACTTAGTAAACCTTGGAGCTAGTGGAGAGGAAGAGGAAGGGGATCTGTCTAAACAGTTCAGTTTAACTTGTTTTCCTCTCCATTGCTTCACCCTGAGGGTTAATAATGTAGGGTGGAGGGCAGAGCACATTGGGGATGACCAGAATCTTTTGGTACTTTACAGCACTTGACCCTCCCCACAGCTTGGGTTTTTCTGTGTCATCCTCTGATCCTGTAGGCATTGCTAAGAAGCTGCTTCCTATACCCAGGTATAACTCAAACTCCAAAGGGATAGGGCCAGGATCCCCACCCCTACCCTGTCTGTTCTCTATAGGCTCCAAGAGCTACCCGAGACGTAAAACAGAAACAGTAGCTGGGCCTTGTTCCAAATCCCTGACTAGGAAGAGTTTCTCTCTCCTCTTTTGCCCAACCAGGTCAAAGTAAAATGTGAGTTGACAACTCAAAGCACTTGTAACTGCTGCCCCCTCCCTACCTCTACTCCCCCAAATGGAATCATGGAATAGGGAAGGCCCCCATGGGGTCAGAAGGGCACAGTACTTATTGTAACTATTTTTGTTTTAACCTTCATAACCTGCCGAACATATTTTTTTCTAATGAGAAGCCCAGGCCCCCGCCAGCACACGTGCTGTTTATGCGCTATGGTTCTTGTGTGTCTGCTGTGCTGTGCGAATGGAGATTCATTTCAAAGAAAAATCATTTTAAAACCTACATAAAAATGAACTCTAACCACCCCCCAACAAAAGTCACTACATAAACTGTTGAGCAGTATTCACCTATCAGAGTATTTGTTGTGAGTGTAGATTATCAATTGAAAACACTACTTCTTGTTTTACTTGTACAGTTTTCAATGTCCATCTCTTAAAGAGACAGTGTATTCTCCCCACCCCTAGTTCCATCTTTCCTCCACCTTCCTGATGACTTCATCTTCAGGAGGGATATCCAGGGTGTCACCTTCCTTCCCATTCTCTTGACCAGAAGTTACCAGATAATACTGTCTCTTTAAAAATAAAATTTAAAAAGCTTTGCTTTGTTGTCTTTTCAGACAGACATATGCATATACGTTTTAGGTGTTCTTATAAGAGAAAAGATGGTTTTTAAATGTGCCAAGTTGTGTGTGTATATATATATGTATGTATATATATATATATATATCTGCTGCGTGATTAGTAAGCAATACAATAGTTAAACATTTTCCCATTACTTTTTTCTAATATTGGACCAATGCTCTCCTAATTGTACATTTCCTCTTATGATGACGACGCTCTGACTTGTTTAGGTAGAAACATTGACCACCTTCCATTCCATTGAATCTTTCTTTTTCTCCTTTCTGTGTCAATCTTGAGGAAAAAACAAAAAAAACAAAAGAGACAGGGGATGCCAAAGATCCCCTTGAGCAGAGAAAAAGCAGAATAAATATTTTATTAAAGAAAAAAGAGAATTAAGAAAATAGTTTGGAGTATTTTCTTACTGTAGAGAAGCACTGTACATTACTAAGAGACCTGGGTATAAGATACTCACGTGTGGAGCTGGGAAAATCGCATGTCCAAGCCCGTTTGAGTGGTTTCTTTTGGTTTTCATTGCAGGGAGCCGGGTGGGAGGGAGGTGGGAATAGGGGCACTTTGGGGGTCTCCTTTTAGTCAAAGCAGGAAAATGACAAGAAAGAGATTAAAATTCAATATTTCCTTTAATAGTGTTAAACACTAAAATTTTAAAAAAGACGAAAAAAGAAAAAAAAACTTTGTAAAATGCGAGAACAGAAGCAAAAGACACTACGCTCTGTCATTTTATCTTTCTTTTGTTGAAAGACTAAAAACTGAAATGTTTTTTAGACAATCAAATGTTAGGTAAGTGCAAAAACTTGTTTTTTCTTACTGGTGTAGAAATTAATGCCTTTTTTTATTTTTCGGTTGTTTTATAATAACGAATAAAAAGAACCCCCTAGCTGCCAGGCGGGTTTTGGTGTTTGAAATGCGGGGCAAAGCACTACATCACTGCAAATAGATACAGAGTTAGTCTGCATGTCTGTAGGCTGTGTGATTGCGGAAAATATAAATGCTGCTAATATATTTCCTTTTTACAAAAGCATATCTAAATAGATGATTGTTTTGATGTTAATCTTTGTAAATTATGTATTACCAATTTTAACATTGGATGTAATTGCATAAAAAGCTTGCATCTCAATCCTTGAAAGTCTAGTATTAAATGGAAAAAACTTTTCCTAACTACAGAGTGATGAGCTTGCTATTTTTTTCCTCTTTCCTATCCTCCAGTTGTCTTTCAGGATCTTCTCCATCGTGTTTCCAAAGAGATCTGTTTAAAACCACATCATCAGCATCCTGGGCCCCACGTGGGCACGCTAACCGCTGTTGACTATCAGATAAAGCCATTTCCTCAATATTACAATCTTTTTGGTCTGGGACCAGCCTAGCCAATCAACATAATAATCTTCTACACCTCTACCCCTTGTAACACATAGACATCATAAGTTTATGCTACATTTTCTAGGCCACTGTGTTAGACCATTTCCACTGTAAGCAATTTACACGTATTCATTTATTTAGTCTTCACAACAGCCTTTTTGGTTGGTACCAAAACCAAATTTTATAGATGAGGAAACTGAAGCAACAGAGAGGTTAAGTAACTCACCCAAGATCTTGTAGCTAGTTAATCCTCATAATAGCCCTCTGTAGTTACTATACCCATTTTTGTAGAAGCAAAAACTGAAGCTCTGGAAGGTTAAGTATAACTTGCCAAAGATCACCTAGTAACTAGTGTTGGAGCCAGAACTCCAAAATCTTTATGTTCATCTGCAAATAGGAAAGTGTCAGAAATAGCCAAAGCATGATCCTACTAAGGAAGATAAATCCATTCCTGCCAACAACCGAAAGACCTAACAAAATCTTGCCCCAGACAGGAGTCAGACATTTAGGGTTTGAGTCAGCTAGACTATAGTTGCTCGGAAGCATCAAGACAGTTGACTGCAAGAGCTCAATCTCCACTCCTACAAGAACTTGGGGTTCGTCCCACTATCACACAACAGTCTATTCATGGCTGCAAAAACAATACATTAGTAGTTTTTTTAATCTTTAATTTTTTTAACCTTTAATATCCCTTTAATACCTACTTACAGCTGTTCTATTCTAGATAATATGTAATGATAATAGTACAAAACTAATTTCATATCAATGTTTGTCCTATCTCAAGATGTCCTGCAAGGAGGTCCCCTGTTCTGTTACCTGAGAACCATTAGGCTCCAACTGCCAATATCACCATATCTCACTGATGCTCTGACAGTATTGTTCTATGACTCCTCCCACTTTTGAGGATTACCCACTATAAAACCAGGCACATAGGGATAGGAGTCAGGAAAAGGAGAGGGCAGGTTGAATCACAGGAAATTAAAGCTCTATATCAGTAAAGGATTTCTAAAACTTTAGAATCATGCCCCCCCACAAAGATTACTCTGTAGATCTCACTTTAAGAAATATTGGTCCCAAAGTCATCTTTTATATCTACTCTTTTATAAATTAAAACTTTATAAAAACAGAACTTCTTTTTGCAGGAGTAATTTGCAATTGAAGACGCATCATAAACTTGAGTACTCCCGCTCTTAAGAATATAACTATGAATTCCCAGAGGCTCTCAGAATCCAGTTTGAAAAACATCACCCTAGAAAACACCTGAAACGCAAACTAAGGTCCAAAACTGAGAGGGCTGCCAAACACAAAAAGCAAAATTAAAGCAAGGAGCAGATGAATAACATAAATTGGCCAGGAATGGGGAGCATTAAATCTTAGAAAATGGCAAAAGTATGAGACATCTGATTCTAACCAACCCTGCCCCTGAGTATTTCCAAAGCTTCAGATCTAAGATTTTTATTTCCTCAAGTCCTTTCTCCTAACACCAGCCCATTGTGCTCTAAACCAAGTTCCCAAAGATGAAGGAAAACTTAAAATTTCTTTCCTCTGTTTCACCTCATAGTTCTCAGCTTCTCCCTAACTTTCCTGTTGCCTGGTTATAATTATAGCTTTCCATTCTTCTAACCTTTTAGTGATTCTCCTCCAGGCAATCATTTATAGTGATTTCCAGCCCCATCCTCCAAGCTCGAGAGCATTTAGCTATTCTCATTTCAAAGGCCTGAAACTCATTAACTCCTAACAAAGTAATAGATGTTAAGTTATTATGCTTCCTAAAATTATAGCACCACAGAATGGTGATATTAAATAGAAAAAAATGTGTCCCTTCTTAAAACCTTTTAATCCTTCCCATCACCTCAGATAGTCTGATAAGTACAATTTCATGGACTAAGTCTTCCCATCTCCCATATCTCCTCAGGCTCCTACCATATCAGTCTCACCAAGCAAAGATATCAAGTCTCAGGCTAGAGAGGCACTTCCTGCAAGTCAGGCACCAATTGGGGACTACTTCATCATTCCTAAGGGAACAGAAAGAACTAGACCTGGGCTAGGAAGGAAGCATCTCCCTTGGGCGCCCCATAATATGGCCTCCCTCCCCTCCCCCCTAGCCTATGTCCTGAAACCGACAGTGACAGACACGTTCAACTCCCACTCTTTATTGGGACAAAGGAAGAAGAAGGCAGACCGACACCACAGGCCCACCCGCCAGGGGTGTCCAGACTTCAGCACCTAGTACAGCATGAGTATATCATAAATACAGGCAACATGGGATGGGTGAAGTGGGTAAAGTTCCCATACACAGGAAGAAGCCTAGAGGCCCTTCTAGTCTTGGAAACTGAGGCATACACTGCACTGCCACAGTCTACTTACAGATGAAAAAGATAGAGGGGGGCGAGATTTGCATTTTGCAGATAGGGAGCTATTCCCTACTGCGGGTTGGAAAGAGGAAAGAGATTGCATGGAGGGAAATGCCTTTTTATACATCTGGAAGAAGAGCAGATTTCACCTTATAGATGGGATGGGAGGGAAGGAGGAAAGTTTATTTTACATGTTAGCAGAAATGGACGTGGGAGGAAAGTGTCATTTTGTAGACAGGGAAAGTACTTCGGGGATGATCAGTTTACATGGGGGAGAGCTCACAGGCCATTCCATTCCCAGGTGACAGGAGGGAGAGAGGTGCAGGAAAGGAAAAGGTCCTAGGCCTAGAGAACAAGAGAGGTGTACCCCACAGGCACCAGCCCCTCCACTCCATCCTTCCCACAGCGGAGCCAGTCCTCATCCACAGTCGCGATGACATGCAGCACTTCCCCATGCCGGAAGCTCAGCTGGTCAGGTCCTGCAGCATTGTGGTCACAGAGAGCTCGGACTGCCCTATAAGGAGCCAGAGGGAGATGCTGGGATGAAGTGAGGCAGGGGTGCCCAGCTGTCCCCAGCCTCACCTTCCCACTGTATGGTATGTCCCTGTTGGTTCAGCTCAGTAAACATCAGTTGGGCTCTGGAAGAGACATGGGGACCACATGTTGATTCTATTTGGGCCCCCAGCCCTCTCCTGAGCTCCAAACCCACTCTTTAGCTGCTTATTTGATGCAATTTGCACTTCTCTGGTGCTTCAAATTCAACATATGCAAACAAAATGACTCATCTTAACCCTCCAAACCAGTCCCCTTGTGTCCCCTATAGTGGTAAATGGCATCACCTTCCACCCAGTTGCTCCTGGCAAAAACCAGGCTGTCTCAGTCTTTATATCCAGTCGATCACCAAAACCTGTTTGATGTTTGTATCTCCCACCACTTTATCTATCTGTCTCTTCAACCCCACTGCCATTGTCCTCATTTAGGCCTCTCTACTCTTTCTCTGGACCATTGGTATATGATCTAACTGGTGTGCCTGAACCTTGACAACCCTGTCCAGCTCCATTCTCCAAACAGCAGTCAGAGCTGTTTAAGTCTAAAACTTAAAACTAGCAAGCCTGTTGTCACCAGACTTCAGACCCTTCAATGGCTCCCACTGCCTTGGAGTGATGTCCAGATTTCTTAGCTGGCCTACTGAAGCCATCAACCTCCCTAACACCACTGCCAGCATCCTCCACTCCAGCCACAACTAATCATGTACTCATAGTTCCTCACTTACCACACCTGGGCTTCTCCACCTTTGCATCCTGTTCCTTCAGATGCACACCCACACCATCACTAGGCCTTCTCTGAGTCCCCAGACCTGGGGAAGAAGCCCTGTCTCTATGGCTCCAAAGGACTCAGTCTTCCTTTCCTAGAGTCTTTCCCACACAGAATTGTAAATGCTCGTTTATTCACTGGTATCCCCACTGGAATACAAGCTCCTTGTGGGCAGGGACTCCAACAGGTTTTCCTTTGCATTCCCTCCCCCAGCATAATGCTAAGCACATAGTAAGTACCTGAAAAGTAATCGAATGGAAAATCAAGAAGCCTAATTCCATGGATTGAGAGAACCGAAGCCAGACCCTAAAGTCAACGCAGCCCCTCATACCAAATTAGAAGACCCCACTAAAGAGAAGAACAGTGCCCCAGTGGACACACGTGTGCATTCGTATACACATAACATAATAAAAGTTACCACTAACTGGGCACCTTCTGTGTGCCAAATGCTTTTATATTGAATAAAAGCACGTTTAGTCTTCATGACAACCATAACAAAAGTATAAATTATCCTCTTTTTACAGAGAAAGAAACTAAGGTTCAGAGAAATTAGTGTCACACCAATAATAAATAGCAAAGATGCAACGCAAACCAAGCACTGACTTTACAGCCCAAGGCCGTTTACACCGCCTCCCATCCACTCTGTGAAGACAGAAAAACACATAGGTATAACACGCACACCACTTTCTCCCCGACCCTCCTTACCTGTGGGTCTGCGCTGTGCTGGGTGCCGAGACCTCAAGTTCCTTAGGAGAAGAGGGAGTCTCGGGAGGTGCCCCCCGCTTCACCAGAGCCAACACGCTCACTGTCGGGGGCAGCCAGCTGGATGGTCTCCTGGAGGAAAGGATGCAGGGTCACAGAGGTCAACCCACCTCCATAAAAAGAACCCAAGTACCCAGGACTTTGGAGGGAGGAAGAGGCTGAGGGACGCAACTGTGGTTCAAAAGAGGTCAGGATTGGTCACTGCTGACGGCAGAGTGGCAGTTGTGGGACAGTTACCTTTAGGGTGACTAGGGAGGTGACAACGAACGTCTACAACACCAAAAACTACAAAGGGACCTATGGAACCAGCAGGCTTAGATCCAGAGGGTCACTAGAGAGTACCTGAAGCCATTAAAGAGCTACCAATGGTCAAAACCTAGAGCAGGAGTTGGCGAACTTTTTCTTTTTTTCTAAAGGGCCAGAAAGTATTCTTGGCTTTGAGGGCCAAGAGGCAAAATGGACAATATTACGCAGGTATTTACATAACTGTTAAAACTTAACGACTTAAGAATATAACCATTTTTACTTCAGGGCTGTAGAAAAGCCAGACTGTTAACCTCTGACCTAAAGGATCCCTACTGAGTTTCAAATTGGGGTGACTGAGGGAATTCCCTGGTCCAGTGGTTACGACTCAGCGCTTTCACTGCTGGGGCCCAGGTTCTCAATCCCTGGTCCAAGAACTAAGATCCCACAACCTGTGTGGCACGGCCAAAAAAAAAAAAAAACAAATTGGGGTGACTGAGGGCTCTGAGAGGAGATCAGAAGTCATGGAGAGGACCAGGAACCCCATTACCTGGACTTTGGGGCTCCACTCTCAGTTTCTGTGAGGCCCCCAGGCACTCCAAACAGTCTCCCCAGCCATACGCCTCTGCCTGGTGCAGCTTCCTCTGCGGGCAGGGACCTCTCCTGTGCGACCTCAGTTGCAGTCCTGTGATGCCTCGATCCCCATCGGGGAAGAGGGAAGCCCTCGGTGCCTCCAGAGGCGTAGACCCGGGAAGCCTGGGTCAGCTGCTCCCACCAGCTGCCTGGGGTAGGAGGGCTTGAGGGGGCCGAAGGGCCTGGAGGGGTCTCCCCAGAAGCCCCCCGGAGGCTCTGGGCCAGCCGACCCCCCCAGTGCAGCATGGCTTGCACAGTCTGCTGCAGGGCTGGAGGCGAGCCTGGGGGGTCAGGGGCCTGAGGCAGGCCCAGGGGCAGGTGGTGGTGGTGCTCAAAAAGCAGGTCCAGGTGGAAGGTGAGCACCGACAACGGCTGCAGCAGGAGCAGCAGCTCCGTGGACAAGGAGGGGCAGCCGCCCTGGGCCAGGGAGAAGAAGCCGGTGGGCAGGTACAGAAGGGACAGCAGGCCTGGGAAAGAGCAGGCTAACATCAGCCCCTGCTCTGGGCCTAGTCCAGAGCATCAGCCCACCAATCGGCGAACATCCTCCCAGGCCTCTTACTATGCTGGGCACTGGGGCAGAGAGAGGGGGACACGGAGGGGTGCAGAGCTGCCACATCCCCGCCTGTGTGGAACCACGGCCTAGAGAGGGAGACACACGTAGAACGTGTGGTGACAAATCTATAACGAAAAGGAGGACTTGAGGGCCATGGGAGCAAAATGGGCGAGCGGGGTGCGGAATGGGGGCGAGTTAGCCTAGTTTGAGGTTGGGGGTAGAGCCTCGCTGAAGAAGGACCCAAAGGATGAATGAAAGTTAATGAGGAGGCAGGAGGGGCAGGAAGCCCTATTCTAGGTGGAGGGATAGTAAAAATAGGGCCCTGGGGCAGGAAGAACAGGAAAGGAAGACTGTCACAGGACCAGGGAAAGCCCCAGACCTGAAGGCAGCGAGCAGAAGAAGGCAGAGGCCAGATAACCAAGACTTTGGAGGTTACGGTGAGGATTTGGGTCGTTCCTCCTATGGACAATAAGACTCCTTGAAAGAGTTTTAAGCAAGAGAGTAGTAAGATCTGGCACCAGGGGGAACCAACAGAAGAGATCCCTTCCCCCACCGGCCCCAGCCTAGCACCCCCATCCTCTCCCATCTGAGCCTCTGACCTGCATCTTCCTGGAGACTGGAAAACCACAGCTCCAACTGCTTAGTGCTGGGGGAGAGAGGAGGGAACAGAAGTTCAAGGAGGTGGAGGACTCCAGCCCCCTGTGGGTGGAGGATGGGAGATGAGACTGGAAGAGGGAAGGCCTTCTCTGGGGACATGGGGCACCCACCATGTGTCCCACCCATGACACTCCTGCCATCTCCAGGCCATGGGAAGGATGCCAGAAAGAAGGCCACTCACTTGAGGAGGCCCAGGATGAAGGCATGGAAGCGGCTACGGCTGCTTCTTAGCAGGGCCAGACGGCTGACCTGGCCATACAGGGTTCCGAGGGAACGGGCGCTGGAGCCTGAGGACACAGGGCGCAGTCAGCCAGGCCCAGTCCCTGCCCCAGTCCCTGCCCCCGCCCGCCCAGCCCCACACTCCTCCCCCTTCACCTGGCTTCACAGACGCCTCCACCACGCTCCAGGGGCTGCTCCGGCGCTGCCCAGTGATGAGGTCTTTCCGGAAAGGCTTCAGCCCGTCGGCCACCAGGGCATGGAGGGCCGGACAAAGGGTGGTCAGCACGAGGTGCCCCACATCTGGGCTCAGACGGCTATCCCCCAACTGGGCCTGGAGGCAGTGCAATGGGCATGGGTCCAGAGATACCTCCAGCCTTCTCCCCGCCGATTGCTCCTGCACCTCAGAGCTACATTCACCTCCTCAACCCCAACGCCCTTCCCACAGGCACCTTCACCTTCTGCACTAAGTTCCGGGCGGCCCCAAAGTGCGAGATGATTTTATCCACTGAAGCGCTGACAGCTATCAGGAGACCTGGATGGGGGCCAGGGAAGGGAAGAAGCGTCAAAGCCCCCTGTCTCTCCCTAGGCAAACCCCAAGGGACTTGGAGAGCCCGGTTTACACAATTTGACCCTGAGAGAGGAGGGCCTAAGCGAGGGGAAGTTGATTCCCAAACCAAGGGTCGGAAGTCAGGGTGTCCTACCTTTTTTCTGCTCCTGCAGCTGGCCAGTCCCACTCTGGGCTTCTGCCATCCACAGTCGCTGGTCCCCGGGGACGCCGGTAAACGACCAGGAACTACGGACTGGGGTAAGGGAAGAAGAACGCAGTGACACCGGGGGTTACCCCAAGGACTCCAGGCTTCCACACGGGTCATCTCCCGCGGGTCTGCAGCATCCCTGCCCTTGAAGTCTTGGGAAAGGGAGCACAGGGCTGGGTGGAGCATACGGCAGCTCGACCCGGGCTCCCAGAGTGAAATCCTGCACATATCTCAGCACTGCCATCCTGCTCCCCACTTCCCGGTTCCTATTTCCCTTCCTCACGGCCCAGCTCCTCGATCCCGGAAGTCCCGACGTGGGGCAGCCGCGCTCACCTCCCGCCTGCCAGGCAGAGGCCTGTAAGGCGGGAGATGACAGGGCGAGGGAAGGGAGGGGCAGCCTTGTGCCCGCCGCCTGGGGCCCTTGTCAGGTCTGCAGGGACCCAAGGAGCACGTGGGGAGCCTGGACCAATGGAAAGACAGACAGACGGGAAAGGGAGGAGAGACAGGGGGAGAGGAGACCCAAGGATTGGGAGGCTGGAAGGCGCCGGAAAGGGGAAACCGGGGTCCTGCGCCAGCATCTCGGAGGAGGGTGCCCGCTGCAGCCCACGTGGGGCTGGCCCCATGGAGAAGGAGTGACCAGAACCCCCTCAGCCAATGAGCTCAGCGAACTTCACCCTCTACCCTTCCCGAGCAAGGTGGGGATCAGGCTCGAACTGCACTGGCCAGAGAATTCCACAGAGGGTGTGACCCAAGGTCCTTACCAATGGACTTGCTGGGACTCCCTTAAACGCATGAAAGCCTGCTAAGCCCCTATCCACTATGCCCGGGCCTCGAGGGAGAGTGGCCGGGCCACGAAGCGGAAAAAGCAGCAACCTTTGCCCAGTACAGGGAGCCAGCAGGGCCAGACTCCCCAGTACCAATGAACTTAGAATCCGCCCAGGTTGAAGGGCAGGACCCAGAATAGGTCTGGGCGAGGATGGGTGGGGCTTTGGAGTGGGCGGGGCAGCCCCGCCTGAGGCGTGGCCCGCGGGGCTGGCCCGGGTCCTTCTTACGTAGCCTGGGAGGAGGCGGTGGGCTCCTGGTCCAGCGAGGGGCCTTCGGCGGACGAGGTGGCCGTGGCAGCGGGGGGGCGGGTACCTGGCGGAGTGGGGAAGCCGCGGCGGGGAAGGTGCTACTTCTGGGAAAGAGCGGGGACAGCAGCAGTGCCAGCTCAGGGCTGGCCAGGCAAGGCAGGTCCCCCCTGGCCGGAGGCGAATTGGCCCCCACCGGGGACAGGCGGACAGGCAGTAGCTGCTCCTCTGGGGGACTCGGCGCCCCCAGTAGCCGCAGCCCAGCGCCGGGCCAGCCGGCCAGAGGCGCCAGGAGCAGAGACCCAGCTGCGGCCGCGCCCCCACCCTCCAACAGGGGGCGCCCGTCAGCCGAGAACCGGAAAACCAGAGGCCGAGGGAGCGGGAGGGGACTGGCTGCAGGCAGGATTGGCGGGGCAGGTGCGGAGGGGAAGGAGGCCAGCGGGATGGGCAGCCAGGCAAGGAGGGGCGGGAGAAAGAGGGAGCAAAGAGTTAGTCCCGTAACCCAAGGACCCACCCAGTTTCCCTTTCCCGGAGCGCTCCGTGGTAGAAGGGGACGGGAAGGATGGGTGACACAGAATGGAGGGGAGACAGGGGGTCGGGTTGGAAGCTTTGGAGGTGTGGGCGAGGCCAAAGCCCAGCCCTCCTCTCGCTACCTCCTGTGGCCTCTTACCCTCAACGCCGGCCTGCGGGCCTGGTTCCTCCGGCTCCTTTGCGGCTGGGGCCTCCTCACCAGCAGCTGGGCTCCCCGCCCTGCCCTCTTCGGGCTGCCCCTCTGCTATGGGCTGCAGCCCAGGTCGGTTCTTCTTCCTCCGTGGAGGGACGGGTGGAGGTGGGGGCCGGGGCGGGACCAAGGACCAGCCAGCTGGGGGGTCTCGGGGCGGGACTGGCGGGGGCGGGGCCCGGCTTCGGGACCTGAGTTCCTTGAAGGTGGTGACTTCCCGGGGAGGCGCCGGGGAGCCACCGAGCGACCCCGTGGGGGGCAGCTCGGTGTCTGGCGAGAAGACGATGAGCCAGTCACTGCGGTCTTTCTTGGCCTGCGGCACGAGGGGCAGCCCTGGGCCCCGCTTGCGCTTCTGGGCCAGCTCGTGGAAGGACGTGATTGTCCGGTGGGGCACCGGCTCCTTGCTGACGTCACTTCTCCATTCCCCATCAGTTTTCCCTGCATCTGTTTTGGAGCCCGTATCAGTTATTCCTGTATTGGTCTTCCAACCGGAGTCGAATTTTCCAGGTTCAGTTTTCCAGCTAGAGTTAATATTCCCATTGACTTTCCAATCAGAGTTATTGTTCTCAGTGATTTTCCAGCCAGCTTCAGTTTTCTCCTTGTCAATTTTCCAAATGGGGTTGATTTTCCAACTGGGTTCGGTTTTCCCAGCATCGATTTTCCCATCATCAGCCTCTAGGAGGTCAGAGGTAGGGAGGTCCTGCTCCTCAGCCTCATCCTCTTCCTCTAGTCCTGGGGAAGGCAGGTCCTGGCAGGTGGTCAGGGCATTGCAGTTGGAGTCCAGGCCAGAGCCAGGTGGAGAGGAAGCTTCAGAGCAGGAATCAGGAGAGCAACAAAAGCTGTCTGGGGAGCAGGCGCCTGGACCTGCAGAAGCCAGTGGGGAGCCTTGCTCCAGAGGAATGATGCTGGGCTGAGGGTGGACATCCTCATTGCCAGGGAGGTCCCTGGAGTAGACCGAGATGGGGGACTCATCAGGGCTAAGATCTGAGCAGGAGCTGAGAGAGGAGGAGCAACCCGGGTCTGAGGGAGAGGCAGCCCCCTCTTCGTCCTGTGCTGGGTCCTGCCGGTTTTCTAGGCCTGGCCCATGCTCCTGGCAACATCGGCAGGGAACGGCTGGGCTGTTGGAATTGGCGTCCACCAAGGTCCCGCTGCAGGGGCCCCGGCTCTCCTTGCCCCCAGTGTCACCTGGGGGAGGGGATGTGCTCAAGGGCCCCTCCCGAAGCTCCGGACGGCGGGACAAGTGCAGGCCCAGAGAGACATGCTGGAGGTGGATGTGGTTGAGGTTGCAGAGTAAAGCCCTCTGAGGGGACAGCATGGTGCCAGCGGCGACGGGATGGCCTCTAGAGAATGAGGAGGAGCAGGCCTCTCACATCCACCTACCTGGCAACCGCAGATGCAGCCCTAGAAGACAGGGATGGTGAAACCCAGCCAGTGAGGGAGCGGGCCGCGGGAAGGACACGGAGGTGACTGACGGCTGGGGCAGGCCTGGAAAGGCGCCTTGGACAATATTTAAATGAGATGCAAATAGACATCGACTGGCCATTAGTTTCCGCTGCAGTGTTTGCAGGTGGAGTCGAATGTAACCCCCCAGGAATGGGGCGGGGAGGGTCAGAGAATGCGGCTGCGCTCTCGATCTCCTTGGAGGTGCAGGGGCTTGGAAAAGAATGGGGCCCAGAATGGACTCCGGGTCCTCTCTGCTGCAATCTGGCTCTGCTCCCCAGCCTGCCCCTCACTCCCAGGGGAAGGGGTCAAGGGACGCCCCGCCCAGATGCTCTGAAATTGGGTGGTGGGGAGGCTCGTCTGGCTGGTTGATGCAGGAAAGGGGCGGGCGTGGGGGAAAGGACGGAGCAGCCGTCATCATGTCAACTCCGCCTGGCAGTTGGGCCAGCCGGCACAGACCCCGAGCTCCGGCCTCCAGCCACGGTGCACGTTCACCCTGCTCCGAAAACCAGCGCGTCTATCCATTCTCTCCCCATTTGTCTCTATCATCCAGCTACCAGCCCACCCCTTCTCTATTCATTTTTTACCGCTAACCTCTCTTGCCCCACCCCGCGTGCCCCAACCCGTCCATCCACACCCACAGGACGAGCCATCCTCACCAGGGTCCTCCTGCAACCGCTCCAGCGTCTGCTCCTTCGCAGCTCGGGTCCCCGCCCGGCCTGCACAGACTGGAGGGGAGGGGAGCTGGGACAACCGGCGCCAGCGCTGCGCAGCCGCGCCCCTTCACGCATGGGCGTGGCGTGGCTCAGACCCAGCCCCCAGCGCTTGACGTCTCGCCTGTGTCACCCACCCAGGCCCGGCTCAATGGCTTTTGATGCAGCCTAAGCTTTCAGTCCCAAGAGGGTCCTGAAGCCAAGGCCCGAGGTCCTCGCTTCCATGCAACTGCCCCCCACCCTGCCCATTCTAGACAGAGCTGCGCCCCTGGCTGGCACAAGCAGGAACAGAAGAACCACAGGTTAGACAACGATTTATTGAGAGCCTCCCCCTCCACCTTCACAGTCTCTAAGTCACTTTTTCCGCTTGTAGATCTTGTTTGCTAGCCCCAAGAAGATGGCTGGGGGCAGGGGCGCAGCATACTGCTCAATGAGACCCATAATGTGGCTGTAACTGTGTTCCTCGTACTGCGTGAACACAGCCCGAAGATTCATCTCCTCGTATAGCGCCTTTACCCGGGCCACCTTCTCGGCCTCCTTCTGCCCATAGTTCTCCTGAAGGATTGGAGGCAGGAAAATGGGCTTATTAATCTCCCCCCAGCACCTCCAGGTCCCCTCTCCTTCCCCCATCCAGATATTCCAGAACATCTCCAATGCCATTCACTCCATCCCTGCCTCCAGTTTCAAGTGTCTCTTAGTATCTAAGATCTTGAACCTCCCCCTCCCCCTCCCCATCCCAAATGCTCAGATAGTGGCTCAGGCCTCAGTTTCCTCTAGTCCAGGGTTTCCCAACCCTTGGCACATTTGAAATTTTGGGCTGGATAATACTTTGTGTGGAAAGCTACTGTATGCATTGTAAGATGTTGGGCAGCATCTCTGGCCTCTACCTACTAGAGATACCTGTGGCACATGCACACACACCAAGTTATGACAAAAAAAAATGTCTCCTGACACTGCCAAACGTCCTCTGGGGGGTCAAAATCACCCTCACTGAAGAACCACTGCTCTATCCCCTTTTTCAGCAGCTCAGGGATCCACAGCCCTCTCTCAGGCACCTGCAGGATCTGGCGCTGTTCCGGAGAGGCCCGTTGCAGACACTGAACCACCAGCCAGCTGCACTTGTTGTCCTGGATGTCAGTGCCGATCTTGCCCGTCACACTGGGATCCCCAAACAGATCAAGGTAATCATCCTGGGTGGGGGCAGGTGCAGAAAAGGAGGAATGAAGAGGCTCCAAGGCAGGGAAAGAGGAAAGTTGGAGCCTTTTCTCTGCCAGTGCCTCATGCCTTCCTACCTGAATCTGAAAGAACTCTCCCATCTCCAGCAGGATCTTCTTGGCATTGGCATGCTCCTTCTCCCCATCAATGCCCGCCTACAGTGAAAAGGGGATTAACAAGCCATACACCAGAGATGCCTTCATCTTCCTGTGGCCGCTTCATTCCACGAGGTCTTGCCCCAGTGCAGCCCCCAAATCTTCTGTCCTCTCCTTTCAGACATCCCTGGCTTCCCTGATCTAGGAAATCCTGACTGATGGCCCAGCCCCCATCCCACTTATTTTAGCTGGGTCTTCCTGTGAGTCATGGCAGAGGTGAGTCCATTCTGGAGGCCCTCAGACTATCTCTTCTCTCATAAGGCTCAGTCCCTGAGTCACTGATCCTTCTTCCTAATCTTTTCGCCATTTCCAAATTCTTTCAGGATAAAAAGGAAACTTGGAGAAGGTCAGCACAGACAGTTAATCCCACTGACCACCTCCAAATCCAGTCTCCTCCCTCTCAGCCTGAATTATATCCTCCCCACTCCTATCCGTACTCAGATGGAGGATTTATTGTTCCCCCTTGATGGGCCATCCACATTCATATTAACCACTCAGTTAATTTTCACAATAGTTCCATGGGTGGGGATTTTTATCCTCATCTTACAGCTGAGGAAACAGACTCAGAGAGATTAAGTAACTTGCTCAGGATCACACAGCCATTCAGTGGGGGCACCAGACTGTCCAAAGTTGTCTGCCCTGTGGCCTCCTATCCAATGGCCCACGTGGGCAAGGCAGCGAGGGTGGGGAGGCTCACTCACCATATACATAGCAGCAGCTACAGGAAGGTAAAAGGAGTAGAAAGCTGTCTTGTACTTGACAATAGATTTGTACCTGAGCACGGGGAGAAGATAAACTCCTCAGAAGGATAACGCCCCCGCCCCAGCCCTCCCTCACTGTCCAGATATGGTTCCCATTGTCCCTCACCTCTTTTCAGTGAATCTGCCAAGATCTACATTGCCCTGGGGGGCCGTGATGAGGTCCAGGGTCTGTCCGATCTCAGTCTGATAAGAACTCTAAGGAAGAGGAAAATGGCCCATGACCTGGGCTTTCTCCAGGGCTGGAGAACCCTGAAATCTTGGGCCCTACATCCCATACCAGTTGACACCTGGGCAGTCAGAAAGACAGCAGGAGGGAGAGAGGGGCCCAAGACTCAAGGCCAATCCAGTCACACACACCGTCCCTTACCACTCCTCAGTCACAGAGACACAGAAGCCCCTCTCGCCACCACCACCCTCCCCAATTCCCTTCCTCAATTACTTCCCCATCCAGGCAAACCGAGGTATCTCCTGTGTCCCGAAACAAGCTAGACGAGAATGTCCTACAGAGGCCAAGGCTACTGTGGGCAGCCTCTGGGCACTGAGCCCTGGTCTGCAGCACACCTGCAGGAAGAGCTCAATCAGGTTCATATAATAGGGCTGCTCCCGGCAGTAGAACTTCAGCAGGCGGTAGACACATGCTTCCAGAAGGAAAGCGTCATTGATTGCATCCAAACCTATGCCTGGCTGTCAAAGACACAGAAAAACAAGCAATCAGTCTTTGGCCTAGACTCATACCAAGAACCTGTAACTCTGAACACCTCCACAGGCTCCACGTGACCATCTCCCCGTGGCCTGTTCCCATGCCCACCGCTACCTTCCCGCCCACTTTACCTTCTGATACCAGCAGATCTGGCCCCGTCGGGTGAGGGATGAATCCATGATGTCGTCTGACACCACGAAGAAGGCTTGGAGCTAGAACGAAAAGTGGAATAAGAGCCCCAGGGCTCCTTATTACTGTTCCTTCTGCCAGCAACAGAGCTGCTGCTTTTGAGAATCACTGAGCTGGTAAGGAAGGTCAGGATGAGGAGGCCGAGGACTTTTTTTTTTATTTTTTTTTTGCCACACTATGTGGCATGTGGTATCTTAGTTTGCCAACCAGGGACTGAACCCGTGCCCCTGCACTGGGAGCGCGGAGTCTTAACCACTGAACCACCAGGGAAGTCCACCAAGGACTTTTCGTCTGTGCTGTGGGACTTTGGAAAGTTACATGACTTCTCTGGCTCAGGCTTCCCACCTATAAAAAGGGACAAAAACTCCCTTGTTTTCAAAGTAAGAGACACAACAGATCTCTGACATCTCCAGACAAGCAGCCCTAGACAATCCCTGGTTATCAGGGAGATGATGAAACATCTTCATATACTGGACTCTCTTGCGAAAAACTTCAGTGAATGCTTCAAGTAAGATTTCTTCATGCAATTTGACTTTACATGACTTGTGGAACAAAAAAGGCTGTTCCTGTGTCCTCCCCGGGCACTCTGCTTACCTACTCCAGTGACCAGGAACAAAACCCCACCTCAGGGAGCTCGTTAGGGAGCGCAGGTCTAATAGGATGGAACTCAAGTCTGACTTCCGGTAACTTTCACCCATGGGTCTTAAACATCATCAAAGGGCTTCCTCTTCTGAGTGCCAGCCTACTTGAAGGTACCCAAACGTGCTGGTTCCCCACAGGACTGTGAACTCCTTGGAGGCAGGGCAATGTGTTTGTCCCCCTGGCACTCCCAGAGCCCAGCACAGCATGGTCCCAGAGTGGGTGTGTCATAAATGTTTGTCTAAGAAATAAATGAGAGAATGAAGCACTGTAACGTCCCCCAGGATACTTCTTGCAGTCAGGCTACACATTCCGGCTCCTTCAAACAGCTTCTGAAGACATGGTTTTTGTTTTTTCTGGGTTTTTTGTGGCTGCACCACACGGCTTGAGGGATCTTAGTTCCCTGACCAGGGACTGAACCTGGGCCCTCAGCAGTGAAAGCGCCGAGTCCTAACCACTGAACCACCAGGAATTCCCCGAAGATATAGTTTTGAAATCTTCACCCCACCCTGATCCCTGTATGTGCTCTAGTGGATCTGCATCGCTCAGAGGAAGTGCCCAACACCACCCACCAGCTCACGTGTGGGCAGAGAAAGGGTTATGGCAATCGCTGCTCTTGTTTCAGGCGAGGTCCCTGTGCACCTTGACCTCTGACTTCGCCCTGGGGTGGGACCTGGGTTTTCCACACCGGGGGCACACGTTTTATTTATGATGTGTTTATTTGGAGTGACATTGTTCCCCTGAAGCCACAGGTCCACTGCCTCCCCTGAGTGATTACAAGGGCCATCTGGTTTCAACCAGCACCACTCAACCAAGATTGTCTCCAAAGGGCGTTCATTCTGTGGCCTCCCTCAATCTTCTCTGCCCCCCAACTGCACTTTCTATTTGTTAGGAGAACTTTAAATCTATAGGGATGGTACCACAGTACTGGGTTGCGTTTTTTTAGTCATCTTCCCAGGTATGTACTATAGTGGGAAGTAACGGGAAATATACCACATTACCTATGTAGCATCCTTACCAAAATGTTTACCCTGATTATTTCCTCATGATATTAATCAGACTGGATTGTGAGATACTCTACCAAATAACTGGCCTGGACTTTAAAAAGTCAACTGTGATAGAGGAAGTATTCTAAAGACTGGAGAAAAACTACCAAATGCGATACATTACTCCTGCTTGGATCCTGGATGTTTAAAAAAAAAAAAAACCTATAGTGGACAATTGGGGGGGATTTACAAGTATTTAAATATGGAATATACATTAGATAATATTTTAGTACCAATGTTAAATATCTTGGATGTTGCTATGATCTGGATGTGCCCCCCACCAAAATTCGTATGTTGAAACCCTAACCTTCAAAGATGATGGTATTAGAAGGTGGACCCTTTGGGAGGTGCTTAGGTTATGAGAATGGAAGCCTCGTGAAAGGGATTAGTGCCGTTATGAAAGAGACCCTACAGAGCTCCCTTGCCCCTTCCACCTGAGGACATAGCAAGGAGATGCTGGCTATGAACCAGGAAGAAAGCCCTCAGCCGACCATGCTGGTGCCTTGATCTTGGACCTCCCAGCCTTCAGAGCTGTGAGATATAAACTTCTGTTGTTTATAAGTTACCCAGCCTGTGGTATTTTGTTGTAGCAGCCCAGACAAAGATGTGATAACAGTATTGTGGTTACATAGGCAAATGTCCTCATTTTTAGGAAGTAAATGCTGAAATAGAAAAATAAGAGATTGAAGGAGATGAGGCAGAAGTGAAAGGAAGATAGAAGCAGAAATTATAACAAAAATCATCCAAAACAATAGTGGACAGCTCAAATGGAATCTTGGGGAAGTGACAGAAGTACAGCTGCGTTTAAGAAAACACGGGGCAGGGTGGGGGGGACTTCCCTGGTGGCGCAGTGGTTAAGAATCCGCCTGCCAATGCAGGGCACGCAGGTTCGAGCCCTGGTCCAGGAAGATCCCACATGCTGCGGAGGAACTAAGCCCGTGCGCCACAACTACTGAGCCTGTGCTCTAGAGCCTGTGAGCCACAACTACGTGAGCCCATGAGCCCACGTGCCACAACTACTGAAGCCCGTGCGCCTAGAGCCCGTGCTCTGCAACAAGAGAAGCCACCGCAATGAGAAGCCCCCGCACCACAACGAAGAGCAGCCCCCGCTCGCTGCAACTAGAGAAAGCCCGCGCGCAGCAAAGAAGACCCAAAGCGGCCAAAAATTAATTCATTAATTAATTTTTTAAAAAAAGAAAACATGGGAGTTTCCTGGTCATCCAGTGGTTAGGACTCAGGGCTTTCACTGCCAGGGCCCAGGGGTCAATCCGTGGTCAGGAACTAAGATCACGCAAGCCGCATGGCACGGCCAAAAGAAAAAAACACCCCCAGATGCACCCAGTGCAGCTGAGGTTAACAGCAACCGATTCTACCAGGTGAGCTGTTGGCCCTTCGTACTCTCGCCTCCCTCCGCCCCACAGCTCTGCCCCTCTCCTCCTGCCCTTCCCTCCTTGCCCGCCCTCTGTGTTTATGGGCTCCTCGGCTCCTCCAGATCCCTAGAAGGGCACCAGGGGCCCTTCACCAGGGGCCCCGTCCACAGTGAGGCCATCGTCCTTCTACCTCCTTGGAGGCAAATCCCTATTCTCCAGCCCCATCTCTCTTACAGGCTCCAGATTGGAATTTCCAACACCTGCAGGACAGACAGCTCCACTTGACCTGCTCATACAGAGAATGCGGTGTGGCCGACTCAGCTCGTCACGTCCTCCCTCGGGCCAGCTGCTCCTCTCCGCAGGCCAGAATCACCCGTCATTCGCCAAGCCCTGAGCGTCTTCCCTCCTGGGCTCACTGGCCCCCTCCTCAGGGCCTGGCACCGCCGCCCCCAGAACCTGGTCCCCCTGTCGCTAATGAAGACTTTAGGCCAGGCCAGCAAACCATACACCTTCAAGGGCCAAGTGAGCTTGGAGACAGGAAGATGTGGGGATTGGAGCAAGATAAAGACAGACCCACACATGTCCTGTCTTGGGAAAGTGGCCTCAATTCAACTTCAGCCAACTGTTGCTACATGGGACTCTGGACCCAGATCTAGCAATTTTCCAAGTAATGCTAGAAATCTGGTGTTTTATGTGAAATCTCTTCTTTGTTAGATTTAGGGAACTTAATTTTAAAATATTTTCGAAAACTACCAATGGGCTTCCAGTTTTCAATCTTTGCCACAGAATAACGTTCTAGAAGAACTACCTTACTTCTGCGGCTGTCCTCTGCTCAGAGGAAAGAGTTGACAACTTTGTGGCCAGTTCCGAGGCCCTGGCCCACAGCAGGTCTACAGGTGAAATGTGTACCCACTGGCAAAAGAGTTTCCCCACATTTGTTAACCCTTGGAGTAATTCACTAAGTCTGGCTGCAGCACACTAGAGGCACAGAAACAAAAACAACCAAGAAACCAAGTCTCAGGCCCATCCCTCCTTGCCCCACCCCATCCTACCCAGGGTACCCCCACTCTAGTAAACCTCGTCTTCTCCTGCCCCTCCCCCTCCCTCTTACCAGTTCCACACACCAGCCCACGGTCAGGGCCCGCCGGAGACTTTCAGCATCCTGCTTCCTGGGCTCCACCAGCTCCCGGAATGCTACCAGCACTGTCAAACCCCGATGGTACTTGCCTCCGATGGCATTGTACTCCAGGACCTAGGGGCAAGGGCAGAGCGACAAGGCATCAGGGTCTACAGAGCAGCTATTCTGAGAGTTCTCCTTGCCCTTTCCCACTTCCAACCATGAGACCTAACCTTATCCTCCTCAACCCCAACCCCTCCTTCAGGCAGCCTCTGGAATTGCTATTCTCTTGGCTTCTTCCCAAATCCTGGAGCACAGCTAGAAGTTCTCCAGTCCCCAGGCTCTCTCTGCATTGCCTTCTTCAGTACACTTAAAGGCTCCATACGGGAGATTAAAATCTGCTCCCAAACCCCCAGGACAGGGCTTGAACTGGGCGAAAACTCTGTACGTGCTACTGATAGGGACAGAGTAAAAGGACAACGTAGGTGATTAAATAGTTAATCCCACTAGGGGACTGTAAGTAAAGAAAAAAAGTATGGGAGACCCCTGTAAGTTAATGATCACTGAAGAAAGCAGGTTCGCTTAACCACAAAACCAAGCAGGCCTGCTTAGCAACAAAACCATGCAACAGAGCATAAGATATGCCCCAAAACAATAAAATAATGGTGGCATGAGACCCACATCCTGCCCAGTGAGTTCAGTAAGTTAATGACCCCTAGAACATGCTCTCTGCACACACAAAAAACAATTTATGGAAAGGCGACATTTCAGTGTGAAAGACGCTCATTGTACTAAGACCTGAAATAATTGTTCCATAGCGACACGCCAGTCCTGGCTTAAACACGTAGGGACAAGAAAACTCCCCTGCCCAACCCGGAGGAGGAGGTGATGATGAAAGCATGACATCTACTCAAGAATGAGGAGGAAGGTGGTTTTGTCCTCCTCCCCACTTTTCCTTTGATTATAAAACTGTAGCCCACAGAGTTCTTGGGGTGTGGCACCCTCTCACCCACTGGCTGGTAAGCCTCACAAGCGTTCTATTCTAATAAATCACTTCTTTTCTATCACTTTGCCTCTTGCTGAATTCTTTCTGTGCTGAGACATAAAGAACTGGAGCTCCTCAGAGCCCCCAGAAACACCACCTAGTGGCTTCACTATGGGAATGGCTGGCGTGCTCACGTCTCTCCTTCACCCCGTCCCCAATTCTCCTAACTTCCCCTTCACAGCCCATTCCTCCTTTCTCAGCCACCTCCTCCAACCCACAGTTCAACCTATCTGCAAATGAAAAGCCTCTTTCACTTTATTAAAGGCAAGCCCCCTACCCACAGAGTTGGCCAGAGGACAACTTGGAGGGGACCGAGGTTGGGGAACCCACCCCCCACTCCTCCAATGGCATCCCCTCCTGCTGGGGCTTCTCATTGTGCCTTCTGCTGCCCTGCTGTCAACCAGATCTAATTCACTGGGAAGACTTCCCTTTTAATCTCCATCCCAGTGTAGACAGACATCCTTTTCCTTAGTTCCCCTCAGACAAATGAGACAGCATTTACAAAAAGAATTACTAGATACTCCAAAAGAAAAAAAGAATTAGGCAACTTAAGTATCCCACCAATAGCTCCTGTTCTAGAGCAGGGGTTTCTGATGATACACTAGCTTCACTCAGGCCCACTTCAGACTGCTTCCTCCCAGGTCCCTGACAAGGTAGCACCTTAATGATTTCTGGACACCTAATTCCCTTTCTCAACAAAACTAAAGACTTACCAGGTTCAAGGCCCTCCACCCCCATACAAAGCAGTCTGGCTGGCTCAGCAGAACCACAAGGCAGGATTGATCGGCTGACTAAATATATCTGCCCAGGCCCCAGCCCCTCCAGAGTGGCCCCAGAGTCACTCAGATAAAAGCCTGCTCCCATACCTGTCAAAAGCCAGAGCTGGATCCCACACATGCACAGAGAGTGCAAAGGTTCACTCTCTCAAGTCGTAAACCCCTCACCTCCTTGAGTCGGGTAATAGCATCTCCTGTCTCTGGGTGTCCAATGTCCTCCTCAGTCAGCACCTTGACAATCTGGGAGAAGTGCTGGATGAAATCCTGCCTTTCTTGGGCATAAACATCCAATTTCTGGTCTCCATTCATTCTGAGGGAGGAGTAAAATGCTCTGACAAGAGGGAGGACAAGTCAGAAACCTAATCAGCTGCTCCCCTCCCCAAGGCCCCTCACCCCGCCAAACTCACCGAGGCTCCTCTGTCCATGCTTGGCACCAGCAGCGGGCACTGTGCCAGGCCCCCAGGACTGGGCACCCATGCACCAGGGAGGGCTGCCGTAGGGAACCCAGCCACCTCTCCCGGGGCACCCAGCAGGGGGCTGGCAGCAAGAAGAACCCCACAGATCTCAGCCAGCGGGACAGGGGCAGCATGGGGGGTGGCCTAGGGAGGGGGCATCAAGCACTCCCTGCAGGAGCAAGCACCAAAGGCAGATGCACGTTGTCAGCTCCCCGGGTCACCCTCCAAACTTTCACCTCCATACCCAGAATGCCCCACTCTCTTCTGGGCTGAGCTTGAGGGCGTTTACAGAAAGAAACGCAGGGAACAAAAAGTATGGCTGCGTGACCAAGACTCAACTGATCACACTTAAAATAAGACGGCTAGAACTTAATGCCACCTAACTTTATCCGGTTGAGAAACCGTCAACGCCTCTTCCAGGGAGCCTCTGGAATTGCTACACTCTTGACTTCTTCCCCCAAGTTCTGGAGCACATGATAAAAGAGTCCAGAGTAAAGCACCTCAGGACTGGGGGCTGGGAGGACCCTTAAATCACCCTATTTTATGGAGGTCAAACTGAGGCTCTAGGAGATAGGAAAATACCTGGGGAGTGTCAGCGCCACATCTAGAACACAGGTCTCCCCTGGTAGGCGGGGAGAGGGGAGCGCAGGCTCTGAGATGCCTCAAGAAGAGAAGTGAAGGCGGAACCCCTGGGTGCTATGGACATGTAGCCTGGGGCTCTGGGACTGGGCGTCCTGAGCCTCACAGAACTGGGACTGCGCAGACAGCCTCGGAGCAACACTGGGTGGGTGGGGAGGGTTCGCAGCAGAAGAGCAAAGCAGGGTGCAGTTATCCTGTGGGGTTTCAGGAAAGCACATGGCAGAGTTCAGGAGTTTCTGCACATCCACCGTGTCAGTCGGTCCACCAACCCCCAAAACGGGGGAACTCTAACACAACAGACTGGACCTCCTGTGCCTTAAAGTATCGCTACAGAGGTAAGGCCGAGTTTCTAACCCCTGCCAGCCCTCGGCCTCTCTCACCTGTTCCTGGACGCCAGTTGCTGCTCCAGATTGTTGGCTGGGTACTCCTAAAAGCCGGACTGCTCGGCGCTCAGCTCCTTGGGACTAGTAGTTCTCGATCTCCTTTCACTCTAGGTAGAAATGCCTCATTAGACTACAGTTCCCGACATGCCATAGGAGGGACAAGGACCACGCGATCTAGTGCTGGCTGGCTGGGCGGAGACGAGCCACACTGATTGGCTGCTTCCCCTCGTATGAGCATGAGGCCCTGTAACCAACAGCCAATGGAAGGGCTGCGCTCAGGGCCGGAAGCTAGGAGGAGCTGGAGTGGGCGGAGGGTGGGGTGAGGATGGATGCAGCCGAGGTGAAAGCGTAACAGTTTGGGAATTCCCTGCACCCCAGCTCCGAGCTGTCACCTTTACTACGCACTTAAATTTTCATTATCTTCCTGTGCAGTTGAGTGGCACATTACTAAAAACCCAGCCGGACCAGCTTGGTCACTTAACAGGTTGTCTAACTGAGGCAAATCATTTAACTTATCTGAGCCTCAGTTGACTTCCTTGAGACTATCTCCCCTCACGTGTTACATGAGGATAACACTGTGATATAAAGTATATAAAGTGCTTTAAGTGCTCAAGAAAGATAAGACTCAGCAGAAACTAGAAACTTTACGCTTACACACACACACACACACACACACACACACACACACACACACACACAAAACACTGCTTACCCACCCATCATGGGTAAATATAAAAGCTAAAACTATGAAAGGCTTAGAAGAAAACATAAGGGTAAGCCTTCATACCTTGGATTTGGCAATAGATTCTTAGATGTGACACCAAAGCATAAGCAACAACAACAAATAAATTGGACTTCATCAAAATTAAGATCTTTTGTATATCAAAGAACACTATCATAGGAGTGAAAAAAAACCCTACAGAATGGGAGAAAATATTTGCAACTCATACATCTGATAAGAGTTTAATATCCAGCATATATAAAGAACTCCACAACAAAAATACAAACAACCCAATTAGAAAATGGACAAAGGACTTGAGTAGACACTTCTCCAAAAAAAATACACAAATGGCCAATAAGCACATGAAAAGATTCTCAATACCATTAGTCATTAGGGAAATGCAAATCAAAACCATAATGAGATACCACTTTACACTTAGTAATATGGCTATCGTAAAAACAAAAAAATAAAAAACCTGAAAATAACAAACACTGATGAGGATACAGAGAAGTTGGAATCCCCATACATTGCTAGTGAGAATGTAAAATGGTGCAGTCGCTGGGGAAAGCAATTTGACGGTTCCTCAAAATGTTAAACATAGAATTATTATATGACCCAGCAATTCCCCTCCTAGATATATACCCAAGAGAAAACAGAGAGGCAAACAAACTTGTACAGCAATGTTCATTGCAGCATTATTCACAACAGCCAAAAGGTGGAAACAATCCAAGTGTCCATCAACAGATGAATGGATAAACAACATGTGGTATATACATAAAATGAAATATGATTCAGCCTTAAAAAGGAAGGAAATTCTGACACATGATACCACATGGATGAATCTTAAAGGCACTGTGTTAAGTGAAATACACCAGATACAAATGAAAAAATACTCTATGATTCCACTTACATGAGGTACCTAGAGCAGAGACAGAGAGTAGAATAGTGGTTGTCAGGAACTGGGGAGAGGGAAGGATAGGAAACTATTGTTTAACGGGTATAGCGTTTCATTCTGAGAAGATTTTAAAAGTTCTAGAAATGGGTAGTGGTGATGGTTGCACAACAGTGTGAATACACTTAACGCCACTTAGCTGTACACTAAAAAAATGGTTTAAATAGTCTTTTTTTTTTTTTTTTTTTTTTTTTTTTGCGGTACGCGGGCCTCTCAGTGTTGTGGCCTCTCCCGTTGCGAAGCACAGGCTCCGGACGCGCAGGCTCAGCGGCCATGGCTCACGGGCCCAGCCACTCCACGGCATGTGGGATCTTCCCGGACTGGGGCACGAACCCGTGTCCCCTGCATCAGCAGGCGGACTCTCAACCACTGCGCCACCGGGAAGCCCTAAAATGGTCATTTTTATGTTAAGTATATTTTACGACAATAAAAAAATTATTACACCTACCTAGAGTAGAACTAGAGAGAGGTCCAGGAAAACATCATTACATGGTAAATTACAACCCGGGTGAGGAGGGTGTGACATTGTTAATATTTGGCAAGGCTGGGTTGCTAGGATGGTCCGCCTCCACCTTTGGACAGGAGTTCATAAGGCAAAAATAGGAACCTCAAAGGAAATTAGAGATCAGGTCAATAGAACCTTGGGTGCTAGGAAACTCCTCAAGGAAAGACACAAGCCTGAAAAAAATGAAAGTCTCACTCCAGTTTCCCCATCCTATACCACGATGCCCCCCACCCCCAAATCATCCCACCCTTCCCCTCTCAGCCCCACGCAGCTGGCCAGGCACACCCATATGATTGTTGCAACTCCACCGTGAAATAAGGCCATTAAGGGAAAATTCCCCAGAGCTGTACTTTGTAGCAGGTGGAGCTCCTAGAAGGGACCCGCCCCCCCCGCCCCACCCCCAGAGAGGATGGATAGAAAGTGGAGACCAATGCCAAGGGGGAGGGGGTTGGGAAGAAGAGTGGGGGTTAGCAGATGTAAACAATTATATATAGAATGCATAAACAACAAGGTCTTAAATATAGCACAGAGAACTAAATTCAGTATCCTATGATGAACCATAATGGAAAAGAATATTTTCAAAAGAATGTGGACTGGGGCTTCCCTGGTGGCACAGTGGTTGAGAATCTGCCTGCTAATGCAGGGGACACGGGTTCGAGCCCTGGTGTGGGAAGATCCCACATGCCGTGGAGCAACTGGGCCCGTGAGTCACAACTACTGAGCCTGCACGTCTGGAGCCTGTGCTCCGCAGCAAGAGAGGCCGCAATAGTGAGAGGCCCGCGCACCGCGATGAAGAGTGGCCCCCGCTTGCTGCAACTAGAGAAAGCTCTCGCACAGAAACGAAGACCCAACACAGCCAAAAAATAAATAAATAAACAAATGTGGGGTTTAAAAAAAAAGAATGTGGACCTCCCTGGTGGCGCAGTAGTTGAGAGTCCGCCTGCCGATGCAGGGGATGCGGGTTCGTGCCCTGGTCTGGGAGGATCCCACATGCCGCAGAGCGGCTGGGCCCGTGAGCCATGGCCCCTGAGCCTGCGCGTCCGGAGCCTGTGCTCCGCAACGGGAGAGGCCACAACAGTGAGAGGCCCGCGTACCGCAAAAACAAACAACAAAAAAAGAATCTGCCTGCCAGTGCAGGGGACACGGGTTGGACCCCTGCTCCGGGAAGATCCCACATGCCGCGGAGCAACTAAGCCCGTGCGCCACAACTACTGAGCCTGTGCTCTGCAACAAGAGAAGCCACCGCAGTGAGAAGCCCATGCACCACAACGAAGAGTAGTCCCCTCTTGATGCAACTAAAGAAAGCCTGCGCACAGCAATAAAGACCCAACACAGCCAAAAATAAATAATAAATTATTTTTTTTTAAGTGGAGACCCAAAACAAAACAAAATAAAACAGGGACTTACCCGGCAGTCCAGTGGTTAAGACTCCCCGCTTCCACTGCAGGGGGCGCAGGTTCAATCTCTGATTGGGGACTAAGATCCCACATGCCTCACAGCGTGGCCAAAAAACCAAAAACAAACAAAAACCTAAAAAAATACCCCAGAAAGTAGAGACCTAGGGTGAGACAGCCCCCAGTGGGCAGCCTGGTTATTTGAGACATGCAAAGCATTCTTCCTTTTTTTTATTCTTTCTACAAACACCCTATTTATGGCATAGCTAGTAAGTCACTGGCATTTGAAATCTGCACTTTCACATATATTTTATCTCATTGAATTCTCACCTGTAAGATTTCCCCTTTGGTGTGAGGACCTTGGTCAAAGCTTTCCAGCTCAAGAATGGCAGAGCCACACCCAGAATCTGTTTCGTCTGCCTTTAAGTCTGCACACCTCTACAGAGACGCCTCCGAGGCACCTGTGGATCCTTCCCAGAGCCATGTCTTCCTTCCCTCACCACCTACCCGTCAAGGCCCTGGGTCACCGCTCTCCTGCTCAGCTCGTGCCTTGTGGGGTGGGGAGGGAGGACAATTAACAAAGTATACAGATAAGAGACAGGCAGAGGAGCACCAGAAAGCCCAGAGCAATCCAGAAAGGAAGGGATGCTTCCAGGAAGAAGGAGGAGGCTCACTGGGCCCTGTGGAGGCTGGGGCAAAGACACTTCGAGAAGGGGCACGGCCTGCTAGGCAATGGGCCAAAGGAGGAGTGAGAGCTCCTGGAGAAAGGCCCATTTAATACCCACCTGGTTTGCTTCTGTGGTCTGATGGGAGTCAGGTATCAGCTGCCAGCTAGCTCACCCCGAGAGAGAAGAGCAATTGAAACAGGCCAGGAAGGGAAGCCAATTCAGGCTCCAGCCTACCTTGTTGTTGCCCAGCTAACATGAAACTCCCTGGGCCTGCCAAAGTGCTGCCTGGGTGCAAGTATTGACTCCACCATGACCAGCTGGATGAACTTCAACAAGCCACGTGACCTCTCTGAGTGGGCTCCAAATTGCAAATTGAGCATACCAGCGTGATTTAGGTGACCTGTGTGTTTTTAATGGATCACAGGATAAATGTGTGCCCCCTATCTAATTAGCTCACAGAGCAGAGTTGAGAAGCAAGAGTGGAAACTAAGGAAAAGGTCTTTATAAGTATTCAAGTCCGTTCAAATCCAAGGAATTTTTTTTTTGGCTGCATTGGGTCTTCGTTGCTGCGCGTGGGCTTTCTCTAGTTGCGGTGATCAGGGGCTACTGTTCGTTGTGGTGCGCAGGCTTCTCATTGCGGTGGCTTCTCTCGTTGCAGAGCACGAGCTCTAGGCGTGCAGGCTTCAGTAATTGCAGCACGTGGGCTCAGTAGCTGTGGCTCGCGGGATCTAGAGCGCAGGCTCAGTAGTTATGGCACACGGCCTTAGTTGCTCCACGGCATGTGGGATCTTCCCGGACCAGGGCTCGAACCCGTGTTCCCTGCATTGGCAGGCGGATTCTTAACCACTGCGCCACCAGGGAAGTCCCAATCCAAGGAATTATTGATCCACTCTCATTGCAAACCCCAAGTTCAGGAAATTGGGGATGAGACCTGGGGTTGAAGGAGAGAAGATTGATAGAGGGGGAGGCTATGTCTCCCAGAACTAAAGCCTCTCATTTCCCCGTTCCAGTCTGGGACTTCCCAGAAGTGACCTTCCTAACAGAACTCAGGGGAAGTCAGGGACAGTGCGATTTCAGTCTGGCTAGGTGGCTAGGACAAAAGCCCCTGGGGTCTCCTAGTCCCAGCCTAACCCCCACTGGGAAACACTCAGCAGGGCAAAGACCAAGGTCTCCTAAACACACTAGGACGCTGGGAAGAGAGAAGGTGTCAGTGCCACCCCTCCCCCAGTCACCAGGAAGCCTCAAGTACTAACAGAAAGAACACAGCTTTGCAGTCAACCAGCCCTGGGTTCAAACCCTGCTTTCAGTCCTTGTTGGTTGTATGATTTGGAATTAATTACCTAACCTCTGTGAATGTCATTTTTCTCCTCCTTCAAATGGAGATAATATGTATCTCACAGGTTTGTGGCAGGTCCTCTTCCTCACGTGGTTGAGAGCAAATGCTCCAGCTTTCAGCTGCATCCCAGACCATTAGGGCAGTGTCCAGTTTAGCTATTGTAGTTTGTGGTCTCTGTTTTGTTTTGTTTTTATTTATTTACTTAGTTTCACCGGGTTGCAGCTCGGCAGCTCCTTAGTTGAGGCACATGGGCTCCTTTAGTTGTGGCATTCAAACTCAGTTGCTGCATGCATGTGGGATCCAGTCCCCTGAACAAGGATTGAACCTGGGCCCCCTGCATTGGAAGCACAGAGGCTTAACCACTGCGCCACCAGGGAAGTCCCCTAGTTTGTGGTCTCTTGTTACAAAAGCCAACCTGAGTCCTCCAGGAGACTTTCCCTCAATGGGTTAGGTATCCCTCTCTGTCTTTTTGTGGCCCCAGAGCTTACCCCAACCATAACTCTGATGACTAAATACAGTCAGCACCTGAATTCTTGTCTGTCTTCTCCACTGCTTGGAACTTCTCCAGGACAGGGACACATCTTTGTCGTTGTGTCTCAGAGCATAGCACAGGGTCTGCCCCAACAATAAATTTGTATGGAATTAATTTTGATGTTTTTTATAACATACACCAAAAAGTAGAGAAATATTCTAATAGGCCTCCATGCAATTGTCACCCAGATTTCACAATTGCCAACATTTTGTCCATCTGATTTTATTCAACTACTTCCCTTTTCTTCTCCTGTACCAACCACTACACTTTTCTTTGCTGGAATATTTTAAATCGAACCCCCAAAATCAATATTATTATACCCATAAACACTTCAAGATGTATCTCTAATACATAATGAATTTTTTAACACAACAAACAAAATTAATGGTAATTCTTTAATGTTACCTAAGGCCCAATGTTCAGATTTCCTGTTCAGTCCATGTTCCATGTTCAGATTTCCTGGATTGTCTCAAAAACATCTTTTGCAATTGGTTTGTTCAAATCAGAATTCAAATCAGGTCTACACATTGCATTTGGTTGGTATGTGTCTTACATCATTTTTCAATAAACACTTCTTCCTTCCCCCCTTTTTCACGCTATTTAATTGTTGAGGAAACTGGGTCATTTGTTGGAAGAATTGCCTATATTCTGGATTTGGCTGATTGCATCCTCAAGTCTTTGTTTTAACTCTTTCCTCTACTTCCCTGTAAACTAGTAGTTAGGTTGGAGGCTTCGTTAGAATCAGAATTCTTCTGAGGCATGTACTCACTCCTGTTGCATTCTCTCAGGAGACACACAGGCCTGGTGACCCCACTTTTAGTGGCGCCAAACCTAATGGTTTTAGGAGCTCTTGATGTGCGTTTGAAATTTAGCTGAATGGAAGAAGGAGACAAGAAAGTCCATCTAGTGATGACAGAGAGGAGGTGAAATCTAGGTGGTTGAATAGGAATTTTGTTTAGCAGAGAAAATAGGCAAGGTGTAGGGAACTGTGTGTGCAAAGGCAAGACACTGAGAGAGAGAGAGAGAGAGTGTAAGGATTCTGGAGTGGGCTGAGGCGTGGAGAAAGGGAGGCGATGTGGCTAGAAGTGATCTGGGTCCAGACAGTAAAGGGTTTTTACATGCCCTGATGAGTCAGTAATGTCCTTGAACAGAGCAGGCTGATCAGACTGATTTTTAGACAGACAACTCTGGCTGCACTGGTGGGGACCTACCAGCGATGGAGACCCCAGGCAGGAAAAGTCTGGCCACTAGATGAGCGGAGGCAGCCCGCCGTCCCTGGCAGTGAGGACGGAGAGAGGGTGCATTTGGAAAATGTTTGGAATTGACAGGTTTTGTTGGCTGATGTTAGATGTGGCCGGTGAGAGTCTCCCAGTTTCACTAAGATGCAGAGAGAGAGTTGAGGAAGCGGTGCAGGATGGGGTGTGGGTAAGGAATAGAAAAGAAGTTGACTTGGCTGTAGTAGAAGGTGTGGGGTGCAGGGGGGCTGACCGGTGGGATGTGGTCCCACCACAGTGGTGAGAGGGGGCCTGTTGGATATGAGGGTCTGCAGCCCAGGAGAGAGGCTGGGGTGGGCTGGGCCCTGCTGAGTCCCACTGAGAGCTGGGCCCCCTCATTCATCACTCACAGTTATTGAGCACCTACTTGGCACTAAAAGTGTAGCAGTGGACAAAACAGACAAAGTCCCTGTCCACCTGAAACTGACTCTCTAGGTGAGGTGGGAACACTTTTTACAAGTGAAATGTATAAAAGTCTAGCCGGGAAGGAGAGCAAAGCAGGGAAGGGAAGATTGCAATGTTAAACGGAGTGATCAGAGAAGGCCTCACTGGTAAGGTGATACAGGAAAAGAAATCAGAAAGAAGTAATAGGCAAGGTATTGCTTCCTTACTTAGGGGAAGGGCGTTCTCTTCAGATAGAGGGGGACCTGCAAATGCAGCGGCCCTCTCTGAGGCAGGAGTGGACCTTCCTCGTTTGAGAAACAGCAAGGAGGTCAGTATGACCTGATTAAAGGGACAAGAGGAGGAGGACTGAGAGGTAGCAGGGTCTTGTAACGACTTTGGCTTTTACTCCGAGTGTGATGGGGCACATTAGTGGGTGTTAAGCAGCGTGTTCTGTTCTCACCCTCTACCTCCTCCTCCCCAAACCTCAGTGCATGGCTCTTCCACTCACCCCTCCTTTCCCCAGAGTGGAGCCCTCTGCCCTGCCCCACATGCAACATGGGAGCTGGGCCAAATGGGACAGGCCTTCACAAAAAGCTCCAGGAGGAGGCAAAGACCTGGGCCCATACACCCATATTCATAGCAGCATTACTCACAAGAGTCAAAAGGCAGCAACAACCCAAGTGTCCATCAACAGAGGAATGGATAAACACTGTGCGGCATATATAGATGATGGAATATTATTCAGCCTTGAAAACGAAGGAAATTCTGACACATGAAACCACATGGATGAACCTTGAAGGCACTGTGCTAAGTAAAATAAGTCAGGCACAAAAGAAAAAATACTGTATGATTCCACTTACATGAGGTACCTAGAGTAGTCAAATTCACAGAGACAGAAAGTAGAATAGATGTTGCCAGGAACAGGGGAGAGGGAAGAATGGGGAGTTACTGTTTAATTGGTATAGTGTTTGTTTGAGTGGATGAAAAAGTTTTGGGAATAAACAGTAGTGGTTACCCATCATTGTGAATGTACTTAAGGCCACTGAATTGTACACCTAAAAATGGCTAAAATGGTAAATTTTATCTAATGTATATTTTACCACAGTTTTTTTCAAAAGAGAAAGGAGATATGGGCCTAGACTGGCCTCTGCCTCCAGCTCTTCTCTGGCTAGTATCCTCCCATGCAAACGAGGGGTTCCATGGATGGACTTCAGGAAGCTTATTACAAAAGTTGTGAGCAAAATTGAGGCCTCTCTTCAGATGCAAGGCGTTCAAGATCTCCTTTAAGCGGGAGAAAAAGAAAAGTTCAGAATAGTATGGATGGTACCATGCTGCCACGTGAATAAAAAAGGGAACAATTATATATTGTTTGTACCTGCATTATCTATTTCTTGGAGAATACATAGAAAATTCATAAATCTGGTAACGTGTAGGGGGGAACTGAGTGGCTGGGCAGGGGAATGAAGTTGGGAAGGAAGAAACTCTTGACCTATACATTGTACCTCTGAATTTTGTAGATTGTGAAAATATCTATTCAAATAAATGTAAGTACATTTTGGACAAATTCTATGGCACTTTTGGAAATACAAAGGCAGGGCCCCACCCCCGATATTCTGATGACTGCAGTGGGAGAGAAGTCACCATATTTTCAGGAGAACAAGAGCAATAATTCCGAGCTCTCTGTTCAGGCCGTGCTCACAACACGTCCACGTACCACGTACATTATCGCGCTGAGCGCTCCGGAAGGTTTATTATCTCGGTTTGCAGATGACGAAACCGACGCTCAGAGCGTCTCTCCGCCTCACCCTGGCTCACGGTTGGGGGCGGGGGCGGGGGCGCGGGCGCGGGCCCGGGGCCTCCTCGGCCTAGCGTCCCCGCCCTCGCCTTTGTGCCAGCTGGCGGCTCTCGGGCGCCCCTCGCAGGCCTGCCGGCAGCCTTTTCCCGGATGAGGAGGGCGGGTGTTCTCTGGTTTGCAGAATAAAGCCACCTTAGGCTGGGGACAAAGCCTGGATTTTGTGTGCGTGTGTGAGAGCTCAAGTGGCATAAGTGGATGTGTGTGAGTGTGTGTCTCTGTAAGGAAAAGTGTGTGAGGTTCCTGTGTGTCTGTGTCTAACTGTGTGAGTCTGTTGTATGAGTGTGTGCTGATGGTGTGAGTGTAGACTCCATGTGTGTTAGGGTTGGGTGGGGTGTGCATCGGTGGAATGCGGGTGTATGTGTGCGCATACGCGCGTGTGCATGTGTCCCGGCATTGGTCAGTCTCTGTCCTTGACCCTGTACAGCTCTGGTATCACCTCCGTGAAGCCACCCTGACCTCCCTCACCAGCATGGCTCAGTCTCTCCTGGTGCTGTGTTCTGTGTACAACCCCATCACCCTGCCTGACACACTTTATTAAACCTTGCTGCTAGCATTCCTGCCCCTCCCCAGTCACGGCACATGGTAGGGGCACCATCCATGCTTGTGTGTGTGTCTGATGTCACATGCTTATGTCTGAAGGTGTCAGGGTGCGTGTGTTTGCGGGGATGGGGAGGGGTCGAATCTGACAGAGCTGAGTATGCCCGTTCTGTTTGGATCCTGGGGGCCTAGAGTCCTTCTCCCAGATTTCTCACCCACAGACCTCCTGCTCAGGGCTGCCTGACCCTGTGACAGAGTGCAGGCCATCTCTCACGTGGTTACTTGTGGGCCCAGGGTCAGCCAGACTGTTTTTCCTCTGCAGCCTGATTTTAGGTTGAAGCCGCTGTCCCTCGGCTGGAGAGGCCAGGGGCTGCTTTGGGGCACCAGCCCCGCCTCCTACTGGCTGCTTGGGACTTGGATCTCTCGGAATTTTGTTCTTTCAACTGGTCCTGGAGTCAGTTCTAAATTGTCAGGCCAAACTTAAATGTCCCTCTCCAACCCCCAAGCACAAAGCCTGAGTCTCCAGCCCCTGAAGTCTATTATGTTCACTCTGGTAACAACTTTTGTCCATCTTTATTTGTTCTGTCTTCTATACATAGAGCCTAAGACCCCAAGCTCCTTCCCCCTCGGGAAGTCCTTCCTACTATTTTCTTTCTTTTCCAACCAGGGTTTGAGGCTTCTCCCCTTTTCTTCCACTGAAACAGTCCTGAGAGGGAAGGAATGGAGCTCAGTGGTTACAACTCAGACTCTAGAACCACACTGTCTGGGCCTGAATCCCAGCTCCACCACTGCCAAGATCTTTAGCTCCAGACAAGTGTATCAGACCAAAGTCTTTCTCAAATTAGATAATTTGAGGAGTGTTTCATAAGAGGATTATGTGCAAAGGTATGGGCAGGGTGTTGGTAAACCACACAAGGGATAGTGCATTACCCCAGAGCTAGTAGCAGTGGCTTAGTTACCACCCTCAGGGGCCCAGGAGCTGGAAGGAGCATGTTTCCTAGAATCCGGAGAGAGAGGGCCCCCCGGCAGGCCCTACAGCAACCTCACAGAGGGGAGGGGCAGGTAAACGCCCAGCCTTACTCTCCTCCATCTCATCTCCTATTAGTGCCACGCTCCACAGCCAAGCCCTACAGAAGCCATGGGGCAAGGCCTTCAGCCTCCTGGCCACAGAGCAGAGTGGAAAGGGTAGAGAAAGGATCTGGAGTGGCAACAGAAGATGCTCAATGCACCCTGCTAGCTTCTGTTCCCTCATCTGTAAAACAGGCTATTAGGGGACTTCCCTGGCAGTCCAGTGGTTAGGACTCTGCGCTCTCACTGCCGAGGGCCCGGGGTTCAAGCCCTGGCCGGGGAACTAAGATCCCACAAGCTGCGCAGCGTGGCCAAAAAAAATTTTTTAATTAAAAAAAAAAAAGAAACAGGCTATGAGTCCAACCTTCCTTCTAGATCGTCACGATGATAAAAGGAGAGGATGTATATGAGGCCTTGAATGCTGTTCCAGCGTATGCTGAGTGCTCAGTGAACATATCCAACTGTCTGCGTGTTGATTCTAATGATGAACTGACATGTCAAATTTAAACCTGTCTAAAACAGAAACTTGGAATGTTTTCCCCTGCCAACCTCTTTCTTCCCTAGTCTTAGTGAGCGGCACGACTATCTGCGCAACTGCTCAAGCCAGACACCGCAGTGCCATCCTTTAGGGATGAAAGCCTCCTGCTCCCTCTCTCCACATCTCTCCATCATTCCATCCTGTCTGCTTTTCTCCAAAATACATCTCAAATCTGTCTCCCTCTCTCCATTTCTACTGCCACTATGCTAGCCCTCCCACCTAGATTACTACTAAAAGCCCTCACTGGTCTCGCTACACCTACTGTCTGGTCTCCCCCACCCAGCTAAAGGGCTCCAAAGCATCACTTGGGTGTAACTTCCCTGGGTGAGCCCACTGCCCTCCAAGGCCCTGCTTCGGTCCCCAGTTTCACCAGGGACCACACCCCTCTACCCCAGGCTCACGGCTTCACTGCAGCTTGCCCTCTTTTTAGCACCAGGCTTTTTCCTTCCTTGGAGCCTTGGCATATATTATTTCCAACCCCTCAGAAAACTCTTTGCTCCAAATTGTCCCCACTGGTTCCTTCTCCTCCTTCAAATCTCAGCTTAAATACGATCACTTCAAAGAGGCCTTCCCCAACCACCTCATCTAAAATACATCCCCCGGGACTTCCCTGGTGGCACAGTGGTTAAGAATCCGCCTGCCAATGCAGGGTACACGGGTTCGAGCCCTGGTCCAGGAAGATCCCACATGCCGCGGAGCAACTAAGCCCATGGCCCACAACTACTGAGCCTGCACTCTAGGACCCGCGAGCCACAGCTACTGAAGCCTGCGCGCCTAGAGCCTGTGCTCTGCAACAAAGAGAAGCCACAGCAATGAGAAGCCCACGTACCGCAACGAAGAGTAGCCCCCGCTCACTGCAACTAGAGAAAGCCCACACACAGCAACGAAGACCCAATGCAGCCAAAAATAAATAAATAAAATAGAATACATCCCCCTGTCGGGACTTCGCCGGTGGTCCAGTGGTTAAGACTATGTGCTCCCAATGCAGGGGGCCCGGGTTTGATCCCTGGTCAGGGAACTAGATCCCGCATGCCGCAACAAAGGTCCCTCACCCTGCAACAAAGATCCTGCGTGCGCCAACTAAGACCCTGCACAGGCAAATAAATACATAGTTCTAAAAAAATACATCCCCCCGCTTCTCCTCATTGGCTTCTTTGTCCCAGCACCCTGATTCATTCCTTCATAGAACTTACAAAGCATGTAGTTATATATTTATTTGTTTGACACTTGTTTATAGTCTGTCTCCCCACCAAACTATAAATTCCATAGAAGGGTACAAGCTCTGTCTGTTTTACTCACCACTGTATCTTCAGGAGCTGGCACAGAGCAGGTGCTCAATAAATATTGCAGATGGTCAATGAGCAAATGGTAGCCAACGTGATAATGACAGTGATGCTATCAGAGCCCTTCCAGAGAATCCCACTACATGATCAAAATGCTCCCCATCCCCTTTCTTCAGCCTCCAGTCCCTACCCTAGATCCCCTGCTTCCTAGATTCATCTCGGACTGACTTCAGTAAAGTACAAAAAAAGGGACCATATCACTGGCAAAAAAAAAAAAAAAAAATCTCTCTTCAGGTTGATGACCGGACAGTGTGAATGGATTGAAAATTTATCAGGAAAAATGGATGAGAGAGGGGGGATGCCAGAATACGGGGGCAGACAGCCAGCAGGTCTGGGGGAGGGACTCTGTGTGGGGACAGGGGTGGCCTATTGGGTGTGCCCCTTTTCTTTTCTCTGGTGCCCTTTGATAAGACCAGCAGTTTTGTTATCCTGTCCCCCTCTCTCTCCACAGTCCGGGCAGCCCCACCTCCACATTTTGGAAGCATGTCAGTGCAGGACAACATGCGACCCATGTGGCTTTGGTCATGGATCTCTAAGTCCCAAAGGGATTTAGCAAAGTCCATCCTGATTGGGGCTCCAGGAGGTAAGAAGGGGCCGCAGATGCCATTGAAGAGAAGGGGAAAACGAGGGTAGAAATCAGGAGTGGGGTGGGGATGTACAAACGATCCATATCTGCTGCTGGCTACGAGGTATTTGGGGAGGATCTGTGTTCATCGGAGTCTCCCCGGTGTTAATTTATGGACCCTGGTCTGGGCTTCTTCTCCCAGCTTCTCGCAGCATGGGAGCCACGGGGTATTCTCGTGGTTCCTGGACTCTGGCCCCTGGTGCACAGGGCTTCCAGTGACAAGGGAGACACTGGTGACACTTTAACCAGAATGCAGAACTGATTCCCAGCCCAGCTGGGCCTCAAGCCTCTGACAGCCTGACAGCGTGGATCAGACCCCCAGAGATAGACAGGCGTGCAGTGGCATGGAGGGTGCGGCTGGCAGTGGGGCTCCTCTTCCTCTGGGCTGGACTGGGTCAAGCTACTGGGACCTCAGGACCTGGAGTAGCACTGAAGGGGCTGAGGAAACTCAGAGGAGGGGGTGGGAGGCCAGCCACTTGCCCAGCGTTGTAAGGAAGAATACAGGGACCTTAGGAGAGGGAACTGGGTGATTCTCGGCCTGGAAATGAGGGGCCACTGTGAACTAGATATCAAGGGGTTGCTGAGGCTGAGAGAAGTCAGCAGCTAAAGGGCAAGAAGTTGGGGGTTGTGAGAGATCAAATAGCTGGGTGATCAAGAACTTGAGCCTGGAGTTAGTCAGACCTGGATGCGAATCCCATCTCTGTTAGTTAGAACTGTACGACCTTGGGCAATTTATTTAACCTTTCTCGGCCTCTGTTTCCTTACCTATAAAATGGGGATAATTACAGAGCATTTAACAGTACCTGCTTCCTAGCACCCTTGAGACTAAACAAGATAATGTATGCATAATGCCCAGCTCATAAGAAGATTCAACAAAAACTGGAGAACTGAGGGCAGGAATAGAGACTGTGCTGAGATGAAAGGATGGGGAGGAGAAGCAGGTGCCCATGTAGCCCCCCTTCTACTGCAGGACCAGCGGGGTACCTGCGGCGGGCTAGCGTGGCCCAGCTGACCCAGGAGCTGGGCACTTCCTTCTTCCAGCAGCAGCAGCTGCCAGCTGCCATGGCAGACACCTTCCTGGAACACCTCTGCTTGCTGGACATCGACTCCGAGCCTGTGGCCGCTCGTAGTACCAGCATCATTGCCACCATTGGTAAGCGCCCTCTATCTGCTCCTGCAGCATCCCAGGGCCTCTTGGGTGTTTCTCAAGGTGCTTCCTCATCTTTTGTGTCCTTTGAGACTTCTCCCTGTTTGACTGAGGTCATTCGTTCAACAAATATTTGTTGAGCGCTTGGTAGACAAGCTTCTGGGTCCTGGGAGTAGATCAGTGAAACGAAATAAACAGACAAAGATCCCTACCCTTGGGGAGCTGACAATCTAGCTGGGTGGGACAATAATTAATAAACATAATAAATTATTTTTAAAAATAAGGGAATTCTTTAGTATGTTAGAAACTGATAAGTACTATGGAAAACAAGAAAAAAGAAAAGAAGAATCAAGGATGGTAAGGGGCATCAGGATGCAAGGGCAGGAGGGAGGTTGCAGTCCTAATAGAGAGTCAGGGTAGCCATTGTTGAGAAAATTAGACCTGAGCAAAGACTTGAGGGAGATGAGAAAATGAGCCATGCAGATGTCTGGGGGAAGAGATTTCTAGGCAAAGGGAAGAGTCAACGCCAAGGTCCTAAGTCAAGGAGGCTGGAAACCGTCAAGGGGAAGAGTAACAGAAATGAAGAGGTTGGGGGAAAGGGAAGGTCATGTAGGGCTTTTCAGGCCATTTTCAGAAACTAAGTTGAGTTTTCCTCCAAGTATGATGGGAAACTACTGCAGAGTTTTGAGCAGGGGAATGACATGCCCTTACTTATGTCTTAACAGAACCACCCTGGCTGCAATATTTGAAAATAGATTGGGGGTGGGGGCGAGGGCAGAAGCTGCTGCTACAGTATTTCTGGTTTAGAACAGGTGGTGGCAGAGGAGCTCGTGAGAAGTGATCAGATTCTGAATGTATTTTGAAGGTAGAGCCAACAGAATATGATGGATTGGATATGGGGTGGGGGTGAGGGTGAGAAAGGAGTCAAAGATTACTCCCAGGTTTTTGACGTGAGGGACTAGAAGACTGCATTATCAACTGAGCAGGAAAGGCTGTGGTGGAAAGGTTTAGGGGGGAGAAGATCAGTTCAGTTTGAGAAGCATATTAGACATGCAAGTGTGGTACAGAGTAGGCAATCAGATACACAACTCTGGGTTTGGGAAAGGGGTCTGAACTGGAGACATAAATTTGGGAGCTGTCGGCATATTGATGGTATTTAAAGCCATGAGACTAGTTGAGACCACCAAGGAAGTGAAGGTAAAAGGAGCATCTAATGTTAAGGGGGGTAAAGAGCAAGAGAGGCTGAGAAGGAGCAGCCAGTGAGGTAGGAGTAAACCAAGAGAGGGTGGTGTCCTGGAGGCCAAGAGAAGAAGGGACATCAAGGATGTGTGTCAAATGCTGCTGATGGACCAGCTAAGATGAGGACTGAGAACTGACCATTAGATTTAGCGGCAACACAGAGGTTTTTGGTGACCTTGACAAGAACAGATGCAGTGGACAGTGGGTACAAGGAGAATAGGGGGAGGGGAATTGGAGGCAGCAAGTACAGAGATAACTCTTGCGGTGAATTTTGCTGCGAAGGTGAGCAAAGGAATAGGGCTGTAGCTAGAGGGGGAACTGGGGTTAGGAGGTTTTTTTTGGGATGAAAAATAACAGCAAGTTTACATGTTGATGGGAATGACCTAACAAAAAAGGAAAACTGATGACACAGAGGACTGGGGAATGGCTGAATCCGTTTTTGAGCAGGTGAGAAGGAGACCCAGTGCACAAGTGGAAGAACTGGCTTTAGGGAGGGACTGGAGAGGTTGGTCAACTGGGTCTCAGTTACACAGCCGTCCTATCAGCAGAGCAGGGATGGGATAGGACTCGACTCTCCTCAGTCCAATATGAGGCCTCTCAGCTCTAAAGCCTGGTACCCCAAATACCCTCACCTGGCACCCACCCCCTTCTACACTGGGGTTACCCCCACACTGCAACACTTAACATCACTGCCAACACAGTTACCTCAGGCCTGGCTGAGCCCACCTTTCTAGGGCCTCACAGTGTAAGGAGGCTTGTGTTAGCTGGAGAGGGGAAGGGAGTTTCTGACCTGCGAGCAGGGGTGGCGTCAGGGAACAAAGGTCAGGTAACAGTACTTCTGTGGCCTGGGGCAGCTCTGAGGGTGGTGATGGGTTCACCTGTCTCTCAGGTTTGGGGAGAAAGTTGTCTGAGTGGGATCTCTGGTTCCAGGGCCGGCATCTCGCTCCGTGGAGCGCCTCAAGGAGATGATCAGGGCCGGGATGAACATTGCGAGACTCAACTTCTCCCACGGCTCCCATGAGGTTCAGGGCGGGGCCGCGGGGAGGCGGGCGGGGCTAGAGGATGCCCCAGGGTCCCGGCCACCTTCCCCTGAAATCCTCCCTCTGTTCCCATCCCCAGTACCATGCTGAATCCATCGCCAACGTCCGGGAGGCGGTGGAGAGCATTGCGACTTCCCCGCTCAGCTACCGACCCGTGGCCATCGCTCTGGACACCAAGGGACCGGAGATACGCACTGGGATCCTGCAGGGGGTGAGAGGCGACCTGCGACCAGCCCTGTCTTGGGGACCGGGAAGGGGGCCGTGCGCTGCGGAGGCAGTTGCCCGTAGGGCGGAGCATGGGGAGGGGCCGGCCCCCACCGAGGCAGGCAGAACTCAGTCCTCCTCTGGCCTCGCCCCTAGGGCCCTGAGTCGGAAGTGGAGCTAGTGAAGGGCTCCCAGGTGCTAGTGACTGTGGACCCTGCGTTCCGGACGCGGGGGGACGCGAACACCGTGTGGGTGGACTACGCCAATATTGTCCACGTCGTGCCGGTGGGGGGCCGCATCTACATTGACGACGGGCTCATCTCCCTAGAGGTCACGAAAATCGGTGTGGACGCGCCTCCCGCCCTGGCCCTACGCAATGCGCGCACTCTCTTCCTTTTGGCTCCCGCACTCGCCCTTCACACCCACTACACCTTCCCCTGGCCACCCGTCCTGCGAGCCCTCGGCATCCAGACTCCTGGGCTCACCCTGGGTTGGGGCTGGACTGGCGGGTTAGTAGTTTCTTCCACAGAAGTCCGCCCTGTGCCTATTCGGTGCGGAGCCCAGGCCGAGGACCAAGAGATGAATACGACATGGTTCCGCTCTCTTGGGGGTCCAATCCTCGTGTTCCCGCTGCCCTGACTAAGCCCCCGGCCTCACCCCTGACCTTAGCTGACTCTTTCCATGCCTGTAGGTCCAGAGGGGCTGGAGACCCACGTGGAAAACGGCGGTGTCCTGGGCAGCCGGAAGGGCGTGAACTTGCCGGGGGCCCAGGTGGACCTGCCCGGACTGTCCGAGCAAGATGTCCAGGACCTGCGCTTCGGGGTGGAGCATGGCGTGGACATCGTCTTTGCCTCCTTTGTGCGGAGAGCCAGCGACGTTGCTGCCGTCCGGGCTGCTCTGGGGCCGGAAGGACAGGGCATCAAGATCATTAGCAAAATCGAGAACCACGAAGGCGTGAAGAAGTGAGCCTTGGTCTTTGTTCCCATCAGGCCCTACCCATCCCCATCGCCCCTCCCCTTCTCCTGCCTGCCTCTCCCTGGCATCTCCTGGCTCTTCCCCAGCCCTGACTCCCCCAACCGCCCAGGTTTGATGAAATCCTGGAGGTGAGCGACGGCATTATGGTGGCACGGGGTGACCTGGGCATTGAGATCCCAGCCGAGAAGGTTTTCCTGGCTCAGAAGATGATGATTGGCCGTTGCAACTTGGCGGGAAAGCCCGTTGTCTGTGCTACACAGGTCTGGAATGAGCCCTGGGGGCAGGGCCCTCTGTGGGTCTGGGGACACCTGAAGGTGAATACCCACACCTTAGGTCTCTAGCACGTTTTGCTGTCCAGTGTTTGACCCTCAAACAACGAAGCTAGGAAGAGATACTGGGACCCCCATTTTCAGATGAGGAAACAGAATAGCCAGGATCACATAGTCTGTGAGTGTGACACTGGCTTTAGGGGCCCTCAGAGAGTGTGGGAGTCCGAGAAGTACTTCAGGGCAGGGTCCCCAGTCAGAGTATGACAACTACAGCTCTGACATCCAGATGTCCCCCAGATGCTGGAAAGCATGATCACTAAGCCCCGGCCAACCCGGGCAGAGACGAGTGATGTGGCCAACGCCGTGCTGGATGGGGCAGACTGCATCATGCTGTCGGGGGAGACTGCCAAAGGCAACTTTCCTGTGGAGGCTGTAAAGATGCAGCATGCGGTAGGAGCTCAGAATGCAAGGCAAACGGGCTGGAAAACCACATCCCTTCCAGGTCCCAATAGCCTTGCCCAGCCTTACCCCCTGGTGCCCACAGATTGCCCGGGAGGCAGAGGCTGCCGTGTACCACCGGCAGCTCTTTGAGGAGCTGCGCCGGGCGGCACCACTGAGCCGGGATCCCACCGAGGTCACCGCTATTGGCGCTGTGGAGGCTGCCTTCAAGTGCTGTGCTGCTGCCATCATCGTGCTGACCACAACTGGCCGGTGAGGGGGACACTGGGAACGCCAAGACAGGGCTTTGGGCCAAGGGCAGGCTGGGATGGGCCCCAGGCTTGGGTTTTGTCTCATCATCAGAGGAGAGGCAGCTATGGGAGCTGGAGGCCTAGAGAGGCAGATCTTGACGCACACCAGGAATTGTACCTGCGAACCCCAGGGGTTTGGAAGGGTAAGGTGGCATCACTGGATGCGTTGGCTTGCAGGCCGTTTAGGCTCCTAGGGCTCAGAGGCAGGTCCTCTGCATTCAGCCCACAAAGCCTTACAAGGCTGGGGTGTTGCAGAAGGGCCCAGAAGGTCTGAGTTCAAGTCTTTGCCTGTGATACCTTGGGTAAGTCACCCAGGCTCTGTAAGCCTCCTCCATTTGTTCATGGGATTGTGAGGATTAACAAGAGACATTTGTAAGTTAAGTACTATATAAAGGTGCATTCCCAGAAGGGTTTTCTGTTTTTCAAAGCAGTTTCTCCTTATCTCATTTGATATTTTTTAAAATCATCTCATATCCTCCTTGTGTGGTAAGAAAGGCGGGTATTCTTATACCCACTTTACAGGTGAGAAAACTAAGGCCCAGAAAAATATGATGACTTACCTAGGGTCACACAGCTTATTGCTGGCACCTGGAACCAGAACCCAACACTCTTTCACTCTTCTGGGCTGACTTTGTCTGCCTCCTTCAGCTCAGCCCAGCTTCTGTCTCGGTACCGACCTCGGGCAGCAGTCATTGCTGTCACCCGCTCTGCCCAGGCTGCCCGCCAGGCCCACCTGTGCCGGGGAGTCTTCCCTGTGCTCTACCGTGAACCTCCAGAGGCCATCTGGGCAGACGATGTGGATCGCCGAGTCCAATTTGGCATTGAAAGTGGTGAGCCACCTAAACTCCTTCCCCATCCACCCCTGGATTTGTATCATGAGTCCTACGCCCCACACCCACCCAAAAGGGCCTTGCCTCTCTCCTCTGGTCCCAGATTTTCTCTGTGAGATTCACTAAGACTGAGATATTTGGGCTTCCAGGGGTGGGGGGAACGTGCTGAGGGAGGAGGGCAGAGGGAGAGAGGTCAGGGGTCAGGGCCATCCTTAAGAAGTCGGCTCAGCTGCTGCCTGCACCAGATGGCTAGAGCCAGGCCTGACCCAAGGAGCAAGAGGTGAAAAGAGAAAGGGGAACCCAGTCCCCTGCAGCTGCAACTAAAATCTAATTGACAATTGGCTATGCTCATACCCCACCTCTTCCTATCATCATAGCAATACAGGCAGACAGCCTTGCTACTTAGCAACATGCCACCCCACGGGCATATGTGCAGCTCTGATATACTACAGTGGTCACATTCCTGCGGTGCCACCTGTGGGACACACTGTACAGTTTGCCTCAGGCCCCTCACTACCTACCTAGTGGGCTTGAAGAGGCGAAGGATGGTAGCTCGTTCTCATTACAGGGCTGGCCTGGGTTCCTCAATGGCTAATTAGCATCTTCTCCCCTTCCTCCTCCCAGGAAAGCTCCGTGGCTTCCTCCGTTTTGGGGACCTGGTGATTGTGGTGACAGGCTGGCGACCGGGCTCCGGCTATACCAACATTATGCGGGTGCTGAGCGTAACCTGAGGTGCCCCTCCTCCTCTGACCGAGCCAGCTCTGGACCCGTCCCTCCTTTCTGCTCCCTCCTACTGCCCCACCTCTAAGTCTTCTCTACTCCCAATCCTCCCTTCCCTAGGCCACATCTGCCATCCAGGGTGCCCCCTCCCCCTCTCCATTTCGCACAGGCCTTGAAAGTCTGTATCCAATTAAGCCCTGGCCATCCAACAGCACCAATGGTACATTCCCTGCATCTGATACTCTTAACTGGTCCCTAAAATACTCTGAGCCTTTAATCCAGTTTAACTGATTAATTCTATTCCCCTAGTCTTCCCATACCTGGGGGCAGAGGTGAGTGGAACAGGACAATCATGTCCACAGTCTCCACAAAATCTCTATTTAAAAAATATTTCACATCCATGCAGTTTTATGTTCTCTTATGTGGCCCTCATGATAATCTGGGCATCCCCCGAGGAGAGTGCCACCTCTTTCTTCATTGTCACTGTCAGTGATATCAAAGCACCACCCTTTTGGGGAAGCTAGGGTAGATGGAAGGCGGGGAGCCCCGAGAGCCAGGCAGGCTCATCCCGTCACTGTCTCTACCACCTCTAGGCTTGCAGGCCGCTCCCTGGCTGCTCTCATACCCACCTCATGCCTTGCTGGGTCAGGTATCCTGCTACCTCCTCCTGTACCCCAGAATGCCCACTTTGTTCCCACACACAAGCCAGGAGCCAAAACAAGTGTCTCTATTTTCTTTTTAAACCCAGGTGTTTGGAAGCAATATAAAACCTCTCCCACACACCCAGAACCCCAGAACTGCCCACCCAGGAGAAAAGGAGATTTAGGGTCCTGGCCCCTCATTCTCTGATGCTGTAGAGTAGGTGTGGGGACAGAGGGGTGGGATAGGGGGCTTCTCTTGTCCCTGAGAAGGCAGAGGTACTGGCTAGCCTGCCCTTCCCCAGGCTTGGTTACCTCGGGCCCTCCCCTTACTCCTGCACCAGCAGCAAACTCAGTAGAAAGGAAAAAAAACCTAAAAATAAGAACAGTCCGCCTCTCCCTCTCAGGTGGCCTTCCTGCTCCTACCTAGTTAGGGAGAGGGCTCAAGTATTGCCACTGATGGGAGTTGGGCAAGGACCACAAGAGCTGGCATGGAGGGGCTCTGCCCATTCCTGTCTCCCTACCAGGAGGGGATGGGAGAGATGGATAAATAAAATGAATTGATAATAAATAAAATTAGCAAATGAGTGAATAAATACAATTATTAAATGATTGAATAAATAAGGAAGGGAGTAAGGAAAGAAAAAATTCCATCTAAGGATTCACTTGCCCCCAACCTGGGGGGAATCTACGCTGGCACACTAAATAAAGGGGGTGTCAACAATCCCTTAGCTTCAAGGGGGTCGTCACTGGGACAGGGGCATAGGGAGGAGGTGGCTCCCAGTTTACAAAAAGGCAGTTCTATCACAGAGACAGAGAGTGCAAGGAACTTGTCAGGAGATGTGTGTTCCCACTCAGGGGGTATAGACAGGGAGGGTCCACGCATGGCAGTAAAGCTGGATGCCCACACCAGGGACCCAAGACATTTGTTGACAGCAGTGGGGGGACAGGTAATTGGCAGTGCCCAGCTATGCTAGCAGACAGGAAGATAACCATGCCAGGCAGAACCTGCAAGGTCATGGGCAGGAAAACAGAGACATCTAGTTACTTGGCAGTGATGGTGATGGCAAGTACTTGTGCTTAGTAAGATGGGATCATGGGCCCAGGCCCGCACCTGGCAGGACCATGGCTAGGGGAATACCCTCATCAGAGGGCTTGGAGTCACTTCTACTTGGCAGTGGAGACATACAGCGTCTGGTACAGTGCCTTGAACATGGTAGGCGCTAAGTATCTTTGATGAATGGGTGAATGGATTAGGAGGATGTCAGGTTGCAAGGCGCCTGAGCTGAGAACAGAGACCATCTTCTTGGTACTAAGGGGAGATACTCCCATAGAGCAGTGTTTCAGGTCCCCTTGGTGTCCCCAAGAGGCGTCTGCCCTCTGGCACATGCTACGGCACCCAAGAGCTTACCCAAAGGTTTCACATGTTGGAAGAGAGTTGGGGGCCCCGGGGAGTGGCTGGCTCAGGCACTGATGGCCTGGGGGGCTGGGCTGTCCCTGGAGGCTTAGCCAGGAGCCCTGAGGGGGGCAGGCGTTCACCTCCTGAGCCCTTACACCCAGGAGAGCCATCACCTGCTGCCCGCTGAGGCAGAGAGGGCTGGGAGGCTGAGAGTGGGCGGCCCCGAGGTCCTAGTCGCCGTCCACCTCCTCCTGGGGGAGGCCCCAGCAGTGACACCTGGGAGCGCCCAGCCCGGGATAGGCTGGCATGGAGGGTTCGGGCAGGTGGGGCCGGCAGGCGGGAAGTGGATGCCCAGGGTCCCCGGGCCAGCAGAGGGCCGGCTCGGACAGGGACAAGTGGGGAGGCTGGGGAGCCTGCTCCTGCTGATCTTCGAGCAGAGCGAGCAAGGAGGGTGACTGGAGAGTCAGGGGAGAGGGGGAGAGGGCCCCGCTGGTGCGTCAGGGCAATGGCCACATTGGAGGTCACGGCGGCTGCTTGCAGGGGTGCGTGCACTAGTGGCTCCCACAGCACCGGCTTTCCGCTGAGCCGAGCTCCTGTGCCTGGGGCCAGGCCCCGAACACCCCGAGCCATATCCCTGTCGTGTTGCACCAAGTGCTGCTCCATGATGCCCCCACTGCTGCCTGGACTTGGCTCAGAGCGCTTCCGCTGCAGTATGGAATTCTTCTTGCCTAGAAATTGTCCCGGGGGAAGGAGTTAAGGATAGGAAAGGAATCCAAGATGAAGGTTGGATATGAAAAGTATGAGGGTAACAAGATGGAGTCAAGGGGTGGTGGTGGGGTGAAGGTAGGGGATAGGGGTCAAGAGGATGGAGATGGAGTTGGGGGATGGAGATTGGGAGATGGGGGTTGGAGGAAGAGGGTCAGGGGATGAGTATGTATCACAGATGGTGAGGGTCAGGGACTGGTACTCAGGGAAGGAGGATTCAAGGCATGAGAACTTGGGGTGATATCTCCAAGGGTAGGAGATGCTGAATGGTAAGGACAGTGAGCCAGTGTTGAAAGCCCTATTGGGGCATTTGCTGGGACTAGGTTGGGCTGGGGTGTGATGCTGAGGCGCTGGAGCCTGGGCCCTGGACCGCTGGGGACTCCTTGCTATGGACAAGGGGTGAGGGCACAGCCTGGACCCAGAGCAGACAGGGTGGAAAGGCCTCACCAATGCGGCGCAGCCGATCCATGGCCACTGTCTCGAAGGCCCGGCGCATCATGGGGAACTCCTCGAGCACGGCGTTGAAATGGTCCACGCTGAGCGAGTAGAGGCGGCAGTAGGTGTCAGCACGCACACTGGCTGTGCGTCGGCCCCGAGTCAGCAGACAGATTTCTGGTGAAGTTGGGAGGAAGCCTTCAAAATCACTGTCCACAGAACTCCCTCTCACTGGGCCTGCAGCAGCTGACCCAGATTCCTCAGGCTCCTCCCCAGATGGGAGAAACTGACGATTACCCACCCACCCAGGGTCCCTAAATGCTCCAAGCATGGTCGCTCTCCAGACCTGCATAATTACTGTCCTTCTCATTCTGTCCAAATTAAAGATGATAACCAGGCAGCTCTTGCTGGCCCCCAGACTCCTAGTTACTCCACTCCACTTTAATTCCCAACCCACCTCCACTGCTTTAGCCCAAGAGGTAGGCCTGGGGCAGTGCCCTCTGTGTGCCCTCCCCTCCCACCCCTTTGAAGGAACACCAAGGGCAACCCAGAAGGAGAAAAGCAGTGCCAAAGGGCAAAGGGTAACACAATGGGGAGGTTGGAAGGTGGTGGGTGATTTGGGGACTGCGAGAATATATGAGCCTCAAATCACTTTGGGTAGCAGCTGGCAGAACTGCCCCCACTGCCACAGGCTGGGCCCCTGATTCATACCACCAAGGCATCCCACAAGGGAGCCACAGAGGTCAAGCCCCTGGGAAAGCACTGCTTTATTCCTATCTTTCTCTCATGGAAATCTCATGAGATCCTTGGATTTCACTGCTTAAGGATTCTAAAAGGCCCACTGGCCCAGTAATTTTCAACCTGGCTATACATTGGAATCTCTTAAGAAGCTTTTAAAAATACAGAACTCCAGACCCCAGACCCAGAGATTCTGATTGAATAGGCCTGGGGAGGAGCTGCAACTCTCTGATCCTGCAGCATAGCCAGGTGAAGACCCTGATCCAGGGGAGCAGTTGCCCTCTGCTCCAGACCCCCCAACCCTCCCTGAGGCCTGCTGACCCCCAAAGTATGATCCATCAGTGAGGCGGGTGTCCCGGGCGCCACGTGCCAGCACACTGAGCAGCCCATGCTGGATGAAGTACATCTTCCTGCCCACGGAGCCCTCACGCACCACGAGGTCCCCCGGCTGGAAGACCTCAAAGCGTAGCTTGGTGAGCACGGCCGTGACGAAGCTGGGGTCGGCGTGGGCGAACAGTGGCATGTGGGCCACGAGGCCCCGGCAGGTGAAGTTAATGATCTCCTGGGCAGGGGAGGGGCCTGTCAGGCAGGCTGTGCCCCCTGCCCCGAGGTGCCCCCATCGAGCTCATCTGTCTCCAGAAGCCCCACCCCTGGGGCCATGATCTGCCAAAGGACGGGTATGCTTCAGTGGGCCTGGGACCATCTCTAAGCTCCTGCCTTCAGAGCTCTCCCATGAGCCTTCACAGGACCATCCCCCACAAAGAGAGACCCCTGCAGCCCTCCCCAGTATATTTCACCCCTATAAGAGCTTCAAGAAAGACCCTGGCCCCTAAAAGTCCTCCAAAGGCCTGACCTCCCATGGGGCCCTCTGTAGGCCCCACTCCCTGTAGGTGCACCTGCTGACCAATAGCCCCCACCCCAGATGGCATCCCAGAAGCCCAGGTCCTTGAAGAGCCTCCCTCCAGGGCCCCGCCCAGTCCCACCTCCCGAAGTGGTTCGCTCAGCTCTCCTAGGATGCTTTCCTCGTCAAACATCTTGCCCTGGTAGCGGTGCTCATAGTACTCATGGATGCGCTGCCGTGTGTCAGCTGGCAGCTTGTGGAAGGACATATACTGCTCCACCTGCTTGTACTGGAGAGCCAGCCGATGGCCAGCAGGCAAGAAAACACAGAGACAGATGTGGAGCCAGAACAGTGTGTGGGGAGCGGTGTGTGAAGGAAGGTCACAGACGTGGGCCAAACCCAGAGGGTTGAAACATGGAGGCAGAAGGGTATATAGATAATGGTGGATACAGGGAGGACACAGAGCACAATCACAAGAAAAGCCAGACATGGGCGGGGGGGCGGGTCCAAGGACAGGTGCATTGGTCCAAACAAGGAAAAGGTACACACATGGCACAAATGGACATGGGGCAAGGCAGGACACAGAGATCCAACAAGGGCATGCGTCAGAATGGGCTCCAAGTTGAGCTACCCAGCCTCCAGCACCCCTCCCCTGCCTTCTCCTGCCCCTGCTGACCTTCTCCTGGTACTGACGCCGAGAAGAGTCCAGGGACTGGATGAGGGCAGTGGCGTGGCCGATGAACATGGCGTAGCACGTGGCACCCACGATCATGCTGAGCATGGTGAGCCAGACGTCGGGCATGCCCACAGGTGCCTGCTGCCCGTAGCCAATGCAGAGCATGTGGCTCATGGCCTTGAACAGGGCGTGGGAATACTGGCGGCCCCACGAGTAGTTCTGGGGGGCAGAGCGTATTGCAGAGCTGGGCACAGACCCCTCAGAGCCTCATTCTCCTCCTGCCCCCTCTTCTCTTTCAGTTCTTCTGTCTGCCCCCTTCTACTTTAGACCTGCCTGCCAGGGGAGGAACTTAGGTTTGGTTCTGGGGGGCCTGAGACAGAAGGGGCCTCTTTTACAGCATGGGGGCTGCAGTTTCTGGCTAGGTTTCCTTCCCTGCCTGCTCCCTCCAACACACAGACACTTCTTCCGGGCCTCTTTCCTCTCACTCTCCTCTCACCTCCCCACCTCCTCTCTCCTGTCTTCTCTTTTGGCCATCTCTCCATCATCTCCCACCTCCTGCCCCCTTTGTTCATCCCTCCTGCTCAGGGAGAAGAGCCCTTGGAAGGCCCAGGAGGGGCTGAACTGTGGGGAGTTCTCACCACCATATGGTTGATGGAGACCCAGCAGTCGGGAGGGAAGTCCTGCAGCATGGGGACCAGGAACTGCAGACAGCCATCCCAGTGACATAGCAGCAGCATCATTCCGATGAGGTTGAAGATGCGAACCACAGCACTGGCCAGGTCATAGGTCATGTGAAAGATCTGAGGAGTCCGAGGAGGGGCTGCTGTGGACAGGAAGCCCTCTCTGCCAGTACTTCTCCATTCCTGGCCTTGCAAATACTCTCTTTGAATTTCTCTCTAGCCCCGGCCCTCATGAATGTTAAAACTGTGGCTATTATTCACTCGTATAGAGCTTTACAGCGTATATAGCTAATACAAAGGAGGTTGTATTACTACTCTCATCTTATAAAAAGGAAAATCGATGCCAATCATGTGCCCCAAGTCACACAGCAAGTGTCACAGCAGAGACTCAAAAAGGTCTGCTGCACAAGTTGCCCAAGTGTAGCCTGGGAAAGAGGAGAGAGGGCATTTCACAGTGTAATGTCCCCAGGGCATATATAACGATTAATGCCAGAAGTCCTCTTCCCCTCCAATAATAAAAATAATAATAGGTAGTTTACTGAGAACTTACTATGTGCCAGGCACTGTTCTAGGTGCTTTACAGGTATTAACTTCTTTAATCCTTACAACCTTATCATATGTAAGTATATTTAACATTTTCATTTTATAGAAGGGGAAACCAAGTCTCATACAGTAAACAGTAAAACTGGGATCTGACCACAAGCAATGAGATTGCAGAGCCCACACTCTGAACACTAAAATCTGCTGCTGTCCTGAAGCTGAAACTCAAGCCTCTCCCACACTCTGCAATTCTTAACTCCTCTCCTACACCTTCCTCCCAGAGTCCAACTAACCCTCAAGTCTTTGTCCGGCAGTTGTGCTCCACCCTCCTGCACCACCACCTTCTCACCTTGAGGACCCATCCCCTGAACACTCATTCTGTCCCTGCTTCTCCTCTATCAACTTTGGAGACAGCCCTCCCTTGGAAGCCCCACCCATCTGCCCCACCCCATAAAGTCGCCAGGAGCCCCACCCATATCGCTGTCTGGAGTAGTCTGCAAGCCCCCTGCCCACCTCCCCACCCCACCTCCTCCCACTGGTGTATGTAGCGGATGAGGCGGGAAAGGCGGAGCAGCCGCAGCAGGCTGAGGATCTTGGTGAAACGCACGATGCGCAGGGCCCGAGCTGTTTTGTAGACCTCGGTGTCCAGTCGGGGCTCCAGCTCCACCACCAGGAAAATGTAATCCACAGGAATAGAGGAGATAAGATCAACCAGGAACCAGGTGCGCAGGTAGCGTGTGCGGATGGCCCGCGGTGCCAGCAGGATCTCAGCACCCTCCTCTACCACAATGCCTGTGCGGAAGTTGAGCACCAGATCCATCAGGAAGAAAGTGTCAGAGAGGACGTTGAAGACGATCCAAGGTGGGGAGTTCTCCTCCTTGAAGAAGGTGATGCCCACAGGTAGCACAATGAGGTTCCCCACCATCAGCAGGAGCATGATCAGGTCCCAGTAAAACCTAAGGTAGGGATGGGATGGGAAGTAAGACCACAGTGATATTTCACAATGATGGTCAGCCACCAGACTAAGGGTAGATAGTCTCTCAGACAAAAGTGGGCAAGGATACAGAACAACAGAATGACCATTCACAGCTAGTGGGAGTGTAAATTGGGACCACCATTTGGAAAAATAGTTTGGAATTATCTAGTAAAGTTAAACATTTGCATCCCCTGCAACCCAGCAATTCTATTCCTAGGTATACACACATTCAAGGGAAAAATGTGCTCCAGGAGATATATACAGGGATAACAGCATTAAATCTGGAAATAATCCAAATGTCCATCAGTAGAAAAATGTAGACAAATGAGATAAACACAATAGATAAATAGATAAATACACTATGATACACTCATACCCTGGAATATTATACAACTGTAAAATCACCTAACTGCAGTTACATTCCGCAGTACGAAGGAATCTCACAAATTAAATGTTGAGAAACAAAAGGATACACACTGTATGATTCCACACATACAAAATTCAAAAATAGGCCAAACTAAACTGCGTCATTTAGGGATTCACAGAAAAGTGGTAAAACTATAAAGAAAAGTAAGAAAATGAGTACCAAAAGTTAGAATAGTGGGTTTGGGAAAGGAATGTGAGAGCAGCAGGGAGCCTTCTGGGGTATCAGCAATGTAGTCTCTCTTGACCTAGATAGTTGTTACATGTGAGTTTGCTTTACAATTATTCTTTCATATGTGTGTGTGTGTGTGTGTGTGTGTATGTATATATATATATCCTGCTATGTACTATACTATATATATCTACCTTATATATTCACTATATATATCTCTACTATGTATATATCCCTAGTAAATATATCCCTAATGTGCATATATATATTCTTTATATAGTAATATATACGTAATATCCTTACTATATGTATATGATCTATGTCACTATTATTAAATATTCTTATTATTAAATATTTTTTAAGTTAACAAAAGGTAAATACCCTGTGCTGATCTCATAGGGTTGTTGAAAAAATATGCACTGAGACAACGGATGTGACTGTGCTGTACAAGCACTATTTGGATTATGACTCACCCACTCTTTATCCCCAGATTTCTGAAGAGGTTGCTGCTTTTCCCATCTCTAGCTCTCTGTCCATTCCTAGTCTAGGACTTCATGCCTTCCCTAGCCCTCCCCAACTTTCCCCACCCCATCTCTCCTCCCCAACACAGTTGGGCCCATAGTTTCTGTTTCTCTGCTGGGATCTGCTCATCTGTGTCCCAGGGTGGGGATGATCTGTCCTGCCTCCCAACTGAACTATCTTTTCAGGTATGCCCCTCCCTCCTCCACAGCACCTCAGACAGTGCTGCTGCACATACAGAGAAGCTCTATAGCAGATCCTGAGACAGCAAGGCTTGAAGCTCTGCACTCCTTTCCTCCCCTAACCTCCCTGTGCCCAGTGGGACTCTGGCTGAGCCCAGGCAAGGGTATGGGCAGGGGAGAGCCATACTGCTGTGGTGGAAGCTGTGAAAAGAAGAGGTCAGGAGGGAGTGAGGTGAAGCCTTCATTCAAAGAAGTTCATTGGACAATCTCAGGGTCCCAAGTAGCTATGGTGGTTTCAATTCCAGGACACACCTAGATGCAGTATCAACCCAGGACCCAGTCCCTTCTGACTCTGACTGCAAAAATCAACCCTTTCAGCCCCAGAAAGAAGTTTGGTGGTCCCCAAGTCCAGGCCTCCAGGAAGCCCTTCAGACTGTGTGATTTCAATCAACAACAAATCCTGGATCCCCTCTTCTTCTCTTTCCTGGCCACTGGAGAAATCCTGTACTGTAAGCTGGGAGAGGAGAGGGAAAGAGGGTTTGCCTAGCCATAGAGCATCTTCACAGCCTGACTCACAGGCAGTCACAAGCCTGGCGTGTGATGCAGGAGAGAGGACAGAAAAGAAGCACAATAATAAGGGGGATACATGGCTTCTGGGGATACATCTGAGGGTGAAATGGGGGAGGGGAGGGAGAGCCACAGGAGACTAGAAATGGTGCACTGGTAGGGTGAGAATGAGGCAGTAAAAAGGAGGGGAATGAAAGGAAAAATGAGAGAAAGAGGAACATTTAGGGAGTGTGTATGTCTGTGGATTAAGATGATGTCTACGTCTCCAATTGTGTTTCCAGGCCCCTGATTCACACCTCATCCTTTCTGCTCATTTAGCTCCCCAGGTTAGGTGCTTTGCATGCATCCTTGCCACATCCAGAAGCTGTCCTTCATTTCCCCCAAGGACAGGGTTGCTCTCCTCCCCTAGCGACCTTGATGTAGAGGTACAGCCTGATGGGGACTATGGAATGGCCCCACCCCCACTCTTCGTTCCTTCGGTCTGGTAGTCACCTGGGCGGTGGTCATATGGGGGGTGGCCTTGACCCTGTGTTGCTGTCTCACATCGCTCTGCGTCCAGGCCCTACCCTGCCGAATACCGCCTTCAGCACCAGGGACAGCGATCAGAACTACTGTCTGGACACTCCCTCCTCCCCTTCCGCAGCGTCCCTATTTTTTCTGGTCGCCCGCCCTGCTGAACTAGGCGGGTGCTGGGGGTGGGAATGGGGACAGTGGGAAATAGCGGGGCTTGGTTTCTCCCTCAGGCTGACCCAGAGCCTCGGAACATGACAAAATTCCCCAGATCCCCAGCAAGCAGGACAGGAGGAGAGAGCAGTCCCTAATTCCAGTATTCCCTGTGGTGCAGGTAGGGTACCGGGTTCCTGAAATGGGAAATCCAGGTCTCTGTTGTCCGCTTGTCCCTTCCGGCGCCCCCAGCATGAAAAGTCACCAAGGACCTCCGGCTGGTGATCCTTCACCCAAGAATTCTCGGGCTAGGTTGGGGGAAGTGACTCTGTCGGCCCAACAGGGGACCCCTGGGCCGGAAATGAAGTGTCCGTGGAGGGTGGGGCAGGCCCGGCCCCCCTGTCGCGGCCCGTGAGGGTGGGATCTGTGTCCCCCGCCCTCCCTGCCGGACCCCCAGTACCGGAAGTCGCTGTAGGGGTGGATGATCCAGGCCCCCGCTGACTTGACCCGCTCCTGCTCGATTTCCACTGCTTTGTGGCTGCCGAACACGCGAAGGGAGAACTTGTTGACCGTGGGCTGGAGCAGCGTCCCGAGCTGCCTCCTCTTGGGCTCAGGCCCGGTCCCGGGCCTGGACCCAGGGATCGGATCCGAGGCCGTGGTTGTAGACGCCGGGGCAGCAGGAGGCGCCCTCTCCAGCCCAGGGGTCGCCCCATCGCTGGCCCTAGTCGTCGGCCTCTGCTCCGCCTCCATGACGCCCGTTAGCTTACACGTTTGGCCTCCTAGACCCTGCCGCGGCCATTCGGGACCCCCGACCCCTCCCGGAGTCGGAGCGGGCGCAGCCCGGCTGACTCGGAGCGGAGGCGTAGTCGGCTAGGAACCGCCGGCGCGCGGAGAGGAGGGGGTGTGTGCGACAGACTCTCCCGCGGGCGGCGGGCGGGTTGCGATGCGCCCCCTGGCGAAAGCCGAGCGAAGGCTGGGCAGGGCGGGCGGAGGCGGGGCGGACCGAGAGCCATCCCGGGAGGGGGCGGGACCAATGTAACCTGTAACCCGAGGGACCCCCCCCAGGCGGGCGTGGCTTAGCCAATGGGGGCGGTCCTGCAAGTACAGGAAGAGAAGGAGGGGAAACGAAGCCAGTGCCACGGAGAGGAAATGGTCTAGAGTTGAAGGGCTTTTATCCCCTGAGTGCCAGGGAGGCGGAGCCGCCTGCGAGTGGCGGGTAAACCGGATGCTGGTTGTAGCTCGTGAGGCTCGGGAGGGCGAAGAATTGGGAACCAGTGGAAGAGATGGGGAATAGCTTTTAAGATTCTTCTTACCCACTCTCGCTTATGGACTTCCTGCGTTTCACTTTTTTTCCTCTCAGCACTCTCCTAGGCATACTCCTTTCTTCTGACCTCCTTCATACTGCTCCCCCTCGTATTTCATTTCCGAACTCATCTGCCAGCCCTCACCAAAAGCAATTCTGCCAGTTACTGAGTGGACGCTGAGGATACAAGGATGAACACAAAGTCCTATCCATAAAGCCAGTGCTCCTCTATGCCCGCAGATGAGACAGGTAAATTACAGTGCTATGTGATGTAAAGGGCTATTTTGGGGGTTTTTTTGGCTGTGCTGCGCGGCTTGCGGGATCTTAGGTCCCCGACCAGGGATTGAATTGAAACCTGGGCCCTCGGCAGTGAAAGTGTAGAGTCCTAACCACTGGATCACCAGGGAATTCCCTGAAAGTTCTTAAATATCTCAAATTCTTCCCCTCATCTCCACTTCTTATTGTCACTGCCTTATTTAAAGCCCTCAGAATTTTTACACCTAGATTATTTCAGACGCCTCTAAACGGGTCTCTGAACTCTCTCAGGCCAATTATTTTTCCACAGTCTGTCAGAGTTACCTTCCTAAATCCAAATGTAGCTATATCACTTGCTTAATGTCCTTCAAACTTCCCCATCTTCTATAGGATTACAGTTAAATTCCTTAGAATGACATACAAGGCCCTGCAAAATTTGGACCTAGTTTCAACAACCTTTATTGTGATAGTCCCTCTGTTGAAAGCCAGGAGTCCAATTCTGTTTAAATGTTTTGTTCTGCTTTGTCTCCAGACCTTTGCAAATATATTCTCTGCCTGCTATCCTTCTCCTCCAATTCACTTTCCAACAGTTGGTTCAGATGTCTTCTCCTCTAGGAAACCTAAATAGAAACAAATTTATAACTCTACTTTCCCAAGCTAGGGTCTAGTCTACAGCTTTCTTAGTGACCAGGGCACCGCTGTTTATAACAGCTCGTGTCACACAGCTGCCAATATTTGTTTACAGGTCTTTCTCTTCCATTAGACCATCGGTCCCCAACCTTTATGGCACCAGGAACTGGTTTCTTAAAAGACAATTTTTCCACGGATGGGGGGTGGGGTGGGGGATGGTTCAGGTGGTAATGCGAGCGATGGGGGGATGGTTTAGGCAGTAGAGCGACGGGGAGCGATGGGGAGTGGCAGATGAAGCTTTGCTTGCTCCCCGCCTGCCGCTCACCTCCTGCCGTGTGGCCTGGTTTCTAACAGGCCACTGACAGGACAGGTCCATGGCCCCGAGGGTTGGGGACCCCTGCGTTAGACTGTGAAGCTGTGAAGAACAAAAGCCTTACGCCTGCCACAATGCTGGACACATAGTGAACACTTAGTAAATGCTTGTTGAATGAATAAGGGAAGTGTTCATGGAAGAGCAAGTGAACTACACTGCCCTCTTCACCCCTTAATTATTCTTCCTCTACTATTTTAGGAACTTCCTAAACCATTTCTGGCCAACTGATGTAAGCTCCATCTGATTATCCACCATCCTGGCTTCCCTCAGATATTTTACTTGAATATAGTTATCCTCAGGTTATTTTTTTCATTTCCCTTATTATTTCTCAATTCCTTTTGTAGCGTCTCTAACTCTGCCCAGTTTGCCTCAAGGTCTCCTTCACTTTCCTCTTTTTTTTAATTCAGTAAATTTACACTTCTCATATATCATGTGTAAGTACGTAACATAAAGTTCTCAAAAAATTTCCCTTTCTTTGGCACCTGATTCTCCACCCCTCCATTTCTCAAACCTTTCCTCCAAGGCCATACCCCGATCCCCCACCCACCCCGAAACGTGCGTAGCTTTTGCTCAGGAGGAAAGGTGGGAGCCATTCTTTGCCGTGGTTAGGTTGCCGAACTGTTTTAAGAAATGAACTTTCACAGGCTATGCTTGAGAATCACACCTCACCACCAAGTCTCAAAAGGTTTGCGGAGCGGCGACATTCCGTAAACAACAACCCCTTCTTTTCAACCTCCAAACCTAACAAAACAAACCACAGAAGTCTCATTGAATAGGTAAAAGATCGAGGAAGGATACGGAAGGACACGAGGGGCTGAGGGGGGGCGCGGGCCTGGTAATCCCCGACAACTCTCTCCCCGCCCCCACGAACTTCCGCCCTAGCACCTCCTCCGCTCTCACGGGCTGACTGCCGCGAGCTACGCGAGGACGCGCTGGCGTGCGCGGTCCTGGGGGCGGAGCCCAGGGGTAGCTGGGAAGCGACGCAGGACGTGCGTGCGTGCGTACGTGCTCGCTCGCGGTGGCGGCGGCGGATCGGAGAGGCCAGAGCCGGAGACCGAGCTGGGATCGGGCCCCGGGCGGGGGCGGTGCGAGCGGCGCCAAGCGGATCCTGGGGGCGGGGACGGAGCCGGGGCGGGCGGGACTGGAGCGGAGGCCGGGAACTAGGCGGGAGGTCCCAGGGTCTCGGGTTAGGGGGGTGGAGCCGCACTTCGTCGCCGCGGGGGTGCCGGGACTCCGGCCTCAGTGCCGCCGCCATCACGGACTTCCTGTGGGACAAGCGCACGGGCCTCGCCGCCAGAACGGTGAGCGCGCGGGCTGGCGGGCCGCGGGGCCGCGCGGAAAGATGGCGACCGCAGGGCGGGCGGGAAGAAGATTGGATTGGGGGCAAGGGGTCTGGGCGAAATTAGGAGAGGGGGAGGGCTGAGAACTGGAAAGTGGCAGAGGTGAGGAGTAGGAAGATGAGATGGAAGGTCGACCTGCCCTAGATGTATTCTGGAAGACAGGTGGGGAAGTTGGGAGGGATCAAAGTAGGAGAAGGAGTGATGAAGTACGGATAGGAGTGGTTCCAGAGATGAGAAAGAGCAGAATATCAAAGTTGGACCAAAGCCGGAGAGGGGAAAGACACCACCGTGTCACTTGGAGGATATGGAAAGAGTTTTAACCTAGGAGTTATTTCTGGATTTTCTGAGTGAGAAAGAGAAAAAAAAGATGCACAAGTTGAGAAAGGTTGCAGGCTGGAGATCCTTGGGGGAATGTGGAGAAGGACAGCCAGTGAGGGACTTTGGTGGCAGTATGTATATGGTGAGATGACATTTGTGGGGCTGTGCTAAGCAAGATTGGATTACCTGGGAGAGTCTTGTGCTTGCATCTTCTTGGTTTCCTACAAGCCCTGTTAGGCCAGGAATGAATCAAATGCCACCCTCCTCAATTTGAGAAGTAGCTCAGAATAGGAGCCAGATATTGGAGTCATGCCTTTTCCACACCTAATCCTACCCCACCTAACAAGACTTCTGTCCCCGGGCCTATTTAATTGCTTTCTGCCCTCCTCTTCTCATCTTCCTGGATTGTGACAGTGATGACCCTCTGATTCTTTCCTTGAAGGAAAAAAAAGGATTTGTGCACCATGCCATTCCAATTCCAATAACCAGAAGGTGGCCAGCTTTTAGCCAACTGGTGCTGATATTAATTAAAAACCAGTTATTCTGTACTTAGTAAGCACAAAAGGGGAGGGGCTGGATGGGAAGCTGACTGCAGCTTGGAGCCACATGTATTTAAAACCACTCAAGGGGGATTTGGCCAGTGATGTGAGAAATGATTAAGATAGTTCAAGGGGCCAGACCCAGATCCCTGTAACTTGCTTATATTTGGTTTATACAACTATATGTAGAAACCTGGGAAACTGGATTCCTGCCTTCAGGACATGGATGGCCTATTTGGGGAGATAAGATACACTTTTAATGATTGTAAAACATTTGTGATAATAGTCTGTAGTACAGCATTATTTTGTTGAGTTATGAGGAACTTAGCATGGCACAGATCTATCCTAGATACCAGCCAATGATGAACTGTTGCAGTCTTTTTCAGTTACACATTCTCAACTGTAATGAGCTGTGGCCCAGACCTGAATGTCTTCATGAAGGCATGTTTGAGGAAAATCAGAATAGAACAATGAGCTGAGTGGGGCGGAAGAGTCCTAAAGTTTTTAGCTAGAGTTAGTAGGTGAATATATATACTCCATTAAGGAGGAATTGTAAGCACAGAGGAAGACTGAGGAAGTTGTGAATGGTTAAAAAAAAAAAGTAGAAATTGAAGAGCAGAAAGCAGCTTAGCATCTCAGGAGCAGCCAGTCCTTGGAGGGGACTTCTGAAAACTCAGAGCTCGCCCCACTATTGCTACTTTTCCTTCCCTTCCAGATGCCTCATCCTCGAAGGTACCACTCTTCAGAGAGAGGCAGCCGGGGGAGTTACCACGAACACTATCGGAGCCGAAAGCATAAGAGACGAAGAAGCCGCTCCTGGTCAAGCAGCAGTGACCGGACACGGCGGCGCCGACGAGAAGACAGCTACCATGTCCGTTCCCGGAGGTGAGCCTTCAGGAAGAGAAACTCACACTTGGCCCACTCACTTACTCGTTTTTTCAACAAAGATTTATTGGTTTCAAGCTAAGTAGCTGTTGGAAGGTGATGCTCAAAACGGATAACAAAATAACCTATTTACACTGTGGTGTTAAGAGTCTTATCACAGAGGAAGTATATAGTAAGGGGCTGAGGAAGCATCCAACAGGTTTGGTCGGCAGGATGTGTAGTTCAAGGAAATGTGACATCTAAGCTTGTCTGAAAGACGAGAGAAGTGTCCCAGACAAAGGAAAAGCAAGTGCAAAGGACTAGGGGCTAGAGATAACTAATGAGCTAATAGACAAGACAAAGTTAGGTCTCCATGGTTTTAATAACTTAGCAGCATGTTCAGTGGGAGGGATGGGTTAGGGATAGTTTGGAGCAAAGCTGGATATCAGTCAGGAATAGCTCAAAAAAGAAATGGTTCTTTATTCCATTACATCACTGGAGGGGAAGAGGAGGCCCTCAGAGGGAGTTGTTCTGCCGGTGTTTTCAGAGGTTTTGGTGATTTGCAGGTGTGGGCATCCTCCTCTGTGCTTAGTTACTTCACTGCCCTGGGCCTCGGTCCTCACAGAGAGACTTGAGTGTGTGAGAGCAACTTTTCTAGCGATACTCCTTGTCCTCGGTGAGGGAGGACCTTGTTACATGGTATGACAAGGAATGTGGCCTGAACAGATGCACTTAATGGGTGTTTGTTGTCCAACAGCAGCTATGATGATCGTTCATCCGACCGGAGGGCGTATGACCGGCGATACTGTGGCAGCTACAGGCGCAACGACTACAGCCGGGATCGGGGAGAAGCCTACTATGACACAGACTACCGGCATTCCTACGAATATCATCGGGAGAACAGCAGTTACCGCAGCCAGCGCAGCAGCCGTAGGAAGCACAGACGGCGGAGGCGGCGCAGCCGGACATTCAGCCGCTCATCTTCGGTGAGTGTCAGCCCAGGCCCTTCCTCTCCCCACTCTTCTTCAGCCCTCTGGGACCCTGGTAAGTGAGAAGTATCCTTGTTCTCATCTGAGCATTTGGGGCATGAACACTAAGGTGGGCACTGAGTCTGTCTACTCTCTTGGAAGCTCTCCGACTCTTGGAGGGCCCTGGAATCTGCTTTGGAGATTGATGGGCACAGAGCATTTGTGAACCCCAGTGCCCTCCCTGGCATGCTGGGCTTATTGTGTTGGGAGCAGCTCCTCCACCCCACAAGGCCTCCACTTTCTAATGGGGACCTTGCTTGTGAACTGCCTTTCTCCCCCATGGACTCCATGGCCCCGTCAGCAGGTGGGCTTGGGTGGGGGCAAGGGGAGACCTGTGTCCGCCTGGAAGGGCATCGTGTAGAGCATGGGGTTGTGGGTGACATTGGCAACGACACCACTTCTCTGCTCTGCCCGTGCCTCTCCCCGTTCCCATTATGGGTTTGGGGACTTGGGATTATGCGCCGCTCTCTCTTCTCACCCCGATCCGCCTTACTGCATCTGACGTGTTCCCTTCCACTGTCCCCCATCATCGTCTGTCCCCCCTGGCTGGGCGCCTGTGACCGGTGACCCCTCCACCACCCACCCCGCCTCCCTCCGGCCCCCGCTCCGACACCTGGCTTGCTCCGACCCCCCCCGCCCCCCGACAGCAGCACAGCAGCCGGAGAGCCAAGAGTGTAGAGGACGACGCTGAGGGCCACCTCATCTACCACGTCGGGGACTGGCTACAAGAGCGATGTACAAGCCAAATCGTAACAATCCTATAGCCTGTAATGGTCCCATAGCCATCCTAACGTCCCAAGCCAACCCAAGTCACAGCCTCTTTTGCCTTTTCTCAGTGGTGTTGTTTATCTGGGTGGTTTGAGTTGCTGTTGAGAATTGACCTCTGCTGTCCACTCCCAGCTCTCATGGCCCCTGGGTTAAAGGTGGTGGGAATCATGCAGGGGTTTTCTTCCCCTGTGACCATCTGTATCTGTTCCCCCTTCCTTCATCTCCTCACCCCAGGTTGCTGTACCCTTTTTTCTTCGAACTCAGCTCATTCCCCACCTTCTCTCCCTCCCTCTCCCCGACCCTGCTCTTTTTCATTTCAGATGAAATTGTAAGCACCTTGGGAGAGGGGACCTTCGGCCGAGTTGTACAATGTGTTGACCATCGCAGGTAACTGTCAGCTCCCCTCTGTACTCCACACCTGGTAGCCATAAAGAGATAGCGAGGGTTATCTGGGGCTTTTTTGCTAATGAACCATAGGTAGGATATCTTAATCCCCAGGCAGCCCTGTTCAGTCTGAGATGTTCTTGAGATTCCAGCAAAAGCCTCTCCTGCCATCCTATAGGGGTGGAGCTCGAGTTGCCCTGAAGATCATTAAAAATGTGGAAAAGTACAAGGAAGCAGCTCGACTTGAAATCAATGTGCTGGAGAAAATCAATGAGAAGGACCCTGACAACAAGAAGTAAGTGAGTGAAGGAGTATGTGGGGAGTCTGAGAGGCTCCACCCCTACACAGGAAAACCTTCCCGACCTGGACTAGACAGGCAGGGGAGTTGTAGACCTTCTCATCCATCCATCTTTTGTTCATCATCTTAGAGTAGTAGAACATTAGGGCAGGAAGGGAGGGTCTGTGACATTCTCTAATCCTTTCCCGTTGTTTTCAGGGCAGTTAGATTGCTCTGAAGTTTGGCTCCGACCCAAGATGGCCTCAGTAGGGATATGCCCTGGAAGTGGCCCTGAGACTGAGAACATTTTCATCAAAAAATTAGTTGTGCTTTTAATACCTAGAACTATGCTAATGAAGCCACAGACATTTATGTGTAATTTTTCTGATCACACACATTCCATAATCCAAATGTAGAATAAGAGTATTAAGCAAAGACATAAGTAGGTATAAACATGGGCCCAATGATGGCTGATGGTGAGTGAATTTCAGGAGCGGGAGTTGGGGTCAGAATGCAGAAGTGGCAGTTTGACAATTTACGGTCCACACTGAAGCCTGGCGCTTGGCAGCTCCTCAGCAAGTAGAACTTTTTTTAACTATTTAAAACGTTGCAGGAAAATGGTTTGAAGTTTCGCAGGTAGTACTTCTCTCCTTGGGTCTGCAAGAAAGGCCATTGCGTAGCTGAACTGAATTTTCTTGGTGGTAATAGCTGGCATGTTTTTATACAAGTATGTGGAATCAACAGCTATGCAGTCCCTCTTTGTTGGAGGGGTGGTGGGCAGATGGGAGCTCATCAGACATCCCCCTTCCCCCATCTCTCTTCCCAGCCTCTGTGTCCAGATGTTTGACTGGTTTGACTACCATGGCCACATGTGTATCTCCTTTGAGCTTCTGGGCCTTAGCACCTTCGATTTCCTCAAAGACAACAACTACCTGCCCTACCCCATCCACCAAGTGCGCCACATGGCCTTCCAGCTGTGCCAGGCCGTCAAGTGTGAGTGGGGCGGGCCGAGGTGGACTCTGGGGCAGCCCCTCCCTCCATTGGACCTCTTCTGTCTCAGTTGTGCACTGCTGAAGCCCCTAAACAGTCAACTCAATTATCTGCAGTTCTTTTATTCACTATCATGTTGACATCTTTCTCTTCTGACTTAACTCCTTCACTGATGTCCTTACCATCACTGATTACTCTTACTCCACATTCAACCTAGCAGGAGCTGGAAGAGAAAGTGTTTGAAGTCAAAGCACCTAATTACCTCTTTTTTCCTTTATTCCCCTTCCTTGGGAAAGTTGAAGTCAGGCAGCAAGCTCAAAGAGACAAAAAGATTCCTTGAGGTAGAGGTTTACATTTGTCTGAGCTGAGAATGCTCTCTGTTCCCAGCAAACCAGGCGGGAGCAGGGAGTAGTGCACCCAAGGGGCCAGGTAGGGACTAGTACATACTTCCTCTTGAGTCTTCATAACAGTACAGTTTCACAGAGTTGAATTCACAGGAGTCAGATAGACACATGTTAAAGTCAGTGCAAAAATGCAACCCATAGGGACTTCCGTGGCAGTCCAGTGGTTAAGACTCCATTCTTCCACTGCAGGGGGTGCGGGTTCGATCCCTGGTTGGGGAACTAAGATCCCGCATGTCACTTGGTGTGGCAAAAAAAAAAAAAAAACCAACCCGTAGCAAGCCATCTTTATACATTGGTTGAGAAGTACATGTATATCTGATGTTAATAAGTGTAGGGCTTCTGATGTGGTTGGACCTAGAAACTGTCATACAGAGTGAAGTAAGTCAGAAGGAGAAAAACAAATATTGTATATTAATGCATATATGTGGAATCTAGAAAATGGTACAGGTGAACCAGTTTGCAGGGCAGAAATGGAGACACAGATATAGAGAACAAACGTATGGACACCAAGGGGGGAAAGTGGCAGGGGTGGTGGTGAGATGAATTGGGAGATTAGGATTGACATATATACACTAATGTGTATAAAACAGATAACTAATAAGAACCTGCTGTATAAAAAATAAATAAAATTCAAAAATTAAATAAGTACAGGGCTTCTTAGACTAGGCATTTCATTTGGATGTAGAGCAGAAAGCAGCTTAGTGCTTCTGGACCTGCCTTCTCACCAGCTTTGAGCTAGGTGACCAAGCCTGGGGTCAGCTGGTACCAGTTAGCTCTGGCCACCTGGACCAACCCTGACCTGGCCTTCTCCCCTGCAGTCCTCCATGATAACAAGCTGACACATACGGACCTCAAGCCTGAAAATATTCTGTTTGTGAATTCAGACTACGAACTCACCTACAACCTAGAGAAGGTAAGATGGACAGGGTCCACCCCTTGGCGAGTGGGCACAGGTGGCCATGCCACTTTGCCTTTCTCTTAGCCCTTTCTGTCCTCCCTTTTACTTCTTTCTCCCACATTTTCTGCTCTGGCTCTGACTGAGTAAAACTGTAGTACCAGAATAGATGGAAGGGGAGAGATACAAGACTTAAATTGGAAGAGAATTTGGAAAAAGAACCTCAGTTAACTTCCCAGTAGAGTGAAAATGCTTTCAAGGTTCTTGGTTTGGGCTTCCTTTTCTTTCTGTAAGGAAAGCTCATCTCCACTGACTAACTGGAGATCATGGAGATCTCAGCTAAGGAAGCTATTCCTCACTTTGCTACCTGCTGTATATTTTGAGAAATAACTGTACACTAGTCACTTGGGTATACTCTTCAGATGCATAGAGATTTGCATGCTATTCCAGTTATTCCTAAATCTTCTTCCTCCCCCACTCCTAAAGTAGTCTGCTGGCTGTGGGGGCGGCTGTAAAGCAGAAGGCATGTGTGGGAGCAGGCAGGAGGTCAAAGTTGTTTTTTTAAGGCTCAGAAGTACTTTAGAGAATAGTGGTAGAAGCTCGGTCTGTTCATTCTCAGTCTCGGTGCAGAGGTTCACGTTCTTCCTGCTTTGCTCCTAGAAGCGAGATGAGCGCAGTGTGAAGAGCACAGCTGTGCGGGTGGTAGACTTTGGCAGTGCCACCTTTGACCATGAACACCATAGTACCATTGTCTCCACCCGCCATTACCGAGCACCGGAGGTCATTCTCGGTAAGGGGGGAAGGACAAGGTTGTCCAAGTATGTGAGGGGGTGTGGTGGTGAGGATAGGGCCCCCTGAGCCTCATAGTACCTTTTCCTTCCCATTCCTACCCAGAGTTGGGCTGGTCTCAGCCTTGTGATGTGTGGAGTATAGGCTGCATCATCTTCGAATACTATGTTGGCTTCACCCTCTTCCAAGTAAGTGGTGGGGTGTTTTATATGACCACTAGGTATTCTACCTAATTTCCTTGTCTGCTGAGGAGCTGCCTGCTCACTCCACATTGCTTATCTTCTTGGCGGCTAGACCTCAGCATCGCCTCTCGGTCCCATGCTCAGTTCTGTCTTTGTTTCCCAGACCCATGACAACAGAGAACATCTAGCCATGATGGAAAGGATCTTGGGTCCTATCCCTTCCAGGATGATCCGAAAGACAAGGTGAACCTCGAGTGGGAGGGACTTAACCCTTTTCCTTTTCTCTCCACAAAATTGGTCTCTATCACATCATTTTCTTTTTTCTTTGACACCTGCCCTCCCCTCAGCTACTCTTGAGATGAGGGAATAAGGGAATCATCCCACAACAAGAGGAACCTCCTGATTCCTCAACTTCCCCCTTCCCCTCTAGGAAGCAGAAATATTTTTATCGGGGTCGCCTGGATTGGGATGAGAACACATCAGCTGGGCGCTACGTTCGAGAAAACTGCAAACCACTTCGGGTGAGCCGGGCTGGGAATAAATTGTGCCCACCACCCAGAGGTCACTTCCTTCTTAAGGTGTTTTGCCCCTGGAATGCATTTCACAAGCAGAGGGTTAGGAAAGAAGGGGAGGAAAACTGAAAGAAGACATCTTATGTTGATAGAAGAGAGATAAGAGGGAGTGGTTTTATGGAGGGAATGAGGTTAGACAGCCATGTTTTTCTTGAGCCAACCAGAGATGAAAGCAATGTCCTGGATTCTTTAGGTCAGGCAAAAAAGAATAAACTACCTTTGAAGAGGTTACATTTTATTGACGAGCTAAAGAAGATTCATGAAGTTGACAAGGATATACAAGTAGAACTTTCAAAGAGTATGAAGGAATAATTGTGCTAGTGGGAAGGTAGGGTGAGCTGTGACATCAGAAATGGTCACGGTGTGGTCATTCATAATGGTAGCAAGCAGAGCTGTGGTCCTTCAGGATTGAAATCTAGGGCCTTGAAGAACGCAGGGTTTGTAAGGCATCGTGCTTCACCTTTTTCCTGCCCTCCACCACCAGCGGTATCTGACCTCAGAGGCAGAGGAACACCACCAGCTCTTCGATCTGATTGAAAGCATGCTAGAGTATGAACCTGCTAAGCGGCTGACCTTGGGCGAAGCCCTTCAACACCCTTTCTTCGCCCGCCTTCGGGCTGAGCCACCTAACGCCAAGTTGTGGGACTCCAGTCGGGATATCAGTCGGTGACGATCAGGCCCTGGGCCCCTCTGCCACTCTAACAGCAGTGGGTGTCCAGTCCAGGACACTGGTGCTTTTTTATACAAGAGAACAGAGCCGGAGCCCACTTCTTCCTACTGGCTCCCTATGTACCTGTGAATATGTGAAATAGTGTAAATATGAAAGAACTTGGACCTATCACTTCAACCCCTGCCTTGTACATAATGCTATTCCATCTCACACTCTTCCCACCCTCACTTGCCCCTTCACAGATGAGTTGGATGGGGGCAGAATGAGGTAACCAGATGGCATCTATCCCATGTTTTATAAGGAATTTTGTACAGTCTTTGTGAAATAAAATGACGTGCTTCATCTGACCCCCATCCCTGGAATTTGAGGTTTGGGGCTGCTGGGGTGGAGGGATGAGAAGATTGGCAACGAAGGGAGCCCCATCTTATCCTCTAAAGTTAACTGTAGTCAGGTTACCAGTTTACCTGTCCAGTTTGTCTCGGGAGGAGAATGATGGGTGGGTAACATTTCTTGACGGTGAGAAGGGTTATCTGGAATGATACGGTTTGGGAAGGAGGTTCGATTACTGTAGCTCTTAGGCTGGGCCCCAGGATAGAGCCAGAAATACAGATAAAAAAATTTGCTCAACTGGGTTCCTGGGAGACTACCACCACCGGTCGGAAGACCCCGGTCGTATGTCTCTGGAAGACTAGGAGGGACCGGGATTCTGACGCGAGGCCTGCTGGGAGGTGTAGTTCGTTAATAGAGGGAAGTCACGTGGGGAAGGGGCGGTACTTGGCGACCGAGACTTAGTTAGAGGTGTCACGTGGAGCACTTCCTTCTTTGCCTTTGACCGAGACGCAGGCGCAGCCCTCCTGCTGCTGCGGGGATCCTTGTGACCCTTCCGGTGTGTAAAGCCAATCCGTGCACAGAGAAGCGGGGCGGACCGAGAGGAGCGGAGGGAGCTCTGAGAGCCACTGCCGCCGCCACTGCCGCGGCAGGGGCGTGGAGGGCAGGGGGCGGCCCAAGCCGAAGTTGCAAACATGGCTCAAAGCAGAGACGGTGGAAACCCCTTCGCCGAGCCCGGCGAGCTTGACAACCCCTTTCAGGTGACTTGCGCCGGCCTCTTTGGGGCAGCTGGGGTGATTTCTCGAGTCTAGAGGGTCGGGCTAACTTGTATTCCCGTTCGTGACATTTGATCCGAGGAAGGGCCGCCACGTGGGAGTGACTACTCCAAACCAGTGAGCATCCTGGGGGGGCGGGCCCTGCCCCTTAAGGAGCTGGTACTAGCAGTGTGGCGTGAAGGATTGGGGGCAAATATGGGGACAACAGCGTGGCCCCCAAGCTGCAGTCCTTGGAGCCACAGCAATTGAGAAGAGGCCCCTGTGAGTTACCCCAGAGGTACCAGGTGGCAGCTGAGCCCCAGATCTTTGCCCACAGGACCCAGCTGTGATCCAGCACCGACCCAGCACGCACCATGCCACGCTTGACGTCTACAACCCTTTTGAAACCCGGGAGGTGAGATTCCGGGAGCACGGCTGGGCGAGGAAGGGTAGGGTATGCTAACAGGCCCACTTTGTTGGGGTATAGGGGACGTTTTTGCACGCAAAGGAAGAAACACCGTGATCTTAGCTCCCTGAGAGAGGCCAGTCTGCCATGGGATGCCTAATCCTTCTAAAGACACTAAGGCCAAGGATCCATCGGTTTGAGCTCTAAATGTCAGTCTTGGGAGGACCTAGAGTCTGGCAGGGCCTGATGAAGACCCTGTCTGGGGAGCCTTTTTTGAAGAAGAAAAGGGATGGGGCCGGTTGGAGTTGCGGAGAAAACACACTATGTTTAGGTATACAGTTAGAAAACAAGGGTTGAAGAAGACTAGACCTGTTTGTCTCACTGCAGTAGAAAAAGGTAAGAGTTTTTAAAAGTGTAAGGAGGTTGATACGGTAGATTAGTGCTTTGAGTCCTGGGTAAGGAACTCGATGTGAGGGGTTATGAGGGCTGCTGCAGGTTGTAAAAGAGTTCTCTGATACAAACACAAGAACTAGCTTTCTAACAACAGGGGGAGGGGCTGCCACCTTAGGTAATGAGTTCTAGGTCTAAAGGTATTCAAGTAGACTCTAGATTCCTGTGTTATGAAGGACTAGATAATCCCTAAGGTTTTTTCCAAACTCAACAGCCACCACCAAGCTATGAGCCTCCTGCCCCTGTTCCGATAGCTCCACCCTCAGCTCCCCCTTTGCAGTCTTCAAGAAAGCTCAGCCCCACAGAACCCAAGAACTATGGCTCCTACAGCACCCAGGTAAAGGGGGTGTATGGGTAGGGGTTGAGGAAAGGGGCCAGCCCTGGGGTTCAGGACTCACATTGCCCTCTGCTCATACTGGTCAGGCTTCAGCTGCAGCAGCCACAGCTGAGCTGCTAAAGAAGCAGGAGGAGCTCAACCGGAAGGCAGAGGAGTTGGACCGGAGGGAGCGAGAACTCCAGCATGCTGCCCTCGGGGGCACAGCTAGTAAGTGGATCCTTGATAGGGTTGGGGAGGGCATCTGACAGGTTCGAAGTCTCAAAAAAGGACCTCAGAGCATGGGCACTGGAGCCAGACTGCTGAGTTTGAATTTGGGTGCTATGTCTTATTAAGGGTGAGCTCTTAGGCAAGTTATTTAATCTTGAGTGCCTCAGTTTCCTCACTTGTAAAATGAGAATAATGTTTGTACCTGTTTGACAGGATTTTTATGAGGGTTAAACAAAGTCATCTATACAAAATACTGGGCACAGTTCTTAGAAGTTGTAAGTCATAATAAACACTTAGTATTAATATAACTTTTGCTACTTGCCCTTGTTTCTTTGAACCCTCAAATTGGAAACAGAAGAGAGGACCCGGAGGTGAAAGGAAGGGGGAGTGATTTGTTGGTTTCTGTCTCACTTGTGAGATCCTCCTGCTCTTTTTGTGCCTTACAGCTCGACAGAACAATTGGCCCCCTCTACCTTCTTTTTGCCCAGTTCAGCCCTGCTTTTTCCAGGATATCTCCATGGAGATCCCCCAAGAATTTCAGAAGACAGTATCCACCATGTACTACCTCTGGATGTGTGAGTAGTGAGAAGCCTTTTTGAAGGAAAAGTACGGGTAGTAACTTGTACATCTTTCTTTTCCTGGAGCCCACTCACCCAGAACTAGACACTTCACCTATCCTCAGCATTTGAGTTTAAGGCTCATTTCTCCAGGAATCTTCCTGGATTACTCCTTTTATAGTATTTAGAACTTATTCTCCAGCCTTCTAGCAAATGTATGTTCTTGCCCTCTCCCCCTTCCCCCTGTCCTTATGCATAAATGTATTCTGAATCCTTTAAATGTCTTTGCCAAGGGGATCACACATGATTGAGATTTGCTAGTTCGGTCTCCCCTGCTGAGGATCCTGTGAAGGCAGAAGCCGCCTTCCTCTCCTTAGTCTGCCACATTTGGTGAGGGCTGTGGGGTGGCCTTCTAGGGAAAGGAGCTTTCACTGACCCATCATCCTGTTCCTCTAACCCTTAGGCAGCACTCTGGCTCTTCTCCTGAATTTTCTTGCCTGCCTGGCCAGCTTCTGTGTGGAGACCAGCAATGGCTCAGGCTTTGGGCTCTCTATCCTCTGGATCCTCCTTTTCACCCCCTGCTCCTTCATCTGTTGGTACCGCCCCATGTATAAGGCTTTCCGGTAAGAAGGGGGAGTGGGGATGGTGGAAAGGGAGGGGACTTGGATGGGTCCCATTCTGCTTCTCCAACCCTAATTCTTTGCCTACACTTCCCTTTCTTTCTCTTTGCAGGAGTGACAGTTCATTCAATTTCTTCGTTTTCTTCTTCATTTTCTTCGTCCAGGATGTTCTGTTTGTCCTCCAGGCTATTGGCATCCCAGGTTGGGGGTTCAGGTCTGTGAGGCTGCCATCTACGTTCACCCCTTCCTCCCACTCCTGTAGACCAAGTCAGCCTTGGGTACTGGCATAGGAGTTGTTCAGAAAAAGGAAATGGTTTTTATCCTTGGGAGGTGCTAATTTAACCAGAGAGACAAGATGTCCTCCATGATAGAGAGCCCAGACACAACTCTCAACAGACATAGATTAAGGGAAAGATGGCTGTGGTCAATCTGAAGAGGCTTCCTGGAGGAGACATGTGTAACCATGGTTGGAGAAGAGGAAGAATCCTCAACAGAAAGGTCTGTTTGGAGTGAGGATGTCTGGAAGATCTTGGAGAGCTGGGAGCTGATCGTTCAGAAGCTGGGATTAAACTGTGAAGAGAGTAGGTGTAGTTTGGGATTGCAGTGCATGGCAAGCTGCCAGACTGACAGGAAAACGGCCTCTGGTGGGAAGACATAACCAGCAGAGAAGCTGGGGGGACAGAGACCCAGCTGTGAGCAGCCCCTCTTCACTTCCACATACTTTCCCCTCCTTACAGTGGCTGGATCTCTGCTCTGGTGGTGCTGAAGGCCAACACAGCTGTAGCTGTGCTCATGCTGCTGGTTGCCCTGTTCTTCACTGGCATTGCCGTGCTGGGAATTGTGATGCTAAAGCGGGTGAGGGGCTGTAGATGGGGCCAGGAGAGTGAGATCATGTGTCCCTAGGGGCATGGGTGGAACATTCAGGAGCAACTGAGGAGGGCCAGGCTGATGAATGGGTTCTCAGCTAATGGACCTGGGAGGCGGGTGTTGTGGGCTATGTGTGGGTGTGGGTTGGTAGGGAGCCACGAGGGAAAAGCTAGAGCTGCAGGCTGGTGAGTGGTGGTGATGGCGTTAGATTGGAGTGGGGTAACACTGGCCAGAACGTGCTGTAAAGTCTGTGCCTCTACTTGCAGATCCACTCCTTGTACCGCCGCACAGGTGCCAGCTTTCAGAAAGCCCAGCAAGAATTTGCAGCTGGTGTCTTCTCCAACCCTGCGGTGCGAACCGCAGCCGCCAATGCAGCCGCTGGGGCTGCCGAAAATGCCTTCCGGGCACCGTGACCCCTAACTGGGATGCCCTGGCCCTGCCACTTAGGGGAGGTGACCTAGCCCCCATCCCTGAGGTCTCTGGGACTTGATGAGACGTCACTACCTGATGTCTTCACTATAGTGCCCCCAGTCCCACAGCCATGACTGCTGAACCTGACTTAAGGGTGTGGGGAGCCCAGTGTGACCCAGTCACTGCTTCCCTCCCACTCCCCTTCCCCCAATCAGGCCACACTGCTGCCACCTCTACACACCCCAACCCAGATTCCTTCTGCTGTGCCAAGGCTGTTGCTTCGGTTATTTAAATAAAAAGAAAGTGGAACTGGAACACAAATCATGCCGTTTCCGGAATTTTAATGGGAGCTAGGCCTTATGGAAGAGAAAGTGGAGGAGACTAGAATGGAAGCAGAATGTGGACTCCAGAGGGAAGGTCTGACCTGGCCTTAGTGTAGATGGAGAGCTCTCGGGGATGGGACAGCAGCGCCCGATGGCAGGCGCAGAAAGAGGGAGGGAAGTCCACGGTTGGGGTGGAATCGCGGAGCTGCCAGGAAGCCTAGCTCCCTACCCTTCTCCATTAATGACAGGGAAGAAGCTGCAACTTCTCCTGGGAACACAGCAGGCCGAGGGGCCTGAGAGGCTGGGTGGAGCTCAAGTGGGAGCCGAAAGCGTTGTTAGCTCTGGCGGCCAGCTCGCCCTGCAACCCTGCCTCCTGCTCCCTCCCTCCCTCTCCCCTTCTCCCTCTCCCTCCCTCCCTCCTTCCCTCTCCCCCTCCCACAGGGTCTCTGGTGGGGACTACAACTCCCGGGGTGCGCCGCGCTGGCCCTCGCACCATGCCCCTCCTCCCGCACCATCCCATCCCCATCCCCATCCCCCGCCTCCAGTCCCGGACCTGCTGCAGCTGAGCTGGGGGAGCAGGGGTGTGGTGGGGAGGGGAGCGGGGCTGGCGACCCAGGAGGCGGCGGGGCCGCCGCAGCCTCTCCCCACCAGGCAGCCTCGGATCCCACTGGACACTGAGGGCACACCGACCGCGCCTCTAGAGTCACGCCGCCTCTCCCCTCTTCTCTAGATTTCTTTCCCATCCTTCTCGCCTTCACCCTTCCCACCCTTCCCTGGGTTCCGGACCGCCGCCCTCTCTTCACTCCCGGACCGGCCCTTCTCGGCGCCTCTCTTCTCTAGGGAGATGCGATGAGCCGGTGCCCCCGCGTCCTCATCGCCGTCCCGGGCACGGTGCCCGTCCAGTGCCCGTGGTGGGGAGGGAGCGCTCCGGGGCCCCTCCGTGACGCCCCTCCCTTGACCCCCTCCTCAGCTGGAGTCCCTGGGCCATGCCCCAGGGGACCCAGCCAGGGGGTGGGGTCTAGAGCGAGGGGGGTGGAGAGGAGGAAGGACGGGGCCTCGGGCGCCTCTGAGATGCTCCCAAGCGTCAGGGGGGGCCGAGCGAGGCTCAGGCAACCGGGCGGCAGGCATGATGCCCTCGCCTAGTGATTCCAGCCGCTCGCTGACTAGCCGGCCCAGCACCCGGGGCCTTACCCACCTCCGCCTCCACCGACCCTGGCTGCAGGCTCTGCTCACGCTGGGGCTGGCTCAGGTGCTCCTGGGCATCCTGGTGGTCACCTTCAGCATGGTGGCCTCATCTGTCACCACCACCGAGAGCGTCAAGAGATCCTGCCCGTCTTGGGCTGGATTCTCGGTGAGTTGGGTGCACAGTTGTTGGGTGGGGGAGGCTCCTCGGGCCCCACCCCTCCACACCAGCTGCCAGTCCAAATCCTGGCCTCTCCTCCCTCTCCTGGTCCTCCTCCTCCTTACAGAGCTGGGTGCACCCTGTGGTGAGGGGCTCACTCAGGTGCCTCCCCTGTCAGGCTGAGCCTGTGCCCACTCTATCCCCAGCTGGCGTTTTCCGGGGTGGTTGGCATTGTGTCTTGGAAGCGGCCGTTCACTCTAGTGGTAGGTGCCAGGGTCTGATGCCCACGGGGAGGCAGGTGCCTAGCACCTGAGGGGATGCCTATTTATGCCCTCGAAAAGGGAATTGACTCTCCCATTCACGCTGTCCAGGCACAAATGTCTGTGAGGGAGGGTGGCTCCATCTGCGGTAGAGGGTACTCTTGGGGTCCCAGCCCTGAGTCTGTGCCCTGTTTCCCCCAGATTTCCTTCTTCTCCTTGCTTTCGGTGCTCTGTGTCATGCTCAGCATGGCTGGCTCTGTTCTCTCCTGTAAAAACGCTCAGCTGGCCCGAGACTTCCAAGAATGCATCTTGGTGAGATTTGAGGATAGAGAGCCTGAGAGTGCTGGTTGGGGGAGGTGCGCAGGACAACCTGGGCTTGTCCTGATTCAGGCTGCCTCACCCTCTCCACTCCCACTCAGGACGGAAAGGTCTGTGTGTGCTGCCCTCCTGTTCCTCTGCTGCGGCCCTGTCCAGAGTCAGGGCAGGAACTGAAAGTTGCCCCTAACTCCACCTGTGATGAAGCCCGAGGGGCCCTCAAGGTGAGCATGCACCCGCCCCCCCACCTCCGCCATTCCTTCCTCTCCCGCCATCTTCCTGGTTCTCACCCTTCTGCCTCCTCCTGGAGTCCTCACAGGCCCCGAGTATGTGGGATTTACTCCACCCTAGGCTCCTCTCACATCCCTCTCTCTCTCTTGCCTTCCCCAGAACTTGCTCTTTAGCGTCTGTGGGCTCACGGTTTGTGCTGCCATAATCTGTACTCTCTCTGCTATTGTTTGCTGCATCCAAATCTTCTCCCTGGACCTTGTGCACACGGTGAGTGGGGAGCCGGGGTCAAGGCTGAGAAGGTAGGATGCGGGCAGGGTATGTGTGCTGGGATTGGGCTTGAGGGGTGATGGTTACAGTGCTGGCTTTTGAGCACCAGGGGCTGTGCAGGGTCACCTGTTAGGCATGTCTGTTGCAGGGATATTTAGGGGGTCCAAAGGAGGGTGAGGAGGGAAATGACAGGGAGTAAGAGAAGTATGTGATGCCAGTCTGGGGGCATTGAAGAGTGGGACTAAAAGTTGGGCGGAGTCAGGAAGGTCTTAGATGGGGGTGGGGATAATGGGTTGATGTTCTGGTGGGGACAGAGAACAGATAGTGATTCTGGGTGCAGAAAGGTCCATGTAGAGGAGGACTTTCTAGATGGGCAGGGCAAGAGCTGAAGGTCCTCGGCTGGGACAGGGTTAGAGGAGGAACTGGTTTGGCAAAGGGGCCAGAACTGAGCTTCTTGGAGGGGGTGGGGCCAGAAAATGTAGATGAGAGAGGAGTTTGGGAGCCAAGGAGCTGTATTCCCAGAAACCAAGTTTGCTGACTTGCTTGCTCCCCAGCAGTTGGCCCCTGAGCACTCAGTCTCAGGCCCTCTGGGGCCTCTGGGCTGTACATCCTCGCCCCCAGCCCCTCTCCTACACACCATGCTGGACTTGGAGGAATTTGTACCGCCTGTGCCCCCGCCGCCCTACTATCCCCCAGAGTACACCTGCAGCTCAGAAACAGATGCACAGAGGTGAGGCCAGGTGGAATCTGTGGGGAAACTAAGGAAGGCGACTGGGGCTGAGGCCGGGGATTGGTGGGGAGGGATCTTTTTGGAATAGGAGTTCTTTCCCAGGCTTTGACCCTCTCCCTCATCCTGCCAGCATCACCTACAATGGCTCCATGGACAGCCCGGTGCCCCTGTATCCTACTGATTGCCCCCCTTCTTATGAGGCCGTCATGGGGCTACGAGGAGACAGCCAGGTGAGAGCAGGGTTTGGTGTGGGCTGGGGAGTCAGAAATAGAGCCTGAAAAGCTGGGTGAGCAGCTGTCACTGGATAAAGATAATACTAGTTCTCATGATCTTTATAGCACTAGCACATTCGCTGTCATCTTTGATCTGCCTGAGAGCTTGGAGAGGTGAGTGGGGTAAGAACTATGATTTCCATTTTACAGATGTGGAAACTGAGGCCCACATAAGTGACTTGAACAAAGTGACAAAGCTGGACTGGAATCTAGGTCTCCAGAGCTCTGTCCAGCCTGTGGCATGGCCTAATCAGTGTGTAGGGCTTGACCCTTGACCCTTGTGTCTTCTGCAGGCCACTCTGTTTGATCCTCAGCTTCATGATGGCTCCTGCATCTGTGAGCGAGTGGCCTCCATTGTAGATGGTGAGCAGAAAGTGGGGAGGGTGGACAAGGTCTGGGATGCCTGGGATAGCAGAGCTGGGTGTGGGGGGCAGAGGGGGAGAGATGAGACCAAGTTGGTGGTTGAGGGACAAATGAGGGCTGGGGCTTCTTGCAAACCTGGGCTTAGTTGTCTCCTCTGAGATAAAACTGGAGGCAGGATGGCCCGCAAGAGGCTGGGCCTGAGAAAAGAGAAACCGCCTGGGCCCGGCCAGGCTGGTGCTACCCGGCAGCCCCTACCACCCACAGTGTCCATGGACAGCGGGTCTCTGGTGCTGTCAGCCATCGGTGACCTCCCCGGGGGCTCCAGCCCGTCGGAGGACTCGTGCCTGCTGGAGCTGCAGGGCTCCGTGCGCTCCGTTGACTACGTGCTCTTCCGCTCTATTCAGCGCAGCCGCGCCGGCTACTGCCTCAGCCTGGACTGCGGCCTGCGGGGCCCCTTTGAGGACAGCCCCCTGCCCCGGCGGCCCCCGAGAGCTGCCCGCTCCTATTCCTGCTCTGCCCCCGAGGCCCCACCCCCGCTGGGTGCCCCCACAGCTGCCCGAAGCTGCCACCGGCTGGAGGGCTGGCCGCCTTGGGTGGGACCCTGCTTCCCGGAGCTGAGGCGGCGGGTCCCCCGGGGAGGCAGCCGGCCAGCTGCAGCCCCTCCCCCCCGAGCCCCGGCTCGCCGCTTCAGCGATAGCTCAGGTTCCCTCACCCCACCGGGGCACCGGCCTCCTCAGCCGGCTCCCCGACCACCGCTGCTGCTGCCACGGTCCCACAGTGACCCGGGCATCACCACCTCCAGCGACACCGGTGAGCCGCCACAAGGTTCAGGAGAGGGCAGGCACTGGGAGTTAGAGGGCCAGTGATACCCACCAGGATTTGGGACACTGTTGAGGTCCCTGGGGAGGAAGAACGGGTGAATTCACTCCTGCGGTAGACACTTCTTATGTCACCTCCTAGAAATACATCAATAGCTTAGTGGCTAAAAGAAGAGGATTTGGTATTTGGAACGCAGTCTCACAGTTCCCAGCTTGGGCTAGTTACCTACCCTCTCCAAGCTTCAGTTTTTCACCTGTAAAACAGGTATAATAACAGTACCTCACCATAGGTACTGTGGAGTTACCGAGGCGAGATGCAGGTCAAGTGCTTAGCCCTGGCACAGAAAGTGTTTGTCATTACCATTATGTGCCAGGTACTGGAGAGGCTGCAGCAGGGCACGATAGTGCCTTAGTCCCTGATTTGGTGGATCGTACCATCTAGTTGCTGGTGGACCTGAGCAGAGATGATGCCCCCCTGGTTGGGAATGGGGTGTGGAAGCTGGGCTTGAGTTCTCAGGAGGGCGTGAGATTGGAGGGCGCATCTACTGAGCACTCCCACTCAGTCCCTGTCTCTCTCTTCCCTCTCAGCTGAATTCAGGGACCTTTATACCAAAGTGCTTGAGGAAGAAGCTGCTTCCATTTCCTCTGCAGATACAGGTGAGGCATATGGTTGGTGCCCAGGGGGCAGTGGGTAGGGGAGTAATGCCTGGCCTTTTCTGCACCTCCCATTCCACCCACTCTCCCTCTCCCTCTCTCTGTCTCTCCAGGGCTCTGCTCTGAAGCCTGCCTCTTCCGTCTAGCCCGTTGCCCTTCCCCCAAGTTGCTACGTGCCCGCTCAGCCGAGAAACGGCACCCTGTGCCCACCTTCCAGAAGGTCCCCCTGCCCTCAGGCCCTGCACCTGCCCACTCCCTGGGGGACCTGAAGGGCAGCTGGCCAGGCCGCGGCTTGGTCACTCGTTTCCTCCAGATGTCTAGGAAGGCCCCAGACCCCAATGGGAATGGAGCCCATGGACATAAGCAGGTAGAGTGAGGGGATCCAGGGAAGACACCCAGGAAAGCCTGGTGTTTCAGGTGGGACCACACTGATGCTCTTTCCTGTGGCCCCATCTAGGTGCCCCGGAGCCCATGGGGCCGGCCAGGCCGAGAGAGCCTCCACCTTCGCAGCTGCGGCGACCTCAGCTCCGGCTCCTCCCTGAGACGCCTCCTGTCTGGCCGCAGGCTGGAGCGCGGCACCCGCCCCCACAGCCTCAGCCTCAATGGGGGCAGCCAGGAGACTGGGCTCTGACCTGGGCATCTTCCCACACTGAACAGATCCAGATGAATGCTGGGGCCACAGGCACCAGCTGGTTGGGACCAGCAGCCTCCAGCACCCCCTTGCACTGGCTGACACAAAAAGAAACCTGCTGAACACCCCCAGAAGTATCCCTTTCCCTCCTACCTCTAGGGGCTCCTGCTGCTTGCCTCTGCCCCTCCAGCCTGGGGAGACCTTCTGTCCTGCGCTGCATGGGTGTTCAGGCTGTGCGGAGAGATGCCCCTGCTTAGAGCGTTGGAGGAGGAAAATAAAGTCCTGTTCCTCCAGCATGAGAGTAACTCTCTCTGATTCACCATGGGCCCTGTGGCCAGGGCAAAGGCATGTCCCGGTTGTTCAAGCACAAGGGGCTGTATGCCTGTGCAATGGGGTGATGAGGCATGAAGGGTCAGAAAAATCTGGGTGGCCTCTCAGCTCTGCCACCTTTAGCTGCAGCATGATCTTGGGCAAGTTATTTAACCTCAATTGCCTGATCCATAAAACATTGTGAGGACGAAAGTTTGTAAAGCTCTTAACACACTAAGTAAGGCTTCAATAAATTTCAATTTTCCCTTCTCTTCTGGTTCATTCTTTGTCACCATTGAAATTTATTCTAGCATCTCTCATAGTTATGAAAACTCTCAAGACGCTGATATCTATTTCCAGCTACCACACAATATCTCTGCCCCTTTTCATTGCCAAACGTTTTTTCTCTTCCTTCCTTCCACTCTTGAACATGCATTCTCTCCTCGCCCATTTCCATCAGGCTCCTTCCCCTACCTCTCCCCAGGCACTGCTCTTTTTCTTTTTAATTTTAATTATTTATTTTTGGCTACGTTGGGTCTTCGCTGCTGCACATGGGCTTTCTCTAGTTGCAGCGAGCGGGGGCTACTCTTTGCCCAGGCTTCTCATTGCAGTGGCTTCTCTTATTGCAGAGAACGGGCTCTAAGCACGCGGGCTTCAATAGTTGTGGCTCGCAGGCTCTAGAGCGCAGGCTCAGTAATTGTGGCGCACGGGCTAAGTTGCTTCGCAGCATGTGGGATCTTCCTGGACCAGGGATCGAACCTGTGTCCCCTGCGTTGGCAGGCAGATTCTTATCCACTGCACCACCAGGGAAGCCCCCAGGCACTGCTCTTGACAAATTTTTCATTAAGCAAAAAAGTTAGACCCACTGGCCAATTCTCTGCCTGCGTTTCACTTGAACTCTAAGAAGCATTTAACCCAGATAATCAGCATCTTTCCTCTTGAATTTTTCCCTTTCTTGTCTCTGAAAACATCATACTCTCCTAATTTTCCTTCTACTTTACTGTCTTGGTATCTTGTCAGAGTTCACACCTCTGCCCAACCGCTTAACACTGGAGGGCTCCAGGGCGCTTCCCTTGGCCCCCTTTTGTCTACCTCCAGTCTGTAAGTGGCCCTGTCAAGATCCATGGCTTTAAAGGCCATCTATGTGTTCATGGATAACTCTCTCCTTTACCTCTCCGTGAGCTCCAACCTCCAATTTGACATCTTTGCTTGGATATTTAATGGGCCTCTCAGACTCAAGATGGCCACAATGGAACTCTTGATTCCCACCCCAGCACCTGTTCCTCTTCCAACACCCCCCATCTCAATAAGTGGCACCATCACTCACCTAGCTGCACCTTCCATAAGCTTGGGAATCACCCTCATTTCTTCTTTCCCCTCATCTAACACATCTGATCCTACCCTGAATTCATCCATGTCTCACCAGCTACCTAGCCCTAGTCATCACCCTCTCTCCCAACCTCTTGATCTATTTCCATTCTTCCTACAATCCATTCTCCACTCAGCAAAGTGATAAGAAATCGTGTCATATTAAAGTTCTGCCTAAACGTACTGGCTTTCCACTGTATTTAGAATAATCTCCAAACTCCTTATGAAACTATGGTCAGGTACAACCTGGTCCACTCTGCTTCAGCCAGACTGCGTTGCACAAGGGCCTTTGCACGAGCTAGCTCTTCACCAACACGAAACTCGATGCCCTATATCTGTTGCTTTCACCTAATTCGGGTCTTAGTTCCATTCTCACGTTTTTGTTGAGCACTCCCCATTCTATCATACCGCCTTGTTTTGAACACCCGTCACTAACCAAAATTACCTTGTTTTTGTTTTCTGTGTCGTCCCACAGAATGCAAGCTCCTGAGAGCAGGGGCTTGCTCATTGCACTGGATCTAACACTTAGTAGGTCCTCAACAAACTCATTAAGTTATTAAAAGGCAGAGTGGGGCCTTGTAAACAGCTTGGAGACTCTATGACTTTGGGGATAGCCGTGGGGCCCTACAGGAGAGGAAGCGGGTAGGGAGAGGCACTGCCCATAGATGGCGTCTGGCTGCAAGGCTTCTTGAATAATTCACCATCATAACAACCCAGCTTCAGGGAGGGAGAGTTAGGGCGCAGCCAGAACGACAAAATGAGGTAGCAGGGATTGGAGATTGGGTTCCCAACGGGGCAGTTTCTGGGCACTGAATGTTCCCTATCCTGAGGCTCCCAACGGAGGAAGTTCAAGAATCCATCTTCAATCTCCCCCAACCCTTAGAGTGTGCTGGTGAGTGTAAAACGAGGCGCATGCGCGCTTCTCCCTTCCCGCGCCCTCTTTCCGAATAGACCCCCAGATACGCTTGCGCCCTATTAGGGCTACGGCTGGTCAGCGAAAACAGTCCGTCCCCAGCACAACCAATAGGACGTGAGGAAAGGGCCTGCGTCCCGCCTCCTGACGATTCGGGGGTCTCCCTTCTTGAGCTAGGCCCCGGCCCCGCCCCACCGGCCCCGCGGGGCTCGCGGCTGCGCGTGGTGCAGTGCAGCCTAGCTCTGCTGAGCCCCCTTCTACCGCCCCGCCCACCCCGCTTTGCAGGCTGCTCTGGGATTTCCCTTCGCCTCCGTTTGGGGCTGCTGTTTCGCTTCGCCGACGGTAGGCGTAATGGATTTTGCACTTTTGGCATCTTAACTCTCCTTTCCCTGCGTCTGCACTTCACCTTTTTATCATCATTGTTATTATTAATTGTAGGGATGGTTGTATTTTACTAATGAAGAAGAGGGGGAAATCTTCAAATCCTCTTCTACCCACTTGCTTTTTTGAGGGGTGGAGTGGAAAGAAAGTCTATGTAATTTATCCATTCTTCAATCATCCGACGGATGTTCAATGAGCACGGGACGAGCACCGGGTGCTGTGCTACGTGCTGGGGATACAGACTGATCCCCGCCCTACTGGGCTTTCTCACGGACAGATCAGCAGACAAAGGAGTTAGCAGGCTACTGGGTGCTATAACTGACATTAAACCATTTGTACAATTAATTGCAAATGTAATAAGAGCTACAAAGGAGATGTAAGGGCTCCTCACACACAGGAGGAGTGTGTGTGAAAGGAGAGAATTTCTTGGAGAAAATGACATATGAGCTGAGTTCTGAAAGAAAGATGAATAGGCACTACCTAGGCTAAATGGAGGTGAAGAGTGATGCATACGAAAGAGCCTTTGGGAGGATTCTGAGGCAGAAAGGATGTAGAACAAGGGGGCCAGTCTGTGGCAGGCTGTAATTGGAGGCTGGTCTCCGTCGTGCCCCTTACAGTCTGATTCCTACACAGCAGCCAATGTGATCTTTTAAAAATATAAATCTGATGTTGTCACTTCCCTGCCCCAAAATGTCCAGTGAATTTCCATTTTGGAGCAAAATTCAGACTCCTCACTGTGGCCACCAAGGCCCTGCAGAAGAACTTGACCCCCAACCTTTTACTCCAAACTCACTGCTTATCACTGTCCCACTCACTCCTTCTGTCCAGCTTCCTTACTCCCCTTTTTTTTTTAAGATTTTTTTGTTTTGATGTGGACCATTTTTAAAGTCTTTACTGGATTTGTTACAATGTTGCTTCCGTTTTATGTTTTGGCTTTTTGGCCTCAAGACATGTGGGAATCTTAGCTCCCGCACCAGGGATTGAACCGGCACCCCCTTCATTGGAAGGCTAAGTCTTTTTTTTTATTTTTAATTTTTTTTTATTTTTGGCTGCGTTGGGTCTTTGTTGCGGTGCGCAGGCTTCTCTTGTTGCGGAGCACAGGCTCTAGGCACGTGGGCTTAGTAGTTGTGGCATGTGGGCTCAGTAGTTGTGGCTTGTGGGCTCTAGAGCACAGGCTCAGTAGCTGTGGTGCATGGACTTAGTTGCTCCACGGCATGTGGGATCTTCCCAGACCACGGCTCAGACCCATGTCCCCTGCATTGGCAGGCGGATTCTTAGCCACTGAGCCACCAGGGAAATCCCTGGAAGGCTAAGTCTTAACCAATGGACCGCCAGGGAAATTCCCCTTCCCCTTTATTTTGTTTCATAGTTCTCACGGCCACCTGAATGTACCTGTTTTTTGTCTTCCACCACCACTAGAACATAAGCTCCATAGGGCCAGGGACTTTATAATCTTATTCATTACTGTATCTCCAGGGTCTAGAACAGTGCCTGGCACATAGTAGATGCCCAATTATGATTTGTCAAATATGTGTCTTGGGGAGCACATAGCAGGGGTGCCCAGCTCATTCAGGGGTGTCAGGAAAATGGTACTGATGGTAGGGACATTAAGGCTGAGAAGTTAATGATGAAAAAGAATAGTTATTCATTTTTTTTCAAGAGAGGAGAAGAAAATAGCATAGAGCAGAGAGGCAAGATGGAATGTGGCCTATTAGACGAAATGTGATTGGAGCATATGGTCCAAGTGGAGAGGTGAGAAATGAGACTGGAACAAAGATGCCAGGTCCCGGTAGCCCTCTTAAAAGGCAGTGTGGAGCTGTTGAAGGATTTTAGGAGGGAGAGTGGTAGCTTCAGAATTTGTATTTTAGTTAGACCATCCAGTTCTTGGTGAATGGATTGGAGGAGAAAAGTAGAGTGTAGGAGGCCAAGCAAGAGATGTTTCAGTAGCTTAGAAGAGAATAGACAGGGAGAAGGGTACAGGGAAAGGACAGAGTCAAGGATGAGCCCCAGGTTCTGTGAGGAAGAGGTTCTATTCATGGGGAAAAAAAACACAGGAGGAAGAGTGGGTTTGGCTGGAGGAGATGATGCTCTCATGATGGTCCTGCTGAAGTGTCTGTGAGACACCCAGAGGAAAGGTCTGGAGGGCAGAGTCACATCACAGAGTCCATCCCAGGAGAAGGATTGGGATTGGAAGTGGAGATTGTGGAACCAGAAAACAACTAGAAGGTTAGTCAAAGCCATGGATTATCTCTGTGGAGAGAGCATGACGTATGAGAAGAGAAGGCCTAGGACAAAACCCTAAGGAACAGACAGAAAGAGGACGCGAAGCCTGCAAAAGAGAAGGAACAGCCAAAGAAGTGGGAGGACATCCAAAGCAGCACAGTGTGGAGTCATGAAAACAAAAGAGAGTGCTTCTAGGAGGTAAAAAGTCCAGTCGAATAAGGGCTGAGCAGGGACTTTCCTGGTGGCGCAGTGGTTAGGAATCCACCTGCCAATGCAGGGGATGCGGGTTTGAGCCCTGGTCCGGGAAGATCACACATGCCACAGAGTGCCACAACTACTGAGCCTGTGCGCCACAACTACTGAGCCTGCGAGCCACAACTACTGAAGCCCCTGTGCCTAGAGCCTATGCTCCGCAATAAGAGAAGCCACCGCAATGAAAAGCCCATGCACCGCAACGAAGAGTAGCCCCCACTCGACGCAACTAGAGGAAGACTGCACGCAGCAACAAAGACCCAACGCAGACCGAAATAAATAAATAAATAAATTTATATTAAAAAAAAAAAAGGCTGAGCACTATTCATTGGACTTAGCAACAGAGGGATCATTAGTGACCTTGGCAAGAGCAGTTTTGGAGCCAGGAGGGCCCAGTATCAGCCCGTGGAGTGTAGGAAGTGGAGAGAGGTGTAGCAACTCATTCCAGAGGTTTGGATAATATTAATATTACATAATTACATGTAATTACATATTACATGTAATATTACATGCATTGTTGCATGAAATCATCATAACAACCCATGAGGCAAGAGTTTTGGAGATGAGAAAACTGAAGCTCTGAGAAGTCAAGAAACTTCCCAATATCTCAGTTCTAGTGAGAAATGAAGCAAGGATTTCAATCCTGTATAATCACTCGGGTGTTCATGCTGAAACACCCTTCCTTATTGCCTCTTCTTGAGGGGAACAGGAGAGAAATGGTGGCGGCTGGAGGGAGCAAGGGTGGAGGTAGAGGCCTCGCACAGAAGACTCCTTCTACTGTACCTGGAGGGAAGAAACGAAGCCTGGATAACAGTAACAGTAATAATTCCAGCCATCTATATGGAATTTTACAGTTCACAAGGAACATCTCAGATTTTTTTTGTGTGTGTGGCTGCGTTGGGTCTTTGTTGCTGCGTGCAGGCTTTCTCTAGTTGTGGTGAGTGGGGGCTACTCTTCCTTGTGGTACAGGGCCTTGTCATTGCAGTGGCTTCTCTTGTTACAGAGCACAGGCTCTAGGCGTGTGGGCTTAGTAGTTGTGGCTCGCGGGCTCTAGCGCGCAGGCTCAGTAGTTGTGGCTCATGGACTTAGTTACTCCACAGCATGTGGGATCTTCCCGGACCAGAGCTCGAACCCCTGTCCCCTGCATTGGTAGGTGGATTCTTAACCACTGCACCACCGGGGAAGTCCCTTCTCAGATACTGTTATCTTCAATGAGCCTCATTACAACCCTGCATGGGAAGCTCAGAACAATAAGGAATGTGCGAGCAGGCTCACAGTTGTTCAGTATTTGAATCATACTTCCTGTTGCCTCCACCAAATCGTCTTAGTTAGGTCTCACTCTCACTGTAATAGTCTTGTTCAGAGTTAACTTCATTCTTCCTGAAGTTCACCACTCCTTTGCTTCAAACCACACCAAGGACAGTCTCTGAAACACTGACAAGCAGGACCTTAAACAGCAAGAAGGTGCAGTTGGTACCTTAACCCATTCATTCATTCAGTAAACTTGAGCCCCGATTCTGTGCTTGTCTCTAAGTGAAGAGTTTTAAAGTTTCAGAGAAATATTAACCATGAGATTTGCCCTGTGACCATTTATAAACTTACAGAAGACTAAAAATATGCAACTGAAATATCTGGGAGGCTGTATGACATGATGGCTAAGAGCTGCTTGGGCTTCAGGGTAGGACAGACCTGAATTTAGGCTTGACTCTGCCACTCACTTGACCTAAGTCAGTTTTCTCGTCTGTAACATGGGGTTGTCAGGCTAATGCATGTAATAAGCACTCATGAAAGATTAGCTGTTGGTATCTTGAGAAAAATTATATGGGAGCATGTGAGGTAAAAATACTTTCCATTTGCACTGAGCTTTACAAGTATGCTATGGTTATTGTTTAAGAGTTGGTTAATCAGGGACTTCCCTGGTGGTCCAGTGGCTAAGGCTCCGTGCTCCCAATGCAGAGGGCCCAGGTTCAATTCCTGGTCAGGGAACTAGATCCCATATCCTGCAACTAAGTTTCCGCATGCCGCAACGAAGATTCCACGTGCTGCAACTAAGACCCAGCACAGCCAAATAAATAAATATTTTTTTAAAAGAGTTGGTTAATCAAACTAACTTTATTGCCGTAATCAATAAATCAATTGCCCGAGAAACAAGTCATTTGATGTCAGTAATCAGGAGGAGTGGTGTATCTTCAGATCAGAAACCAGAGCTGAAAGGACAGGTTCCAGGTTGACTGGTAAGGTTTATCCATTCATTCATCTCTTGAGTATTTTTTGAGCACCTACTCTGCTATGCATGGCATAAGAGTGTCTCTCTTTGACTTGACCATGGAGGTGACAGTGGGACTGGGAAGGAGGCACCCTCCTTGGGGAGTTGATCTGAGACCCAAAGAGCAAGGAGCCCGTGACATGGTACTTGCCAGGCTCCAGGGCTGGAGTTTGCTATCTGAGCCAAGCCTACAGCTTGTCACAGGGCTGGCTGAAGTGGGATCAGAACTCTTGTGCTGGGTCAGCCAAACTATTTTTGTATTTCTGCTTTTCGCTTATATTTATTTCCCAGTTGTTCTCCCTTGGTGTTTAGCTAAGTCTTTTAAAAGTGCTGTGCAAGGGCTTCCCTGGTGGCGCAGTGGTTGAGAGTCTGCCTGCCGATGCAGGGGACACGGGTTCATTCCCCGGTCTGGGAGGATCCCACATGCCGCGGAGCGGCTGGGCCCGTGAGCCATGGTCGCTGAGCCTGCGCGTCCGGAGCCTGAGCTCCGCAACAGGACAGGCCACAGCAGTGAGAGGCCCGCGTACCGCAAAAAAAAAAAAAAAAGTGCTGTGCAGGGACTTCCCTGGCGAGCAGTGGTTAAGGCTCCGCACTTCCACTGCAGGGACACAGGTTCGATCCCTGGTCGGGGAACTAAGATCCCACATGACTTGCGGCACGGCCAAAAAAAATACAAAATAAAATAAAAGTGCTGTGCAAAGGGGACCGAGGAACGCATTTGTGCCCACCTAGTACGTCCCTAGTGGCTACTGCAACCTGGGCGTTTGAGGTGACTCCCCTAAGGGCAGTGGTTCTCAGTCACCCCCTAGCGGGCATTTTGGAAACGTCTCTTTAGTGGAGACCAGGATTAGGAGGCACTTTGAGGATTTAGTGGAAGGACAGGAAAGGTAGACCATCTATAACATGGAGGACAGTCCTGCACAAAGAAGAATTGTCTCTCATTCTACTTGACTTTGGGATGTTCTGCTCAACAATATATGCAAAGGGCTTCCCTGGGGGCTCAGTGGTTAAAAATCCGCCTGCCAATGCAGGGGACACAGGTTCGTGCCCTGGTCCGGGAAGATCCCACATGCCACAGAGCAACTAAGCCCGTGTGCCACAACTACTGAGCCTGCGCTCTAGAGCCTGCGAACCACAGCTGCTGAGCCCACGTGCCACAACTACTGAAGCCCGCACGCCTAGAGCCCGTGCTCTGCAACAAGAGAAAACCCCACTCACCGCAACTAGAGAGAGCCCATGCACAGCAACAAAGACCCAATGCAGGCAAATAAATAAATAAATTTATTAAAACAACAACAACAATGTATGCAAATATAAAATCAAATATAAATCAGCAGGACTTCATTAATAATGCAGAAAAGTTTTACAAGGTGTTTTTTTGTTTTTTGGAACAGCCCAATAATTTAGGAGGAGATCATTATGGAGAAGGAAGCTTAAATAAAATACATTGTCTTGACATTATTGCATCTGTCTACTCAGTGTATTAGAGCACTTCCAGCTATGCAATATACTTCGTTTAAAAGAGTTTCAATGCAGTAGCGTACCTGCAAAAGCAATGAACCAACTGCAAATATGTAATAAAAGTAAAGTTTTTTTACTAGCTTCATTGAGGTGTAATTTACATACTATAAAAGTTTCTCCTTTTAAGTGTACAGTTCAATGATTTTGAGTAAATTTACAGAGTTTTGCAACAGTTAATCTCCATTCCCACTCCAGCCCCAGACAAGCACTAATCTATTTTCTGTCTCTACAGATTTGCTTACTCTGGAATTTCATATAAATGGAATCACACAATGTGTGGTCTTTTTGTCTGGCTTCTTTCACTTAACATGATGTTTCTGAGGTACATTCATATCGTAGCATGTATCAGCATTTTGTTCCTTTTTATTGCTGAATAGTATTCCATTTAATGAAATACCACTATTTGTGTATTTATTCACCAGCTGATGGACATTTAGTTTCTTTCCATAAATAACGCTGCTGTAAATATTCATGTGCGAGTCTTCGGGTGGACAAATGTTTTCATTTCTTTTAAGGAGATACCTAGAAATGGAGTTGCTGGGTCACATCGTAACTCTATGTTTAACATTTTGAGAAACTGCCAAACTGTTTTCCAAAGTGGCTGCACCACTTTACATTCCCACGGTAACATATGAGCGTTCTAATTTCTGCACATCCTTGCTAACACTTGTTATTGTCTGTCTTTTTGATCATAGCCATCCTAGTGCCTATGAGGTGGTATCTCATAGTGTTGGGTTTTTTTGCGGTATGCGGGCCTCTCACTGCTGTGGCCTCTCCCGTTGCGGAGCACAGGCTCCGGACGCGCAGGCTCAGCGGCCGTGGCTCACGGGACCAGCCGCTCCGCGGCATGTGGGATCCTCCCGGACCGGGTCACGAACCCGCGTCCCCTGCATCGGGAGGCAGACTCCCAACCACTGCACCACCAGGGAAGCCCATCATAGTGGTTTTGATTTGCGTTTCCTTAATGACTAATGTTGTCAAGCATCTTTTCATGCACTTGGTGCCCATTTTTATATTATCTTTGGAGAAATATCTATTCAAGTCCTTTGCCCATTTTTTAATTGGGTTATCTTCTAATTACTGAGTTATAAGAGTCCTTTATATATTTTGGATACTAGGCCTCTATCAGAGATATGATTTGAAAGTATTTTATCCCATTTTGTGGGATGTCTTTTCACTTTCTTGATGACATCCTTTGAAACACGAACACTTTTCTTTTTTTTTTTTTTTTACACTTTTCATTTTGATGAAGTCCAATTTATCTTTTTTTTCTTCTGTCATTTGTGTTTTGGAATCATAAATAAGAAACCATTGTCTAAAGAGATTCTGGACTTAAGCTATAAGAAGATGAGACTTCTGGGAACCTTGGGAGGAAGTAATAGTATTTACATGTGGGAGGGACATGACTTATGGGAAGCCAGGGGACGGACTATGGCAGATTGCCTCCTAGATGGCCCCCAAATGATCCCCACCTCCTGGTGTTTACACCTTTATTTAGCCCCTCTGCCCCCCACACATCTGTATAGAAGACCTGTGTAACCAATAGGGTATTGTGAAAATGATAATGTGTGACTCCTGAGGCTAGGACCTTGTGGCTTCCGCCTTACAATCTCTTAGATCACTCACTGGAGAGGAATCCAGCTGCCATGTTGTGAGGACACTCAAGCAGCCCTATGAATTATTCCACATGGTAGGGAACTGAGGCCTTCTGCCAACAGCCAGCCCCAGTTCACCACCTATGTTAGTGGCTTAACTTGGAAGCAGAGCCTCAGCCCAGTCAAGCCTACTACAGATGATAGCAGCCCTGACCAACATCTTGGCTACAGTCTTTTGAGAAGCCTCAAGTCTGAACCATCCAGATGAGCCACTCCTGAATTCCTTACCCACAGAAACTATGTGAGAAAACAAGTGTTTGTTGTTGCCTAAAACAAAAGAAAAAGAAACCACTGGCTAATCCAAGGTCACAAAGATTTACTCCTAGCCTTCCTTCTTCCAGAAAATTAAGCATTTTAGCTCTTACATTTAAGTCTGTGATCCATTTTGCTTTGATTTTTGATTATGGAGTGAGGTAAGGGTCTAAGTTTATCTTTTTAAAAAAAATAAATTTATTTATTTATATATATATATTTTTAATTTTTGGCTGCTTTGGGTCTTCATTGCTGCGCACAGGCTTTCTCTAGTTGCGGTGAGTGGGGTTTTCTCTTGTTGCAGAGCACGGGCTCTAGGCGCACAGGCTTCAGTAGTTGTGGCATGTGGGCTCAGTAGTTGTGGCTTGTGGGCTCTAGAGTGCAGGCTCAGTAGTTGTGGCACACGGGCTTAGTTGCTCCGCGGCATGTGGGATCTTCCCGGACCAGGGCTCGAACCTGTATCCCCTGCATTGGCAGGCAATTCTTAACCACTGCGCCACCAGGAAAGTCCCTACATTTGTCTTTTTGCATGATATCCAGTCATCTCAGCGCCGTTTGTTGAAAAGACTGTCCTTTTCCTTACTGAATTGCTAAGGCCTAGAATCAAATAGTGAATTTGTGAAGACATGTGGAATGCACTGAATCTTATTCATAAAGATTGACTTTTAAGCATTTTGATTTATCATATATTTTATGTTTTTGCAGCACAATAATAATTACGTATTGTAAAAATGACATATGATGAAACTTACATATTGAAATTATTAATTCATGGGCTGTTTTTGCTTCTGTTAAATCCTAATTTATTCCATTTAGGTTAGTACATATCTGACTATTTTATAATGTCTTGTAGGTAATCATGCCTAAGCATTTACTTATTGAAAACATATTTTGCTATAAAAAATAGTCCCATTATCTTTCCTTTATATGCCAATTAAGGCAACTATATTGATTCTCTTAAATTATGTGTGTAGGTAAGTCATATTATCTATAGGTTCATTTCAGGATAGTAGAGAGTATGTGAGGAAATACTTTTTATGAAAAGGGGTGCTCAGGCTGTTGGGCTGAGATCTCCCAGGACAGGGAGAGTGAAGCTTGGGAAGAGAGGCAGACCTGCCTCTCCCCAGCTGAAAATCAATCCATCTTGCCCAACCTGGGAGCCCTGGATTCTGTTTCATTATTGACAAGTTATCCCCGACCAATGCCTTTGAAGAACACAGATCCAGAAATGTTGCCACGTAGCCAGCACTTCAGAAGCCAACTTGGGCTTCATTTTTTTTTTTTTTGCGGAACGCGGGCCTCTCACCGTTTTGGCCTCTCCCATTGCGGAGCACAGGCTCCGGATGCGCAGGCTCAGCGGTCATGGCTCACGGGCCCAGCTGCTCCGCGGCATGTGGGATCCTCCCGGACCGGGTCACGAACCCGCGTCCCCTGCATCGGCAGGCGGACTCTCAACCACTGCGCCACCAGGGAAGCCCGGGCTTCATTTTGAGCAGGTAAAACACGTGTAGAAAACATGGGACGATTTTAAAACAATACAAAACAAACGCTGCAGACCAGCACAGCAGCTTTTGAAAATAACCGGCAGCTAATGTAGCATTTGGCACACTGGAGGCTCTCATCAAATGTGTCATTTGTGTCATAGGACCCTGGATACAAATCTTATCGGATGCAAGTCCGTGTGCCCAACGCATAGTGAGGCCAAACAATACCACAACGTCGGAATTTGGAGAGAGAAAGATTTATTGCAGGGCCGTGCAAGGAGACGGGTGGCTTATGCCTTAAAAACCTGAACTCCCGGAAAGAAAGCTTTCAGCAAAGCTCATTTATAGGAAAGGTGAGGGAGGGCTGTGGTTAGTTGTTGCAGACTTCTTTGGTGTCAGATCCTTTGTTCTTGAGGTCAGGTCACGGTCAGGTCACAGCATTCCTGTAAACCTCCACCAAAACAAATGTTATTCTCTATTCTGACGAGAAAGGGCAAGGTCCCAAAGGCTCAACCTTTACTCTCTGAGGTCCAGGTCCTGGCTAAAGGAGGGGGTCCTTGTGAGGGCCAGTTACCCTGCCGGGAGCGTTGGTGCAGCACCCAGTATGGGTCTTACTGCCAGTGCCCAGGCCCTGCTGAAGAGGCAGATCTCAGCTGGCGGCACCCTCAGGGCCAGGTCCCCAGACCCTGCCCAGCCATCATCACTGAGGGAGCCAGGCGCCCAGGGACCCAGCCGGCCCTCAGGCTTTTCATTTACACTGGAGAGAATGATTTGTATAGGATTGATAGGAATACATGTTGTAGCAAATACCAGTCAGGTGAATTCCCAGCTCACAACGATTGCCCTTCTTTGAGAATAGCCCCAGCCACAGAGGTGGACCTCAAATAATGATGTGCAGTGTCCTTGCAGCTTAACCCTGACCTCTGGCCACCTCCTAGCGGGAGACAACTGATCTAAGCTGTACCAATCTTAGAAATGTGAAGGGAGAAACTGAAGCTGGTTGAAGCTGTTACCTTTTTTTAAAAATTTATTTTAATTAATTAATTAATTTAAATTTTTGGCTGCATTGGGTCTTCGTTGCTGCACGCAGGCTTTCTGTAACTGCGGAGAGCGGGGCTCTTCGTTGCGGTGCACGGGCTTCTCATTGCAGTGGCTTCTCTTGTTGTGGAGCACGGGCTCTAGGCGTGCGGGCTTCAGTAGTTGCAGCACGCAGGCTCAGTAGTTGTGGCTCGCGGGCTCTAGAGCGTAGGCTCAGTAGTTGTGGTGCACGGGCTTAGTTGCTCCGTGGCATGTGGGATCTTCCCAGAGCGGGGATCGAACCCCTGTCCCCTGCATTGGCAGGCGGATTCTTAACCATGATGCTACCAGGGAAGTCCCTGAAGCTGTTACCTTAATGGCAGTGTCCATATACTGCAGTTGCTGAGGCCTCCATGGCCTGGGACCCATGGAGACCACCACTGCCATTAGGCTGCACAGGGGGGGATGGGGCAGAGGTTTGCTGCTGCTTTGAGGCCTGGACCTGGCCAGTGGGTGGCTGTGGTGAGGGCTTGTAGCTCTGCGGGACACAGCCCTCAGCTTGTCCCCGGGGCACCCCAGCTCACCCGCTGGCCCCGCGGCTGGAGGGCCTGGAGGGTCCCGGCGAGAAGGCCGAGATCTGCCTCGGCCTAACCCACTCTCTGCTGAGAGGACCACTGCCAGGCTGACTGTTGGTGGAGCGGGACCTTTAACCGTGGTGCTCAGGGTCTCGGGCTAACAGCCGCAAGCTGAGGGGCCATGTGCCCACCCCGCCTCATTACAAATCCAGGTTCCACAGCTGAGTAGTCAAGCGACTTAGGGCAACTTCATGACCTTTCAGAGTCTTAGGTTCCTCATCTCTAAAATGGGGAAAATAATAGTATCTGCCACATTAGAATAAAATGAGACTATGAGCATAAAGTAGCACAGAATAAGTACTCAATAAATATTATTAGCCCTTATAATAACCAACTTTATTTAGAAAATAAAATATAAAAGCCTCAAGGGCAAACCACATTGTGAGAGAAGAAACAGGACACTCACAAACTCTGTGCCTGCAGAGGGAAACAGGGAGGGGGGTGGGGCTCTAAGGCCAACAGAGCACATAGCACAGGGAGATCAGGTCTGTGCTTTGTGACCACCTAGAGGGGTGGGATAGGAAGGGTGGGAGGGAGACGCAAGGGGGAGGGGATATGGGGATATGTGTATATGTATAGCTGATACTCTTTGTTATACAGCAGAAACTCAGAAACTAACACACCATTGTAAAGCAATTATACTCCAATAAAGATGTTAAAAAATAAACAAAGCCAACAGAGGAGGTAGGGGCAAATGTAGTATGTACTTAATATCCATAAATATTTGTGGAGTGAGTGAACTAGAGGGAAGTAAGATCACCTGCCCTCTTCCCAAGAACAAGCCCTGTGCAGCATTTCCTGGAAAAACAGGAAGTCTAGATGGGGCCGATTTGACATAGTGATGATGGTTCAATTCAATGCAACAAGCTGGCACCTACCCACCCTGTGCCAGGTCTTCTACTTAGAACGAGTAAGCCATTCCTTTGGGGAGCTCCAAGCTCCTTCCATAAACACAGCCCTAACTTGTTGCAGTATTTGGTGCCAAGCAGTGTGCTAGACACACATTATCATACTTCCACCTCACAACAATTTTGTGAGATAGGAGTTATCTCTCCCCTTTTATAGATGGGAAACAGAGGCTTAGAGTGATTAAGTAATTTATTGAAGGTCAAACAGCCAGTAAGTGGTAGAGCCAGGATTCAAACCAAGCTCGTCTCACTGAGACTGTATTCAGTATAGTCTATATTCAGTATAGTCTCAGTGAGACTATAGCTCCTATAAGGCTACAGGAACCTAGAAGAAGAAATGGTCAATTTTGCCTGGAGTGTGTCTGGAAAGACTTCACTGAGATAATTTAAAAAAACAAAAAGGCACAGCAAACAAGTGGTTCCCAAGTGTCTACTCTGTACCAGGCACTGTGCTTATCTCCCTGATTTCAGTAGTGGCCTGGTGAGGTGGTGGTATTCCCTCCATTTTACAGGTGACGAAGTAGGCTCAGAGAGCTGTAGTCAGTCAGGTCATAATTCTGTGTCATTCCCACTGAATCAATATGATGTGGCCCATGAGACAACACCATGGACAACCCCCTTGTCACATCCACTGAGGATGCAGCTTCGTACCACACTTTCCAGTTTCTGAACTACTTTACACAACCCCCCTGTCCTGTGATTTCCTTCTCATCTGCATCTGATGATGAAACAAGTGAGGACTGGAGAAGCACTGTCCCTCTGCCCAGGGCCCATCGTCCCTGCACTTCTCTGGTTAATATTCCCTAAACCTCACCTCTTCTCCTCCATGAAACCTTCCAGGATAACCCCAGCATGAAGGGCCTCTCTGTGCACACCTGTTACCAATGTTGTCTTTATCTGTTACCATCCCTGTAAGAGTCTGACTCTTATGAGCCTTCTGAACCTCGACAGGGCAAAGACTTCTTAATCATCTCTCAGTATTTTGGTCTCAGTATTTTGCACAGTGAACCTCTTTTATTAGTATCACCTTTATTAGCATGACTAAAATTTTTTCTCAAGAAAGCAGTGTGCCTGCTGTGGTTCCCATCCTTTGGGATTCGGGAGCCTCTACCCAGTCCTTCATTCAGATCTTTCTTTTAGATTCTTCCTAAAGTTGTCATCCATACATGCCTTCCAGAATTTCATAGGGTGTATAATCACCAACAGCCCAGAAGAAGTCAGTTGCCCTTTACAAGTATGGCTGCGATTGCCTCACTTCTCGTGTCATGTGACGCTCCCATAGTTATCACGTGACACATCCACTCCATTTTGCCGGAATTAACTCGCAGGGCTCACCTGGTACGTAGAGCTACCTCAGGCTCCTGCACCCCTGTTTTTATTTAGCTGATACTCTATCCCTCCGAGGTTTGGGAACCCTGCAGTCTTCTCATCTGGTGATGGTGTTTTCAGGTCCTTCCAGAGAGGTGAGTGGGCCAGGGCTCCCAAATTGGTCTTGTCGCTCTTTCTGGAATCCTGGCCCTCCAGGCTCTGGAATTCAGTGAACGACACACTCTCCTCGAAACCAGGCCATCACGGCCCTTTGATGGAGGGACAGATGGAGGGAAGGTGAGGTTGAGGTAGAAATGGTTAGGACGAGGGGTGGAGGAGGGTCCTGGTCGGGGTGGGCAGAGAGCTATTATTAGCAGAGGGCTTGGAGGGTGTCTGGACCCAGGTGTCTGTGGGCTTTGTTCCATTCTATTAAAGGTGGGAGACTAGGCTGGGTGCCCACAGGCAGCCGAGCCCTGCCTGGGAGAGTAGATGAGAGGTGGAGAGGGGCTTGCCCTCTAGCCTCTCCTCATCCTGTTTTCAGGAGTGTCCCAAGCCCCAGGACAGAGTAGGCATCATGGCTCCCAGCCTCATGGGATTGCTTCTACTTCAGGCCGTGTCGTGGGCATCAGGTGAGAGTCAAGGAGGAGGGAGGGAGCCCCGAGGCCCCCTTCTGCCTTATGGTCCTTTGGTAGTCTCTGACATACGGTGGTGGCCTTCATTAGATGCTCACTAAACCCTTTTGAGTGACTGAGACCAACTGTGGGGTACATCAAGAGAATCTTTGAAATCAGTATTCAGTCTTCCCTTCCAACTAGTGTGTCCCTTCTCCCCATCTTCCTCCTTCAGCCCTTGCCTCTCTTGTGCTCTCTCCCTCCCAGGTGCCCGCCCCTGCAGCCCTAAAAGCTTTGGCTACAGCTCAGTGGTCTGTGTCTGCAATGCTACGTACTGTGACTCTCTTGACCCCCTGGCCCTGCCTGACCCTGGCACCTTCAGCCGCTTTGAGAGCACACGCAGTGGGCGCCGAATGGAGCTGAGTCTGGGGACCATCCAGGCCAACCGCACAGGCACAGGTAACCACTACCCCCCTCACCCAGGCTGGGGTCCTCCTGGAGCTAAATCATGCCGGCAATCACCATGGAGTTTCTCCCCTGTGCACTGACACCCTTTATTCCCTGCGGATGTCCTCAGGGCTGCTGTTGACCCTGCAGCCAGATCAGAAGTTCCAGAAAGTGAAGGGTTTTGGAGGGGCCGTGACAGATGCTGCTGCTCTCAACATCCTTGCCCTGTCACCTCCTGCACGGGATTTACTACTCAAATCGTACTTCTCTAAAGAAGGTAAGGAGGAGGGGACAAGATGACATAGTGCAATTGACACTTTGACCTTTCCTTTGACCCTGACATCCACCCATCCCTGACATATGGGTCTCTCTTAATGCCCAGTGAAAAAAAAGATTGTCCTACCCATCTTCTGCTGAGTGCCTGGGGCCTCTCAGGCTCAGTAGGTCTGTGCTTCACCCAGAGCCCAAGTTCCCCTTAGCCCTCAACTCAGACGTAATTTAGGACTGGCAAGTGGTAGACAATGCCCCACATTCTCCTACTGACTCAGACACACATATCTTGGTCTTCTTTTTCTGCAGGAATCGAATACAACATCATGCGGGTCCCCATGGCCAGCTGTGACTTCTCCATCCGCACCTACACCTATGCTGACACCCCTGATGACTTCCAGTTGCTCAACTTCAGCCTCCCAGAGGAAGATGTCAAGCTCAAGGTGGCCACTCTGGCTGCCTCAGGCCCCGGTGGCATTGATGCCTGGTGGTTGAGAGGCCTCGGGCTAGAGCAGTCTGCAGAGAGACATAGAACGTGCCCTCTGCTCTCTGTGTTCTGTCCTGGGGTGGGAGGGAGGAGGCTGATAGCTAGGCCTGATACACTGGGTGGGCCAGTCTGTTTATGTTCCAACTCTGGATGTCTCTCTCCTCACCACCTTTGTTTCTAGATACCCCTGATTCACCGAGCCCTGGAGTTGGCCCAGCGCCCTGTCTCACTCTTTGCCAGTCCCTGGACATCACCCACTTGGCTCAAGACCAATGGGGCAGTGAATGGGAAGGGGACACTCAAGGGTCATCCAGGGGATCTCTACCACCAGACCTGGGCCAGATACTTTGTCAAGTAAGGGAACAGCAGGGCCGTGGGGTCCGGACCAGCCTCCCATCTTGGACACCCTGGTCTATGTCCCAACCCTTGATCTGGTTCCGCCTCCAGATCTCCTCAGCTCCCCTTTCTACCTTCTGGGTCTTTCAGACTCAGGCCCCTCAGTTTCCCCCTACCCAGTCAGGCCTCCTATTCCCCAGGGTCTTGGTTCCCTGTCTTGGCCATGATCACTCACACCCTTTCCCTCGCCAGGTTCCTGGATGCCTATGCTGAGCACAAGTTACAGTTCTGGGCAGTGACAGCTGAGAACGAGCCTTCTGCAGGGCTATTTAGCGGGTACCCCTTCCAGTGCCTGGGCTTCACCCCTGAACACCAGCGAGACTTCATCGCCCGTGACCTGGGCCCCACCCTGGCCAACAGTACACACCGTAACGTCCGACTGCTCATGTTAGATGACCAACGCCTGCTGCTGCCCCACTGGGCCCAGGTGGTAAGGACCAGGAGCTCCATGGGTGCCCTAGTGACCCCCAAGCCCAGCATCCGAATGGCTGGCTCCCGAACAGAGTGCCTTCCCCGCCCCAACTCTTGATTCCTAGAGCACCCTGGCTGGGACCAGGTGCCCAGGTGGCACCCCTGGGGTGCTGGTGGTGGTGGTGATCCCCCTCTGCATCTCCAGGGCCCCATGAATCTCCACGGTTGTCACTTTAACCCCCTCTAAGTTGTGTTCATCCCACTGCCCACTTCTCAGGTCCTAGTGCCTCTTCCAGAACCCTTTGTGCAGGACCCAGCCTCAGTGGCTCTCTTTCCCCAGTAGTCCTTCCCTTTCCCTGTACAGGTGCTGGCAGACCCAGAAGCAGCTAAGTATGTTCATGGCATTGCTGTACATTGGTACCTGGACTTTCTGGCTCCAGCAAAAGCCACCCTGGGGGAGACACATCGCCTGTTCCCCGACACCATGCTCTTTGCCTCAGAGGCCTGTGTGGGCTCCAAGTTCTGGGAGCAGAGCGTGCGGCTGGGCTCCTGGGATCGAGGGATGCAGTACAGCCACAGCATCATCACGGTGAACCACCTGTCTCCCTTTCCGCAAAGCAGACCACCTCAGACCCCTTGCTAGTCTCACCAAAGGCTCCTCTCCAGCTTTTCCCCAGCTGGCTTACTCTTTGGAGCAAATTTTGGGATATCATGATCCCCTCTGTTGCCTTCCCTTCACAGATCTGCACACCATCACCCTCGTTCCAAATGCTTGAGCGGTTACATCTGCCTCAGATTCCTCAGCTTCTCTGGCGATGCCTCTGTCCTCACAAACCCTCGCTCCTTAGATATTACTCCCCTCACAAAGGCTGAGGCACCATAGCCCGTCTCCCTCATGTGACACTTAACTGTATTCACTGGGGGCCTTTGTCTCTGCCCCGTTCCTACCCTAGAACCTCCTCTACCATGTGGTCGGCTGGACTGACTGGAACCTCGCCCTAAACCCTCAGGGGGGACCCAATTGGGTGCGCAACTTTGTCGACAGCCCCATCATTGTGGACATCGCCAAGGACACATTTTACAAACAGCCCATGTTCTACCACCTTGGCCACTTCAGGTGAGTGGAGGGCAGGCACCCCCACTCCACACCAGTCCTGGCATCTCCTGCACTGGGATTGTATCCCCGCCCCCTCTCCCCCCTCCCCCCGCCCCAGTGAGGAAGCAGGAAGGTGCTGAGGGTGGGAACTTTGGGAGCAGCACGCATGTCCCCCTTGCACCATCTAGGCAGGCAGTGACTAGCTGGCATTCGAGACACAGACAATCCCTGAATGCCCGATGCTGATGCTGGGACTGGGAGGCGGGAGGGCAGGGCACGCCCAGCCGCACAGCTTGAGGCCTGGAGAGTTAGGGCAGAGCTTTGGAAGGGTTCTAGAGGGAGGGGGTAGGTGGTAGGGAAGATGACTTCTTAAGTGAGAGACTGATGGGAGCTGCCCTCAGGGCCAGGGGAGCTGGGCTGGGGTCCCTGACGATGCCTGTTCCCACTTCAGCAAGTTCATTCCTGAGGGATCTCGGAGAGTGGGGCTGGTTGCCAGTGAGAAGAATGACTTGGACACAGTGGCACTGATACATCCCGATGGCTCTGCAGTTGTGGTCGTGCTAAACCGGTGAGAGCAGTGGGGCCTGGGAACTGGGCTGAGGACAAGACGGTGGGCTTGGTTGGCAGGATCACACTCTCAGCTTCTCCTCCCTATCTCCCCCAGCTCCTCTAAGGATGTGCCTCTTACCATCAAGGATCCTGCCGTGGGCTTCGTGGAAGCTATCTCACCTGGCTACTCCATTCACACCTACCTGTGGCGTCGCCAGTGATGGGACAGATACCCAAGCAGGTGCCAAGGCTCAGCATGGACATCGAAGGGATAGTCAGCTCACATGCTGTCTGTGGCTACAGAGGGTACAGCAGGACTGGGGGGGAGCTTAAGTGACGTAAGCCCAGAGGCAGTGGTTTGGGTGACTCACTCTCCCCTCTAGTTGGTGCCAGGGGCTGGAGGCCCCTGGGGAAAGGACCGGGAGGCCCCAGTGGTCCTCCACCCCCATGCTTGTGTGAGCGTGTGCTGTGTGCTGGTTGCCTGTGGAAACTGGGCCCAGGCCCAGGGTGAGCTCACTGTCTGTACAAACACAGGGGTGGGGGGTGGATGGCAAGAGAGATTAAGGAAAGGAAGAGACTAGGAAAGCTGAACCCAAAACTGGGAAGTGCTTGTCTTTCTTGGAGATGCAGAACCAGGTCCATGCAGATGTCAGCACCAGGGCACAGGCAGTGAAAGAAGCCAAGCACCAGTGGGTAGACTCAAGCACCCAGATGGCCCCCTTGGTCCAGCGAGGAAAAATGGCAGCCTCTTAAAGGAGAGAATGTCTGATCCCAGCCAGTGTGAGCAGTTTTATTCTGGGGGTGGGACCCCATTTCCAGCCATACCAACAATGGGGAAACACAGGAGCCTCTGGAATGCATGACAGTAGAAAAATCAGTCCTGGGAGCGTGAGGATAAATCATTCCTCTTCAACCTCCTCAGCCATGCCCAGGGCCCGTGTGCGTGGGGCCCGGGCAGGTGGTGCCCGCTGGATGGAGACAATGCCACTGAGCAAGGCATAACCCGCCATGGCTGCCAGCCCCGCCAACACGGATAGGATCTGGTTCCGGCGCCGATATGGCTCCTCCTCAGTCTCTGGGTTTGCTGGTGTCTGGCGTGGAGGTGGCACCTCAGCTGAGGGGCAAGGAAGGAAGGTGGGTCGGGGGGCTGGTTTCTGGATCGCTGCCCACTCTCCGCAGAGCTAGTGCCCACCCCCCACCCATCTGCCCCTTACCTCCCTCCCAGGGGAAGTAGAGGCTGAGGATATGGGTGCAGTAGGCACAGAGGTTGTGCAGCCCCCGCAGGTGGGCCTGCAGTTTCCCACTGGGCAGCTTCGCCTGCTGCAGCAGGGCCAAGTAGCTGAAGACAAATGCATCCAGGGAGGCGGGGCTGCAGCAGAGAGAAAGGGTGGGATGGAGAAGGGGGACAGATGGAGTCGGAGGAAGAGTCGGCCCTGGAAAGGTAGGCTCTGGGCAGCAGGGGAGGAGAGGACACACAGTTCTGGTCCTGGTGTGGGGAAGGCGCCCCAGGTGGCGCCAGCCTGCCTTGAATGGGACTCTATCCCAGGGCTGCATAAAGGGCACATTGAGTGCCCCACAGCCAGCAGGCCCCTCCTGGGCCTGGCGGCCCTCCCACCCTCCTGTACCACTGAGGCGGCTCCGGGCCCACACACAGCCCCACTGTCACCAGATCCAATGTCTGTCCTGAGGACCTCTTTTCCAGAGCCTGAGCCCACCCTAGCCTCTGTGGCTGTCTGAACCTGTACCTTCTTCCAAGCCACCTATGATTCCCCGGGAGTCAGACTCACGCATCTCCAAAGAAGAATTTCTGAGAGCCCAGGCGCTGGGAGAGAAGGGTCAGGCATTCCCGAGCTTCCTGGTACAGCTATAGGGGGACACCAGGTCAGCTTGCGGCTGCGGGAACAGTGCCACCTCCCCTGCCAGGCACTCCCACTCCTGGCCATCGCCCTGGGGGCTCCTCTCATACAACAGCCCCCTGTCCCAGAGGTACCTCCTTCTCCAGCTCTTCCTCCTCCTCTGGCCTGTGCTCCCCACACAGCAGCTGCAGCCGCTCCACGTACTGCCGCTGCATGCGGCCAGGCAGGAAGAAGTTGAGGGGAAAGGGCATAGCCTCTGCGTACCACTTCCGGGTTACTTCCACATAGTTCTTGGCGTCTACCCAGAAAGTATGTATCTGGATTGGGTGTATAGGAAGGAAGAAGCAGGTCTGAGCCAGTGCACCTGCCTGACCCAGGGTGGGCTTCTGGTCCCCACGCTGCTCCAAGCCTGTGGGGGGGTGTGGGGGGGTGTCTGTGTGTATGCCCGACCCCCTCCGCCACTGACCACCCATGCTGGGAGGTCTGGGCACACTCACCAGCACCGGGAGCAGCTTCTCCTCCAGCAGAGACATAAAGGCCAAGGTGTCTGCTCCTTGCCGGGCTGACAGATCATAATCAGCATTGTACTTCTGTGGAGGAAACATCCACTGTGAGGTGGATGCTGGAGGACTCCAGGGACACTTCCTCAAGGAGGGAGGCATCCTGTCTGGCACCACCCACACTGACCTCTGAGTGTAGCAGAGGTAGAGTGTGGGGCTTTGCTCGCTGAGGCCCCCTTGCCTGGGCCCAGTCAGTAGCCTGTTGCTGTTGGCGGGAAGCCTGGACCTTGGAGCCTGCTGGCCGTCAAGGTCCCGCGCCCATTGGGAGTTGGAAGGAAGGCCCAGCCACAAACCAGGAGCAGCTCCCAGAGTTTCCACAGAAAGCTGGCAGGATGCCTGCTGACGGCAACTTTCTAACAGTAACTTCTCCGATCCAGACACCACAAAACTAGCAGAGCGGAGCTCAGATGCAGGTTGGGCCTCAGTCAGTGCCTCGGGTACTAGGGGACGCCATCCTCATGCTCCCAAGACCCAGTGAACCCACGTCTAGGGCCCCAGTGCCCAGCTCTTGGGTGTTTCTTCTATGTCATTCCATGGCCCAGGCGCCACCACCACACACATTCCAACCATACCCCCAGGTCTCAGCCTGCCACACCTTGTAGGCTCCAGTATCTGCTCCTCAGCACCCTCCTCCACATCCTGAGTAAACGCTGTCCCCAAATAACCTCTTGAGTGTGATCCTTAAATCTCTCTGAGCCTCATTCTCCCTCATGGAATAGGGATAATAATCTTTCTCTCAGTGTGGCTGTGTTAGGAGAAAACTCTTTGGAAACTGGGAAAGCTGTGTTCATACATAAGGCAACAATAGCCCAGTCCCGCCAGGAACTCTGGCTTTTACCTGGATCCCCTCTCAAGCCTCCATTAATTCCCTGGTTCCTCCACCTTTGGGAAAGTAGAAATGAATAAGGGCCCCATTTCTGACAATATGTTCACTTTTGGAACTAGACCATGAAACTAGAAGAGCCCTTGGAAAGCATCCTGGCTAAGCCCCATAGTTTTACAAATAAGAAGCTTACGGCTCTGAGAGGTTAAGCAATTTGCTCAAGGTCACACAGCCAATGACAGTGAAAAGCACAGCCTAGGCCTCCCCAATCCTCTCGTAATGCTCTCTCAACTTCCCCACCCTGGCTCTGAGCCTCGTCCATCCTGAGCCCCATATTATAAAGCCCAACCTGGTCCCTGAAAAAAGGGCAATGGCCCTTAGCAATCCCTGTCTGGTGCCATCTTTTTTTTTCTGGTCTCATCTTTGAGGACCTCATCTGAGCCAACTGTTCTCTCCTACTCTCCTTTCCCTTCCATGTGTCATCAGCCTGTTCATCTCTCCCTCCTCACCCAGCAGGCAGAAGTCATTGTGCCTCCAGATGCCTTGACAGTGGCCTAGCTGAATCTCTACCCTACTACTTACTACATCACAGCAACATGTCTGTGTCTCCTCAACCAGACTATATGTTCCTTGAAGCTCGGTCCCCTGTGTCTGGTTTGGCATATATTTGGTACTCAATAAATGTGTGTTGCACTGAATTGACTGAATGTCTCTCACTGGCAGCCCCCCTACCCAAGCCACCTACCTCTTTTCGAAGGTGGGTGATGATCTTGTGTGGTACTGAGATGACCTCTCCATGACTGGTCTGAAGGGCAGGCAGAGTTCCTGACGTTGAGAAAGAAGTATGTCCACCAGAGAGCTGCCTATCCATACATAACTGCACCACATCCCTGTCTGTCTCCTGCTCTTCCCCTTGTACACTCCCTTCCTCACCCCCCAGGGACACTGGGTACCTGAAGGGCTCCGCCAGGGGTTGGTGATCTTGTGCACCTTGAGTGGGGCACCAGTAAATCTGGCATAGGTCTGCAGGGAAGGAAGCAGAAGGCAGAGAGGCCAGGGACATGGCCCCCACAGGGGAATCAAGAAAAGAAATAACATTTATTGAATACCTTTTGTGCTATGCCCTATGCTTAGGAATTGCCTCACAAAAAAAGAGGTAGACATTACTGTTCCCATTTTACAATGGGCAACACAAGGCTCACAGAGATTATGGACATGTCCATGATTACAAGTCAGCCAGGAAAATCCTTCCCTCTCTCTCCTCTCCTGCCATCTACCTGGTGAACACCTAGCCTCATTTGGAAGCACTAACCGTTCCTTCCTGGGCAGTCTCTATGGCCTGTTCCTACTTATAACTTAGCACCTGAACGTTTTATTACACTTATTTGCTGACACGTCTATCTTTCTGTGAACAACTTCAGGGGAGGGACCAAATGCTATTCATCTTTGCATGCCAATGTTTAGTATTTGGAAGAGGCCTAATACATGCTTATTAAATGAGTGAGTGAATGTGTGAAGTGAACTAGTCTGCCTGGCTCCAAAGCATTTTCTACAGAGCCTGGCTGTGGGCCCTTTGGTTAAATAAAGAATAAACTCAGTAAATGCTGTTGATTGAGGAGGAGGAAAGGGAGGCTGAGGAGAAAGCAGCAATGCCGAGCCGGAGAACCCTGAGATCGTCCAGCCTTAGTAAACCTCTGGATGAAGAAACAGCGCCCAGAAAGAAGGGATCGTCCCAAGGTCACAGAGCCAGTAAATGGATGTTCAAGAACTAAAACTCATCTTCTGAACCCCTGATCAGGCCTCTTTCCATCGCTAAACAAAACCTAGGCTGCTACGACACAGGACACTGAGTCTATACCGGCCAGTCACGCTCTTTGATGGCCTCAGTTTCCCCCATTGCACGCGTGCTGAGGCGCCCTGGCAAAATTCGAATGACCGGCTAGTCCGGGCCCCCTCCCCAGTCCTCCAGGGCGCAGCAGAGGGCGCCGGCGCCGCTCCTCACCAGCACGGCCAGGCTGTCCAGGTCCACTGAGGGCAGGCCCCAGCCCCCTGACCAGCAGAACAGCTCCATGGGCGCCGCCATCTTGCCCGCCCTCTGTCCCGGAAGCACCTCCCCCTGCGCTTCCGCCCTCCACTGTGCGGATCCGCCCCCAGCCCCTCAGGCGGATCGCAGTGGAGAGCCGGGGGAGGCCCTCAGGAGGGCGCGGCTTATCCCGGCCAGAGAGGCTGCCTGACGGCGTGGGGCGGGGCCGAGGGCTTCGGGGGAGGGCGGACGCCGCCTGATCCAGAGGTGGCTCGCGAAGGGGGGAAGGGCTCTCAGCGCGGCGCGCCTTGGAGAGTCAGGGTACCTCGGCCGAGGGGAGCCCTGAACCCCCGAAGGCGCGGCGGGCCTAGGAGAGGGGGGTTTTGTGCTCCTGGACGGGCTCTGGGGGCCCTCGCAAATCTGCACGAGGTCTGGGCTGCTCTGGGGGCCCCGCAGGGCTCGGCCCCGAGCGGGGGCTGCGGGGGTGGGGGGGGGGGTCCCCCGAGCTGCATGTTTTCCACAGCGCGTTATGTTTGGAACCGGCCCCGCGCCTCCTGTTGCCATGGAAACAAAACAGGGGCGGTGGCGGCGGCCGGAGCGAGGCCGGGCTGGGCCTGAGTGGGGGAAGGGGAGGTGGGGCTCGCGGGCTGTTGCCTTGGTAACGGGAACAGAGGCGCCCCTCTGCTTCATCCGGGTCACGGCCTGTCCGCCGGTACCCCCAGTGTTCCCAGTCTGGCCCCCGGCTCCTGGCCTGTCCTTTGGTCTACTCCTGTCCTTGGTGTCCCTTTCCTCTTTCCTGATTTCTTCAACCTCACTGACCACTGTTTTAGACTCTGCCTCCAGTTCCCAGCGGACGCTTCCAGACTCGAAGTTTTCCTAGGAATGAGGGAAAAACGGAGGCGCAAGCACAAGTCATGCCCCCGCTCCCCCAATAAAGAGCACTTGCTCTATCCGAGCAGCAAACTTCATGCCATGCGGCCATCCCCTGGGCACTACAGCGAGCTAGTTTCGGCCACTCCCTTGGAATTCTCTCATGCCAGCTGTGGAATAATGCCCACTGTCTGGCACTGCCCCGCCAAGGGTTCCTGCCTTCCCCAACTGTGGCTACCAGAAAACAGTAGCATTCGGTAGCAGCCCCCAACAGCGAGATGCCGGGAGAGAGGGAGGCACCTGGGGGAGAGCACCATTAGGAAGAGGCAGGAGGCAAGGAGGCCTCCAGGACTCTTCCCCAGTGCCCCTGGTTCCCGGAGCTGGGTATGCCTCCAGGGTGATTGGCAGCTCTTTGTTTCAGCCCCCCCCCCTCACCGCCTGCCGGCCCCCCCTTCAACTCCCCCTTCCAGTCCCTCCGCCCCCCCGCTCCTGCTCTCCGCCTAGCCTTTTCCCCTCCCAGCCGCCTGCCTGCCAGGGGTAGTGAGCCGGCTGAGCGGCATGGAGACGCAGGAACTTCGGGGGGCCCTGGCTCTTCTCCTCCTTTGCACTTTCACATCTGCCAGTCAGGACCTGCAGGGTAAGCCTGTACCAATCTTCTTAGCCCCCTCTCTGCCTCCTCCCCTTTTGCCCCCAGCCTAATAGCAGGGAGCATGTGGGCAAAAGGAGAGGGGAGAGTCCTGACACTGAATCAGAGAGAAGAGTTGATGAAATTATGGCCCTTTGGGGAGGAGTTGACACCAGAAGGTGGTGGATGAGTGGGAGCTGGCCAGGGCAGAGGACTCAGGAGCTGGATGCTAGCTAGGGCTGCCTGGCTGGGTTGGTGTCTGAGCAACCCCAGGCACCCCAGGGTTTGGGAGAGCAGCTCAAAGGTGGCTTCTTTCACCCCTGGGCTCCTGGCTACCTAAGAACGGGATGGGGGGGTGGGGACCGAGAGGTCTGGGCCCTCCTGGAGGTCTGGTGGTAGGATGGGCCTGTGGCTGTGGGAGAGGTAGCTGGAGCAGATGACACAGGCACAGATTCTTTGCTGGCTGGAAGGGAAACCACAGATTGGCCAGGACGCAGGAGGCAGAGGAGCTGGGTCGTACGTTCCTGTAGGAGAGAGCCAGACAGTAGGAGGGTCGGAGCCTTCAGGGAGCAGCTGTTCTCATCCAGAGCGAGCATGCTGAACCCCCAGGATGGGAGGAGGGGCACTAGGGTGTGGAATGAGCCAAACCCAGCCGTGTAAAGAGAAACTGCCTTCCTATTTCTGTGCTGTGGGCACCAGGTGCTACTCCTGCCTGGGATCAACACAGTGACTCCTTTGCGCCACCTGGTGGGAGCATCTCAAGTTTGCGGGGTGCTGTTTCTGTATTTCCAAGTGAGCCTCAGGCCTGCTGGTTCCCAGAGTGGCAGTAAGGAAGGCACAATGCCTTGTCCTCTGATGGCGACAAGGGCTGAATTTCCAGGAGGTGACTAACACTGTCGGGTGGTGATGAAGGATGCCCCACCCCCGAAGGCTCAGAGGAGAGAGCAGGCCTTAGCATTTGACAGGGCTCTGACCTTGATCATCCCTGCGTGACCAGTGATTGACCTGCTGACTGTGGGCGAGTCCCGGCAGATGGTAGCTGTGGTGGAGAAGATACGGACAGCCCTGCTCACTGCTGGGGACATCTATCTCTTGTCCACCTTCCGCCTGCCCCCCAAGCAGGGTGGTGTCCTCTTCGGCCTCTACTCTCGCCAAGACAACACACGATGGCTGGAGGCCTCTGTTGTGGGCAAGATCAACAAAGGTGACTGGTGGGCATCTCCTTTCCTGCCGTGGTGACCCCTTTGAGCACTCTTCCTCAGCCCCACTCTCAGATCCCTCTTAATTCTCCTTGGGCTCCAGTGGGGACCGTGGACCCATCAGGCTGTGTCCAGGCACCAGGGGCACCTGGTGCTTAGGAGGTGCCTCAGGAGGCCAGGCACCCAAACAATAGGGTGAGGCATCTGTAGGAATGGGAGTTGTATGTGGGAATGCCTGGGGGGAGGGGAGACAGTTCAGATCCCTGTGTCCCAGGGATCTGAACTGTCTCAGATCACTGGGACGGTTCAGTGGGTACAGAACCAGCTGCCACCCTAACGGGAGAGAGTGATCTGATGACACTGAAGACTAAGAAAGTCCTAGTCTTTGAATCAATTTGGAAAACATTTTTCGTGTACCTATTATGTACAAGGTGTTGAGAGATACATAGCTGGATAAGGAATGATAGTCCTAGAGATGTGGTATTCAGAAGAATTGATCCATCCCGTCTCTCAGCTGGGAGATGGGATGGGGGACGGTGCGCATACTGACCTCCCCTTCTGGGCAGTGCTGGTGCGGTACCAGCGGGAAGATGGCAAAGTCCATGCAGTGAACCTACAGCAAGCAGGCTTGGCTGACGGGCGCACACACACGGCTCTCCTGCGACTCCGAGGTCCGTCCAGACCCAGCCCTGCCCTGCATCTCTATGTGGACTGCAAACTGGGTGACCAGCATGCTGGCCTTCCGGCCCTGGCCCCCATTCCTCCAGCGGAAGTCAGTGGGCTGGAGATTAGGACGGGACAGAAGGCTTATTTGAGGATGCAGGTGAGCAGGAAAGGAGGACCCCCTGAGTGTCTGTGAAACAGTTTGCACCGGTGGGAGGAAGAATTGGTAGGTCCTCCCACCCTACTCTGTTTCTGTCCCCCCAGGGCTTCGTGGAATCTATGAAAATGATTCTGGGCGGGTCCATGGCCCGGGTCGGAGCCCTGAGTGAGTGTCCGTTCCAGGGGGATGAGTCTATCCACAGTGCAGGTAACACAGACTTCTGTTAGCTGACATCCTGGACCCCAGATCCCTCCCATCCTCTTGACCTCCCTCCCCCTTAACAGCAGTTCTTTCGGCTCACCTATTCCTGGGGATTCTGACTCTGTGACCCCAAATCTCCTTCACCTCCGACTCTATGATCTCCAAATAATACCATCCCAGCAGGAGGTGTGGGTCAAAAAAAATCTCCTTTAAGGTCATCCCACCTACCAGGGTGGCCAGAAAAATAAAATGATCCAAAAAAAGAATATAACTCTGAAGAACTCTGCGTGGGGGTGAGGAAGTTAGCTGCTTGGTCTTTCTTGGTTGACCGAGCTAAGGGTCTTGAGTCTTTTTTAGCTCCCACTGGCATCTGTCACCTACCAGCCATTTCCCTAAGCACTGCCCATCTGCCTGGTCTCTCTAACAGGGATGCTCAGAGGCTCTTACCTAAATAAAATGTCCACTTCTCCCAGATATTTCAAAGAGCTCTTGTGGTGGAAGCTTGGGAGGGAGGAAATGGAATGTACTGGGGCCCTGGCCCTGCTTCGGGTCACCTCTCACTTGGATCCCTTCTGCCACTACCATGCCTAGGAACAGGAGGATTTGGGTTTCGACTATCTGTGAGGCGGCTCCCTTAGAGGGACCCTCATCCAGTGGAGGGGGCAGGTGCTGCTTGCACATCACCACTGCCCTCCTACCATTCGACACCACATCTTTATTCCAAGACTCCAGCCCTTTGTTCCTGTTCCCTCCCTCCTCCTTACCAGCCAGGCCCCTCCTCACATGTCCACCCTCTGTGTTTTCTTGTCCTCTCTAGTGGCCAACGCACTGCACTCCATCCTAGGTGAGTAGGCCTCGCTGAGGTGAAGGGGCATGAGGATGCGGGGGAGGAGCAGCTGCCTGAAACTAAGTCCTTTTCCGCCAGGAATGGGGTGGGGTTTAAAGATGGGTGGGCAGCAGTGGCAGCACCTGGCTTATTACCCAGAGAGGGCCCGGGGCTGGTGCCCCAGTTCTGAGCCTCTCTGCACCCTGGACCCTGACAGGGGAGCAGACCAAGGCGCTGGTCACCCAACTCACCCTCTTCAACCAGATCCTGGTAGAGCTGCGGGATGACATCCGAGACCAGGTTTAGTGGGCCGGTGAAGGGTGGCGCTGATTCTGGGGTGGGGTGGCAGATGCCAAGAGCTGACTCCGCCCCATCCTTCTACCAGGTGAAAGAAATGTCCCTGATCCGAAACACCATCATGGAGTGTCAGGTGTGCGGTGAGTAGGAGAGTAGGGGAGGGCTCCAGGTGGCATCAGTGTGCTCCCCACCCCAGGGCTTTGGCCTCCACTTCTGGTGAATTAAATGGTGACTTCTAGGTGACTCTGACTGTGCCCACCCCCCACCCAGGCTTCCATGAACAGCGTTCCCACTGCAGCCCCAACCCCTGCTTCCGAGGCGTGGACTGCATGGAAGTGTATGAGTACCCCGGCTACCGCTGTGGGCCCTGCCCCCCTGGCCTACAGGGCAACGGCACCCACTGCACAGACATCAATGAGGTGGGTGAGGACCCTTTCTGGAAGGGCACAGAAAGCTGGGGTGAGGGAGTTAGGAGAGGCCCAAGAAGGTGGGGTGAATGTTGGTCAGAAGCAGAGGAACCCTGGGTTTAGGAGAGGCTGGAGACCAGAAAATACCTATGAGAAGGGAGGGAGACAAGTCTGGGATGAAGACTGCAGGGCCACGCAGGGAAGGAGCTGGGAGAATGGCAGGGGCATTTTGAGAGGGCTGGCTAGGAGGGAACCCACAGGAGGCTGGGGGTGGGATCAGAGCATAGATGAGGTTGGGGAGGGGAGGCCTGCAAACAGGGAGACCAGGAACAGTGGTCCTGGGATCACAGGCAGGGGCCTGACCTCTTCTCGTCTGGTCCCCAGTGTGCTCACGCGGACCCTTGTTTCCCGGGCTCCAGCTGCGTCAACACCATGCCTGGCTTCCACTGTGAAGCCTGTCCCCGAGGCTACAAAGGCACACGGGTGTCTGGTGTGGGCATCGACTACGCCCGGGCTAGCAAACAGGTCAGGTTGGGTAGAGTCCGTGGACAAAAGATCTTGGCTTTGCAGGGGCGGGGGGCTTCTGGGTTGGATGCGGAGCCCTTGTGATAAATGGGATGAGGCTCCTGGCTCATCTGCCAGCTTCGCATTGGTTTTCGGTCTGGGCTTCATGTCCATGTTCAAAGATAAAGCCACACCAGTGCTCTCTCCTGTATCTGAGGAGACCCACCGTAGGTCTGGTTCTACCCAAAGTCTGCCCCTTCAGGTCTGCAACGATATTGATGAATGCAATGATGGTAACAATGGTGGCTGCGACCCAAACTCCATCTGCACCAATACTGTGGTGAGCTGAACACCTGAGTGTCTGGGTGGTGGGAATGTGCAACCCCCTCTTCAGATTTCCTGCTTCCCCTCCTCCTTCCCTAGGACATTACATGTGGTAGGTGTTCAACACGGACCCGGTTTGGAATTCTGATTCTGCCTCTTACTAGCCATGGCCTTTAGCAAGTTATTTACCTTTTCTGAGCCTCAGCATCCTCGCTTGAGAAATGGGGCTATTACCCTCCTTAAAAAGTTGTGAGGAGAACCTAAAGGAGATAAGTAATGGACCTGTCCTATTAGCTGTGAGGGTCCCTCCTACACCCCTCAGGGGATGGGGATGTTGCTGGTTGTGGTGGGCTGACCCTCCTTCCTGAGACACTGCCTCCCTACTCTTAGGGTTCTTTCAAGTGTGGTCCCTGTCGCTTGGGCTTCTTGGGCAACCAGAGCCAGGGCTGCTTCCCAGCCCGGACCTGCCACAGCCCGACCCACAGCCCCTGCCATGTCCACGCGCACTGTCTCTTTGAACGCAATGGTGCAGTGTCCTGCTCGGTGAGCTAGGCCTGGGGCTTGGAAGAAAAGGGGTGTGTGTGTGACCATGTTTAGGGACTGGTATGGGGGCTTGCATGGGAAAGGGAGGTGGGCCCAGGCCCAGAAACTGGTTGGTGAAAATAGAGCCTGAAGAGGGTGGGGTGTGGGGAGCCAGCCCAGACCACTAACTCCCACCCTTTGTGTTGCCCCAGTGTAACGTGGGCTGGGCTGGGAACGGGAATGTGTGTGGACCTGACACAGACATTGATGGCTACCCGGACCAGGCGCTGCCCTGCATGGACAACAACAAACACTGCAAGCAGGTGCTGGGGGCAGGCGGGCAAGTGAGCAGGATAGGGCACCCCAGGCTGGGATAGGACAGAACTCATCCATCCATTTCCTCCCCTTGACCTTTAGGACAACTGCCTTCTGACACCCAACTCTGGGCAGGAGGATGCTGATAACGACGGTGTGGGGGACCAGTGTGATGATGATGCTGACGGGGACGGGATCAAGAATGTTGAGGTGGCTCCCAGATGTCCTGACCTTTCCAGCTTCTCTGTGACGCTGTTGCCTTGTCCCATAACCCTGTCCTCCATTGGCCACTGGCAGCTCCTGAGGAGGGGCCCTAATACTCCACGTTAGGGAGCCATAAACCTGGTGCCCACGATGAGGTGGACTACAGGGAAGTTGGGTGGGTGGGACGGAGCCAAGCAGGTGGGTCGTCACAGGAGTGGTGATTGTAGACAAGGGTACAGGGATGAGGAAGATGCGAGGTGGCCAGTGGTTCAAGGGAGGCCTGACTCTTTCCCTCCCACCTCAGGACAACTGCCGGCTGTTTCCCAACAAGGACCAGCAAAACTCAGATACAGATTCATTTGGTGATGCCTGTGACAACTGCCCCAACGTTCCCAACAATGACCAGAAAGACACAGATGGCAATGGGGAAGGGGATGCCTGTGACAACGACGTGGATGGGGATGGTGCAGGCCTGGGGCTGGGGGGGGTGGCGCGTGCTGGGAAACCTCTAAGAATTTGGATATGGTGGGAATGAAGCAGGGAGGCTGAGAATTCGGGAAGGGCAATGCTTGGGGGAAGTCAGCCTGGGTGAGAGATTACCTGTGGCAGATGTCAGTGGGAACGTGAGGGAGGGTGTGGGGTTAGGCAGGGAGTGAGCAAGAGGATAAGACAAGCTACAGGCAGATTTCCTGACCAGCTGTCCTCTGGATGGGAGATAGAGCTCAGGGCTTTCACCAACCTAGAAGACAGAGTGATTCGTTCTAGTGATAACCTTGTGTTACCTGCATATCTTCTAGGCATCCCCAATGGATTGGACAATTGCCCTAAAGTCCCCAACCCCCTACAGACAGACAGGGATGAGGACGGGGTGGGAGATGCTTGCGACAGCTGCCCTGAAATGAGCAATCCCACCCAGGTACAGGGGAATGGAGAGGGCAGGGAAGGGGTGGGGTGACTGGTGGATGAAGCCCAGCCCTTTGGATGGGAAGTGGTCAGGTCACCCTCTTTAGAGTTATCAAGAGGAGATGGTGAGAACGGGTCCCTCTCTCTCAGACAGATGCAGACAGCGACCTGGTGGGGGATGTCTGTGACACCAATGAAGACAGGTAGGGTTTTGGCCAAGAGATGGCAAGTTAGGGGATACTTTACTTTCCTCTAGTATGTTCTCAATTCCCTCTAGGATCTAACTTTAACTCTCCACTACTATCGAGTAGCAGGTCATTCCCATAGTCTACCTTCCATTCTTACTGCTGGACCTTCACCTCATCTGGCTGACTGCAAGGGGTCTGGCTGAATGCAGGGTAAACCCCAGAGAGACTCCTAAGCAGAAGAGTGGGGAAGGATGTGGTACCTTTAAAAGCCTTTATTAGGTGCCTTTTTCTGGACAGTGATGGCGATGGACATCAGGACACTAAGGACAATTGCCCACAGCTGCCCAACAGCTCCCAGCTGGACTCAGACAATGATGGACTTGGAGATGAGTGTGATGGGGACGATGACAATGATGGTGTCCCAGATTACATGCCTCCTGGTCCTGATAACTGTCGCCTGGTACCTAATCCCAATCAGAAGGACTCAGATGGTAAGGCTGGAGTCCTCAGAGGATTGGGCTGGCATGGGCTTTGCTCAGGGAGAAGTGGCAGGCCTTGCTGGGGAGTGAGGGAAGGCAGGGTGGTGGAGAGAGGTCAACATCTCAAGGCCCGAGAGGTGGAAGTGTTGGCTACTGGCAGTGGCCAGGGCCTTCCTGAGGACCTGGCTTCATCCTGCCCAGGCAATGGCGTTGGTGATGTGTGTGAGGATGATTTTGACAATGATGCAGTGGTTGACCCCCTGGACGTGTGCCCTGAAAGTGCAGAGGTAACCCTCACGGATTTTCGGGCCTATCAGACCGTCGTCCTGGATCCTGAGGGTGATGCTCAGATTGACCCAAACTGGGTCGTGCTCAACCAGGTACTAGGGCAGTGGGCTGGGCGGGTGCTGTCAGGCCAGACTAGCGAGCAGGGCCTAAGGAGGGCAGCACACCTGGACCAGGGCTTTTGTCTTTACTGCATACCACCAGGGCATGGAAATCGTTCAGACCATGAACAGTGACCCCGGCCTGGCAGTTGGTATGTAAGGGACACCCAATTCAACAATTTCAATGACTTCCCAATGGAGGGGTCCTACAGGCAGAGGATGGAGCCACACGTTTAGCAGGCGTCCCTTCCCATCCCCACCCCACAATGGGCATCAGTAGCTTTGCTGCCCCTGACTCTGATCCCATCCACCCACCTGCCCCCAGGATATACAGCTTTCAATGGTGTGGACTTTGAAGGCACCTTCCATGTGAACACAGTGACTGATGATGACTACGCAGGCTTTCTCTTCAGCTATCAGGACAGCGGCCGCTTCTACGTGGTCATGTGGAAGCAAACGGAGCAGACCTACTGGCAGGCCACACCTTTCCGGGCTGTTGCCCAGCCCGGGCTACAGCTCAAGGTCCCGCAACTGCCCAGATTCCCCAATCCAGGGCCCTTTCCCAAAGGCTCCCCCACCAACCCTGGGGCCTCCCCCACTGCCTGAGTAGGGGGAACCCTCTTACCCAGACATCTGGCCTGGAGGTTGGCTCCCTGGGGCTCCAGAATATTCTCCTGACTCCCTTTTCCACCTGCACTTACCAACCTGCTGTCTTCCCTCGGTCGGGTCCTGGGGTTGACCCACTGTGTTTGCCGATGCCCCCTAGGCAGTGACATCAGTGTCTGGCCCAGGCGAGCACCTCAGGAATGCCCTGTGGCATACAGGTCACACCCCTGATCAGGTACGGCTGCTGTGGACTGACCCACGAAATGTAGGCTGGCGTGACAAGACTTCCTACCGCTGGCAGCTGCTGCACCGGCCTCAAGTTGGCTACATTCGGTGAGGGGAGGGGCTGAGCCCTCCCAAGGGACCCCAGGCCCAGCCTTCCCTTCACCTCTAGCTGGGACTCCCCAGTGACCTCCCCTCTACTCAGTGCCTTGATGCCATTGGGCCCGGACTGGGACCGCTTCTCTCTACCTCCCCTCTCACCACAGACTTGCTGTCCTGGCCCTGCTTTCTTCCTAACACCAGGCAGCTTGGGCTCTGGTGCTGGTGCTGCCGAGGACCTATAAGCAATGTTGGGCAAGTCCTTCTTTTTCTGTGCCCCATTTTCCCCTCTGTAAAATGAGGGTGCGTCTGGGAGCCTCCAAACCCCAGGCCAGTCTGTGGAGAGGCACATCACATCCAGCCCCATCACTGGGACAGCCCAGAACCTGCCTCATCAAAGTGTCTGACCTGGAAGGGATCATCATTTACAGAAGAGCTTACGGAAACCCAGACTCCACACCTCTTAGTAGCGAGGCTGAGGCTTCTCAGTTCAGCACTCTGTCCACAACTTTGCATTTCCTATTTGGTGGGGATGGCAGGGAAGGGAGGGGCAATGGCCAAGAGCCCAGAGTGCAGGGACTTGGGTTGGTTCCCCTTTAAGGTGCCTGGGGCTGCGGGGCACCAGGACAGGGGATGGGGGGGTGGACTAGAGCCTGGGAAGCTGGTGACTTCACCCCCCAGCCCATTGTACTCATCGTCATGGCAACCCAATCCTCGCTTGGAATGCGGCTGGTGCTTTGAGATGCAAAGGGGGCTGGACAAAGAGCCAGGGGCCCCAGGCCTGAGAAAAGCACCCCCCTTCCCTCCCCTTTCCTTCCTCCCTTTTCCCCACCTCCCTTCTCTCAGGCCTGGTGAGCCCAAGGGGGGTTGGGGATGAACAGGGCCAGGTCATGGTGGCACAGTGTCCACTGGCACCCTAGCACCAATGGACACCCCTATCCTGGACAGGGTGAAGCTTTATGAGGGTTCCCAGCTAGTGGCCGATTCTGGGGTGATCATTGACACATCCATGCGAGGGGGGCGTCTTGGTGTATTCTGCTTCTCCCAAGAAAACATCATTTGGTCCAATCTCCAGTATCGATGCAATGGTGAGGCTCCAGACGGAGATCAGCCTGACCTCTCCTGCCCTCATGGGAGTCACTTCTTCTGACCTTAATCATATCTCCTTTCTCAGACACAGTGCCCGAGGACTTTGAGCCATTCCGGAGGCAGCTGCTCCAGGAAAGAGTGTGAAGAGGTGGCCACCGGCTTCAGAATCCTGATTTTAGACCCTCAGGCCTTGGGGTCCATCCTGGAGACCCTGGGGTCTAATTTACAGCCCCTCAGCCAAACACAGAACCTCCTCTGGCACCCATCAGTTCAGCCCCAGAGGTGTGGTGACCCCACTGTTCAGGACATGAGAAGTTTTTGAGGGGTATTTCTCAGGCATTAACGCCAGGAAAGACAACAGCACGTTGCCATAAAGTTCCAATTGTTTTCTAAGCCAGTGCAATTACTTATTTTAGGGATTTTGCCGGGATAGTGTGGGGAGCAGGAAAAAACCTGAGGCGGGGAGAGGACTAGTAGAATGGAAGTTAGAGATCTAGAGGAAGTTTGTCTGAGTTTGGGGCACGGTGAGGAAGGTGCTGGACGGGGGTTAGGTGAAGGACGGAGGTTAGGTGAAGGATGGGGTGGTGGTCGGAGGATGGCTAAAGTCCTCCCAGCCCCACTTACTCACGGTGGCAGCGGCGACACTCCAGTCTAAGAGCAGCCGGGTTCGAGAGCCAGGAGGGCTGGGGCTGCCCCGCTCGGGGTGAGGGGGAGGCCGGGGGGCCGAGGGGGCCGGAGGCCGGGACGAGTGCAATATTGGCGGGGGAAAGAACAACACTGCACCGCGTCCCGTCCCTCCCGCCCGCCCGGGGCCCGGAATCCCGCTCTCCACCGCCTGAAGCCGGACCAGCCCGAGAACCCGGGACGCGCTGGGGAGTTAGGTTCACCTTGGAGGCCAGAGAGACTTGGCGCCCGGAAGAGGGTGAAGGGGGTGGTAAGGGTGGGGGGAGAAGGGGAGAAGGGGAGACCGCGATATCCCGGAAGGCCGCTTTCAGACGCCGGGGCGTTGCGCGCGCTTGCTCTTTAAATACTCAGGCTGCGCGGCGCGGAGCCGTCGCCATGGTGACGCGTGTCCCAGCAACCGAACTGAATGGCTATTGCTTGGCAACGCCAGGGGTTGAAGTTTTGGGGCCGCCCACCTAGATACTCGCCCTTTCTCTAGCCGGCGGGTAGGGGTGCTTCCCCGCCTCCGGCCCGCGCTCGGGCGCGATGACGTAAACGCCCTCCGGCCCCGAGCCCGCCCCCGGGTCTGGCTGCCGCACAGTGCCGCGCCAAGCCGGCGGAGTCGCGCGCGTCTGGGATCTGTGGTCCCTCTCCTCTTTCCCGGCTTCCCTGCAATCCCGCCGCACCGAAGTGTTCTTAAAATTAATTTCTCAATCTGTTTTCTTTGGGGCTAAGAATTGTTTCCTAATGGGGACGTAATTGCTTCTGTCGGTCTAGACCGCAACCCAGGACCTCCGGATGGGACTCGATAAGCTCCATGTGCGCCGTTGTGGCCCCAAGTACTCCTTGGTCCCACATGTTTCTGCCCTTCAGAATATCACTTGGTCTTCCCAAATCATGCGCGCTCACAAACGGTTTTGCACCACCCCCATCACCTTGTGCCCACCGGCCCCAAATACCACTATGCTCCGCAAAGGATAGTTCCGTGCCCCTAAATACCATTCTGTCGCCCCACCTATTCTCTGCCTCATAAATACGTAACTAATCTGTCCCATTCTCCCTCCCACATTCCGCTGCCCTCGCCAAATACCTCGGTGCCCCTTCCGTGTTAACTCTGGATCCCACCCACTTAGCGCCATTTCCTCCAGACACCGCCCCCACGCGCCTGAGTCCCCTGCTAAAGCTCCCAGCCCCTCCGTCGATGGTACAGCGTGTTCCTCCCCTTCTTGTGCAAGCCACTGCTTCTTCCGGCCCGGGCCTGCCCTCCCCAGCCTCTCTCTGCCCCCACTTAGTCAGCGCCACCCAACCTCCTCTCCCCGGACGAGGCAGCCCCTCAGCCCGCTCGGGCAGGCCCGGTGAGGCTCCCGGTGACCGCTAGAGGGCAGGAGAGCCCAGCCAGCAAACCGCCGCTACAAGGTGGAGGACTGGGAAAGCAAAGACCCTAGGGTTCGGCCGAACCCAGATTTCATATTTCTTTAAGTGGAAATTTCTTCCCCCGCCCCCTTCTCGGGAGAAAGTCAAAGAAGGAACTCAGGCTGCTGGAAAGGCCGGCAGGGGCCGGGACTGTGGGTTTCAGGGTAGAACCGTGTGTGGAACGGACAGGAAGCGGTTAGAAGAGTGGGGCTATTCCGGGAAGTAGTGGGGGGGGAGGGGGTCCAAAACTAGCACCTAGTTTACAGATTATGGAGCCTTCCCCTTCCTTCTCAGCCCCCAGAGTGGGACTCCAAGGGACCCAGGGAGAATGGGGCAATGGTGCGGGGGACCTGAGGATGAGCTTCCCGGCCTTGCCGTGCAGGACTTTGACCTAGCCCACTTTCTCTGTTACTTTTCTCACCTTGTCTGTTGTCCTGAGGCTAAAATAGGACCATGGGGACCCAGGTCAGGTTCCAGACTCCCTCCACCGCCTTCTGGAGCCAGGGAGTGGTTGGTGAAAGGGGGAGGCCAGTTGGAAAACAAACAGGTTGTCAGAGGGTTGAGTGATTGGAGCCCACTTACCCTATTTGAGGGGCCAGGAATGGTTGGGGAGGAAGAGGAAGAGGAAGAGGTAGGAGGTAGGGAAAGGGGGAGGAGGCGGAGCTTTGTCACCTGTCACCTGCTCTGGCTGAGCCTAGGGCGGGCATGGGGGGGGGACCGGTATAAAGCAGCAGGCGCCTGTGCCTGCTCCACCACACGCGCACTGCCTGCCTGAGTCTGTTCTGCCCCCTCCCCACCACTTGGCCACCACCATGACACCGGACATCCAGGCCCCTTTCTTCTTCCTGCTGCTGCTATTCCTTACAGGTGAGGGGCGCAAGGTGGGGAGGGGGTCTTCCCAGCCTTTCTGTGGGTTTTGCTTCCTGGGAGATGGCATCCAAGAGGCAGAAGTTGCAGACAGGGGTGGCCCAGTCTGTGCCGGAATAAAGAATAAAGGAGTGAGGCCAAGGACAGGCTGAGAAGAGACAGCCCCCCAGGAGAGTGGGTGCCAGGGGCAGGCGAACGTCCTGAGAAGAAGGCTGGAGGGGGTGGGGGTGGAGTCAGGAGAGGTAAATCTTAGGAGTGGAGAAACCCGACAAGCCAGGAGCAGACAGGTATGGGAAGAAGGAGGGAGGCTGCCAGCAGGGAGGAGGAGGGCCGACCTAGGGGCCACTCCCCAAATCCTCCTGGCATTACGTCTTCAGATGCCAGAGAATGTATTTTCTCCTTGTGCTGATTTGTCCCCCAACCCAACTCTGTAACCTCAACTTCTGACAGCTGCCACCAACCCTACACTAACAATCTTTCTTACAGTCTCTGATACGACCAAAAGCACAAGTCCATGGGCTTCGAGTGACCAAAGCTCTGCCTCAGGCTCAACTGCTGCCCCCACCAGCCCTGCCTCAACCTCTGCTGCCCCTCCGATCCCCAGTGGTACCTCACCCCGGGCCACCAGTGGCGACTCACCTCCGACCACCAGCCCTGCCTCAGGCTCGGCTGCCCCCACCAGCCCTGCCTCAACCTCTGCTGCCCCTCCGATCCCCAGTGGTACCTCACCCCGGGCCACCAGTGGCGCCTCACCTCCGACCACCAGCCCTGCCTCAGGCTCGACTGCCCCCACCAGCCCTGCCTCAGGCTCAACTGCCCCTCCGATCCCCAGTGGTACCTCACCCCGGGCCACCAGTGGCGCCTCACCTCTGACCACCAGCCCTGCCTCAAGTTCAGTTGTCATTACAGCACATGAGGGCACCTCTTCCAAGATTACCATGACCCAAGCCAGCAAGGGCACTCCATCCTCAGTTCCCAGCTCTTATACTCCCACCGTTTCTGCCAGCCACATTACCAGGACAACCGCCAGCAGCACTAACCAGAGCATAGTACCTCCCACCTCCTCCAGTAATAAGACTTCTCAGCAGTTGCCTGTTAGGGTCTCCCTGTTCTTCCTGTCTTTTCGCATTACGAACCTCCAGTTTAACTCTTCCCTGGAAAATCCCAGCACCAGCTACTACCAGAAGCTGCAGAGAATCATTTCTGTATTGGTGAGTAGCTGCCTTTCCTCCACTGTGCTCCCCCGAAGCAGCCTTCAGAACTCTTTGAAGACCTTGCATCAAAACTTAGTCCTTTTCCTCTCACCCCAGTTTGTGCAGACTTATAAACAAGAGGATTTTCTGGGCCTCTCAGATATCGAGTTCAGGTACAGTTCTGGGTGTGGACTCTATGTGGGATGGGTGGATGTTGTCTTGACTGTGGGGAGGGGCTGGTGCGCTTGTGGTTGTGGGGGGTGGGGGGTGTGCTGACCCAGAAGCTGGGACCCACAGTTGAGTTGCCTGTTTCTCTCTGACCAGGCCAGGATCTGTGGTGGTAAAATTAACCTTGGTCTTCCGAGAGGGGACCACTGCCCACGACGTGGAGAGACAGTTTGGTCAGCTTGCAGCAGCAGCAGTCAAATGTAACCTGACCATCAGTGGAGTTAGTGGTGAGATCACCTCCCCAGCTGCCAGCCAGCACCACACTGCCCGGGACCCTCTCTCTCTCCAGCATCTAGATTCCTGCTTTTCCTCTTGGCACTCATAAGGGGAGGGTCACCTCCTTTGAGAGACTGCTCTGACCTTTGCTTTTCCTTTTAGTGTGTGATGCATCATTTCCTTCCTCTGCCCAGTCTGGGTCTGGGGTGCCTGGCTGGGGCATTGCCCTTCTGGTACTGGTCTGTGTTCTGGTTGCCCTGGCCATCATTTATCTCATTGCCCTGGTAAGTGCTCAGTCCCCAGCCCTGACCACAGTTCCTCTCCTAGAAGGAACCCCCATGCCCCCCATTACCTCCTATCTCCCCAGGTTGTGTGTCAGTGCAGACAAAAGAACGATGGGCAGCTGGACCTCTTTCCAATCCAAGATGCCTACCATCCTATGAGCGAGTACCCCACCTACCACACCCATGGGCGCTATGTGCCCCCTGGCAGTACCAAACGGAGCCCCTTTGAGGAGGTGAGGATGGCGGAGGGAGGCAGAGGCTTTGGCTGGCAGGGATTCTGAAAGAGTGCTGGGAAGCCCAAAGAACTTAGAAGAGGTGAGAGTGACAGTAGGCAGTGAGGGCCTGACAAGGCTGGGGTTGTGGAGGTCAGGTGAGTTCTGGGGGAAAGGCCTTGGGAAGAGCCCATGGAAGAAGGGGGACCTCAGTAGGGGGTGGCCCCACTACCAGCACTCCCAGAAGAGCATTCACTGCTCCGCTGAACTGGTGCCAGGGCTGTTCACTGGGATGCCCAGAGGCGAAATGAGTGGGGCACTGCGCCCAGGGGAGCCCTTCATGGAAGGAGCACCTGTGCCCCAGCTTGTCTCCTAAGAATGGAGGGTAGATTGAGACAGGCTAGTGGGGAGGAGGGGTCTCTGAATTGGGGAAGAAGTCTCACCAAGCCAGGTGAGCCTGGGTGCCGGGTGAGGGGGAGGTTCTTGGGAATCTCCGGAGAAGCACAGACCCCTCCTCCCTCTTTCTTCCTTTCTCTCCAGGACCTAGTAAATAATTACTTGGCCACCTGGGGCTGGAAAGCCACTCCAAGTGGGGGAGGGGAGAGGAGTTTCCTTTTCTTGACCCCATTTTTCCTCCCCCTGGGGACTTCCTTCTTCCAGTTTTACAGACACACACACACCTCCTTGGGCTGGAGGAGCAGAGAATGGAGGGAAAAGGGGGCAGGAGGGGAAAGCAGGGGGAGCTGATGAGAGCCAAGGGGAGGGAGGGAAGGGGAGCTCGAGGAGGAGTGGCCCTGTTTACAGTCACCTGGCTGCCGGTGGTGACCTGCAGGTGCTCTCTCCAAATTAACCCTTTGAGAGCTAGTCAGGCGCCTGGACCATTCACCCCAGCCACGGGGTGCCATCCAGGGGCCTTGGGGAGGAAGCTTCTCCCAGGAAAGCTTCTGCCCCTCACCCTGGATCCCTTCTCCCCCTACCTAGGTTTCTGCAGGCAACGGTGGCAGCACTCTCTCTTATGCGAACCTGGCAGCCACTTCCGCCAACTTGTAGGGGCACGTTGCCTGCTGAGCATCCAGCCAGCGCCAACTGCCTCCCTGGGTTTCTTCACTGCTGCAGCCCCCGCCTTGCCCCCAACTCTGTTCTGGGCTGGTGAGCTGGGCGTTCAGGCGGGCTGCCCACAGTCTCCCTCACCTATCTTAGCCCTGGCGAAGCCCATCCGAGCCCCTGGGGACAAGCCTGAGGCAGTGGCTCCCAGGAGGACTGGCCCAGACAGCTCAGAGATGGGAGTGGGAACCTGAACATGGCTGAATAAAACTCGGGCCTCCTCTGCGCTGACCGCCAACTTTTTTTTTTTTTTTTTTTGCGGTACTTGGGCCTCTCACTGTTGTGGCCTCTCCCGTTGTGAAGCACAGGCTCTGGACGCGCAGGCTCAGCGGCCATGGCTCACGGGTCCAGCCGCTCCGCGGCATTTGGGATCTTCCCGGACCGGGGCACGAACCCGTGTCCCCTGCATCGGCAGGCGGACTCTTAACCACTGCACCACCAGGGAAGCCCAACCGCCACGCCAACTTTTGATCTGTCTTCCGTGACCTGTTGATAGAGGGGCTGTCAAAATGTCTGTGAGGGGGTCTGGAAGAGACCTTGGGAAAGGAGAGGGAGGAAAGAAGGCCAGAGGGAGCGGGGTTCACTTGAGAAGTAGGTGACAGCGGGGCGCAGGAGTGCTTGGTGGAAGAACTCGAGTCACCTGTCACCTCTCCTGCATGGCTGGCGGCGCAAGAGGAAGGAGGAAACGAAACTCAGCGGCTCCATCGGCCAGCGTGACCCGGCTCCGCCCGCACGCCCGCCCCTGGCTCTCCCTTTTCCTCGGGCCCGGTTTTCACTCCCGCGCCTTCCTCTCCCCTGGGCGCGGTGCCCCCAGGCGGCTCTATTCTTAGCTGTCCGGGTGTGAAGTAAGTCCTCGGGCGGCGATAACAGCTGCAGAGTCAACAGGGCCACGATAAAGCTCCATGTAATATCCGGGGACTGGCACCGGACCCGGGCCCCTCCCTGGCCGCCCCGCCCGTCTCTGGCTCTGGGGTTGGCTACCCAGCACCCCGGGAATGGGGAAGTCGTTCTGGTTCCCTGATCCCTTTGGGCCCAGGCACGGGGCCCGCCCCCTCAATCGCATTCCCACAGAGCCTGGCGCCGCCGCCCGGACGCCCCGTCACGGGGCTGACGCAAACAGCCCCCGGAGCGAGGCGCCCCCTGGCGGCCACGATTGGCTCGGGCCTGGGCTGGGTACAGGTGTGGCAGAAGGCGGGGAAGCGACGGGCTTGGGGACCTCCTTCCCTCATGCGCCAGATCCACCGTGCACCCCTGCTCTGAGTTATAGCAGGGAACCCTCGATTCCCCCCCGCCACGCCCCGCCCCGCCTGCCACGTCCAACACAGAAACTAAGAGGAATGGGCTCAGGGAAGGCAAAGACATCACAGGAAGGCCTGGCATCACAGTTTATTGTTTATAAACCATGAAAATAACAGCTGTTGCTTGACATAGGCCTAGCAGTGCTCACCGCAGGGGGAGGCAACAGCGGGCACCAGAGGCCTTGCCAGGCCCAACCCAATGGGGACACTCAACCTCAGCTGGCTCCCCAAGGGAGACTTGGCACGTTGGCGTGGGTGCAGGACAGGTAAAGCATGCAAGAGGGAGTTAAGAGGCATGCGGCTGGGGGTACAGGGACCCAAATAAATAAAGCAGGATGATAGGGTCCCTTTCCCCTCACCAGGGAGTGCCTGGGCAGTGTCCAGCCAAAAAGCCTGCACGCCCCAAAGCTGTAGTTCAGCATGGATGAGTCAGGGAGCTTGGCAGGGCAGAGGGCAGAGCTGGGGAGCATGCCCAGTGTTCCAGGTGCCTTCCCTCCCAATCAGCCTGGGGAGGAGCACAGGGCAGGGATGGGGAAGGGGCTGTCTCCATGACTCGGGTAAGATGCCAAGGGCAGGTCACGGGGCAGACATGGGAGTGGGAGCCTGGATTAACAGGCAGTGGAGAGAATGGGGGACATCCAGAGAGGCGAGCAGAGAAGAGTCCCTTGGTCAAGAGAAGGCCCTGGGAAGACACAGACATAGGGGAAGGGACAGGACCACATGGCAGGAAGAGTTTGAGGGAGAAGCTTCGGGAGGAATAACCCAGTTTCAGGAGGCTTGGAAGGCCAGGGCCCAGGAGAGGCCCGGAAGGGTCAGTCCAGCTTGGCAAAGCCCCCAATGGTGACCTTCCTCTCGGGCTTAGTGCCCACGGGCTCCTGTAGCTGTACTGCACCACCCCCAATAAAACAAAAGGCAGGGCACACAGGTCCCGAGCAGTCCAGGGGGCACTCCAGGAGCCCTCGGAAGGACACAGCATCCAGGAAGGAAACCCGACCCCGCTCGTAGTCCAGGCAGATGCCCAGGCGGGGCGGCAGGGGCACTGTGCAGCTGGCCGCCGGGCCATCCCTCCCTGTCAGCCCTGCATTTGAGCTGGCCCCAGCCCCCAGCAGGATCTTGCCCATGCCAATGGTTAGGAAAGCGAAGGGTGGCGACGCCTCCACTGTGGCATCCTCGGCACCGCTGTCATGCCCACTGTCCGGGTCGTACCTGCAGGGGTGGGCGTTGGGTAGGAGGACGTTGGGGGGTGGAGTAAGTGTGTGGGGGAGGGGGTACCAGAGGGCTGAGATGTTGGAAGGATGGAATGTTGGGGAGCAAGTGGTTCAAAGGATTCATCTGGGGTGCTTCCTTGGTGGCACAGTGGTTAAGGATCTGCCTGCCAATGCAGGGGACACGGGTTTGAGCCCTGGTCCGGGAGGATCCCACATGCCGCGGAGCAACTAAGCCCGTGCGCCACAACTACTGAAGCCCGCGCCGCCTAGATCCCGTGCTCCGCAACAACAGAAGCCACCGCAGTGAGAAGGCCCGCGCACCGCAACGAAGAGTAGCCCCCAGCTCGACGCAACTAGAGAAAGCCCACGCAGCAGTGAAGACCCAACGCAGCCAAAAATGAAAAAAATGAAAAAATAAATAGAAAAAAAAGGATTGATTCTGGGCATTGAGAAGAAAACATGTTGAAGAGACAGGGGTTAGAATATAGGGCTGGGGGTTTGGTTTGGTAGGAAAGGGGTGTTGAAAGGAAAGCACATTGGCCAGAGAGGTGGGGGGAGGAGAAGAAAGACAGGGTATTGCTAAAGCACATTGAAGAAATGCAGAGCTTCCAACACAGGAAGGTGGTGAGGAAATGGTGCTGGGATATCATGCTGAGAGAGCATTTTGAGGGTTAGAGAATCTTGGAAGGATGAAGGGTTAGTGACTAAGGTACTGGGGAGAGGGGGAGAGCAGAGAAAGGAAGCTGGGAAGGTGGATGTTGGGAGAGAGATGAGGGCGGATCAGTGCCTTAGATGAAGGATGTTAGAGGAATGCAGGGTTTTGGGGACCATAGGGTTAAGAGGGAATTGGTGTCGAAAAGAAGGCATTTTAAAGAAATGGGGTACTGGGGGATAGAGTGCTGGGGAGGAAGGGGTCAGGGAGAAAAGTATGTGTGGGTGGGTGTTAAACAGGATGTTGTGGATGAGACGATACGGAGATGGAAAGTTGAAGGGAAGAATTTTAGGATGTTGAGAAAAGATGTGGGTGAAGGAGGTACTGGAGGGAAAAGGCTTTGTGGAGAAAGGATGTTGGAAATGGGGTGTTAGGGAGAAAGGACACGGAGACTTGGAGAGATGGTGTTTTAGCCTGAGTGACAGGTGGAGGGAAGTGGAGATGGCTCCCTTTACTATTGTCCCTTTCCCCAGCCACTCTGAATATCAGTCCACAAAGCTCTTTCACTGAGCCCACATTTCTCCAGACCACAGCCACCCCCACAGCCTGGCTCTTATTACTTCCTCCTAATCTCCACCCAGCTCCATCCCAGCAAGTGTGTCCTCCCCTTGCACACCCCCGGCCCGTCCCCAGCTCCCCCACCCAGGTCCCCAAACCCCCATCCCTTCCAGAGAGGCCTGACCTGGGGCTGATCACATCGGGGGCACCCTGGAAGCTTTCCTGAAGCTTGCTCTCCAGCCCGACGCCCACCTTCACCAAGTAGGAGGCTGGGTCTACGGCGCAGGCCCAGTAGCTGCGGCCCTGGGTCACAGCCACATCGCCCAGGACCACATCCACGCTCAGGTGGCAGCCCGTCAGTAGCCGCTCAGCAGCCAGCAGCAGGGGCAGCCCTGGAACACTCCGCACCGCTCGCTGGTCCTTGCTGATGGCCAGCCGCTCTCGGCTTGTGCCCCAGCGGCCGTCGAGGAAGAAGTGCAGGACTGGAGTTGGGGAGGGTTGAGACAGAAGGAAGGACTTCAGGGACAAACACTGGCACTGGGGGGACCTTGAGGTGTTAGCACGAGACACTGGGAGATTTCAGAACATGGAACGAGTTGCCAAGGGATGGGCAGGGGGCTCTGGGGAACAGGGCCTGGAGAACTGGAATGGGGAGCATAGGAAAAAAGAAGGGGCATCCCATCCCAAGTGGGCATGGGACCACAGGAAGAGTTTTAGTGATGATCAGTGGGCACAGAAATCAGTCTCCCAGACCCAGCTGACTCGCTATGCTGCCTCCCACCCCTTTCCCATGGCTGCGCCATGGAGGGTCCCCACTGCTGTCCATTCCACCTGGTGACATCCCACCACCATCCACCTGCACTTTCCAGCCCGCGCTCTGGTGCTCTTACCTGGCTCTTACACTTAACCCCTAACTCTTCTGCCCCCTACTTGGGTGGCGATGTTTCTCTATTATGCCTACACCCCGGAGTCCCCACTATTTTCTGGAGAGTCACATTACCAACATTTATTGAGCCCTTACCATGAGCCAAAAACTCAGCTAAGCCCTTACACGTTATCATCTCACTTAATTCTCACAACAACCTTATGAGATAAGTATTGTTACTATCCCTACGGAAGAGGAACTTGAAGTTCAGGGAGGGTGAATAACTTGCGTAAAGAGAGGCAGAGCTGGGATTTGAACTCAGGCAGTCTCGCTTCAGAGCTAGTGAGAGTGATGCACTGGGTTATGCCATCTCCCCGGGGCCCACCCAGCACCAGCTGTCAGTGCCTGGGTCCCAAGTGTACCCTGTGCCCACTCACCGGGCGCTGGGGGCGTGTGCAGGTGCACATCTTCACTGTACTCGCCGTAGCCGGCCTTGTTGCAGCCACGGACACGCAGCACGTACACAGAGCCTGTGTCAGGGTTCTCAAGCAGGGCGCTGGTGCCCCTCACCTCTTCCCGCCGCTGCCAGCGGGTGGGGCCCGGCTGGGCCGGCACATCCGTGCGCCGGAACTCAATGGTGTAGTGCCAGGCAGGTGGTGAGTGGGGGGGCAGCCGCCAGCACAGGAAGATCTGGTCGTAGGCAAAGGTGCGCTGGGTGTCAATGACCGGAGCCTCGGGCACTGTTGGAAGAGACAGGGGGGTCAGTCAGGGCCTGGCCGCGGGCCTGGCATGGAGGGCGAGCAGGAAAAGGGAAAGCAGCGGGAGCCGGGGGGGTGAGTGTGAGTGAGAGGGATCTGGAGGAGACACCTGTCTGGGCCCTGGGCAGGGATGGGCAGGGCAGAGCCCACGGGAGAAGGAGAGACAGGAGGCCTGAGGCCAGTCCCGGCCTGCCACTCCTTTGCTCTGGCCTTATGCCAGTCACGTCCCCTTTCTGGGCCTCAGTTTCCTCCTCTGTCAATTGAGGGTATGAGATCACATGGTGTCCCTTCTTTCTACGACCCTTTTAATTCTATGAATAAAGAGGAGCCCCGGGGAAAGGCAGGCAACGGCCACTGAAGCCCAGGCAAGAGGGCACTGAACAGGAAGGAGGGAACCGAGTGGGAGGGAGATAGAGGCAAGAGTCAGCAAGACAGAAAATAGGGGACAACAGAGGGCAAGCAAAAGCTTGATGGCAGGGGACAAGGTCGGGGGGAAGAGAAGGAAAGTCTAGAGGGCAAAGGTCACAAGGACAAAAGGTCAGAAAGGCAAGGATTAAGAAAGGAAGGCGTAAGAGAGACAGAGGGCACTGGTCAGGGGAGAGGAAGGCGGGGATGGGGTCTGGTCAGGGCAGGAAAGAGAAGGAAGCCATGAGTGGGTAGCCGGGCTGTGTGGGAGTGGCAGGGCAGGGCAGGGGGCCTGGTGGGGGGCAGGACCCCTGGGGCAGGGCCGCTGACTTGCCTGGGGTGCTCCGGAGCAGAGTCCGCGGTGGCCACAGCCTACAAACAAAGAGAGGGAGAAGCGGCGCTGAGCGCGGTGGGACGGTGTGCTTAGGTGGGGTGGGCTAGGTGGGCAGGGCGGCTGGCCAGGCCAGGCAGGAGGCTGGGGAGTTCCCCAGCGGGCGTTGCCCCCCGGGCCCGCTGCTGGGGAGGAAGGGAGGAAGGCTCTAACTGGGCACGGGGCCTGGCCATCTCCTCACCTCGCAGGAAGTTAAGCTCTGTCAGCAGCTTCATCTCACGCCCCACGTCCAGCTGGCAATGGCGGAAGGAGGAGCTGGCAGCTGGCCGGAACATCTGGAGGGCCTCCGTAGCTCGGGCAATCCTGGGACGGGGGCAGGCCAGGGTCAGGCACTGCCATCTGGGCAGCCACCTCTCCCCTTGATTCTGCCTCGCCTGCCCCTAGAGCCTTGGTATCTGCTGGGGCCTTCTTCCCTGTCCATTCGGGCAAACTGCTATCAGTGTGGCCTGGTGAAAATCCTCAGGACCCAGCTCTCCATCAGGCAGTGCTCTCGACATTGCCTTATGCATGGACTACACCCACGACTGCCCCTACCCCGCAGGAGGCCGTGCCCCTGAGTACCTGTTGTGCAGCTGTTTAGCTGCTTGCACAAAGCAAGGCTGGTCTGTTTCCTTAAGCACCTCCTGAGCGTAGCCCACCAGACCTGAGCCATCCAGCAGGCTCCGGTGCTCCTGGATCTGGGCGCTGAGACGGGCCAGCCGCTCCTGCTGGCACTCCTCAATGGCCTGAAGCAGCGATGCCCGCCTCTCCTCCAGCACAGCCCCCAGCCCCCGCACCAGCTGGGACACCTCCTCCTTGGCCTGCTGACCACTCACCTGCCCAGAGAGCAACACTTACTATCTTCTTCTTGAAGGCAGCACCTGCACTAGACTCCTGGGGCACCATGCCATGGCTAGGATCACAAAGGATCTGGGGAAATCCTACCTACCCATTCTAATAGGGCCAGGTTCATGGCTCCAAAGGCTCCTGTACACCCAGATGGGCTCAACGCCTGACCATTTGTGCTAACCTTGCGGGATGCCCACACCATAATCAATCCTGATCCCTTAAGGACTCCCTCAGATAAGAGGCCATGACTACGCGAACGTCCATCTGTACTGTACTAACATCTTCCAGCATCTGTGCCATCCTTATCGCCCATCCCCATATCAGCTGATTCAAACAATCTGGCAAAAGGTATCAGAGCCATCGCCTCACCCTCCCTGGTCCAGGGCTGTGCAGCATCCTCAGCAGGCAGCTGAGCCTGAGGGCATCTGAGCTCCATCCCTGGGGCTTGCTCTCCCTCTCCTGGGTGATAGACACCCTGTCTCCACTGTAGCCTTGGGTACCACCTGGCCTGGGGCACTGTTGTTCCTGATGACCTGGTTTAACCAGAACCTCGACATATCCACGGACCCTACATGGGCTTCCTGAGCTTGCAACCAGGTGATCGGGCTGTGCGCATCCACACCCCCTTCCTGCTCCCACCCCCAGGCAGGGCCCAGGGCCCACCTCCACGCCCTCCCTCACCTCAGTGTGCCTCACGGTCTCCTCCAGCTCACAGATCTGGGTCTGTACTGTGTCCTGGTTTCCCAGGATGTATGTCAGGCTCTTTGTCAGCTTGTCCTGAGGGGGAAGAAAGAGGTGGGCATCACACCCGGCTCCAAAGAAGCCAGCAGTTCAGAGGAGGTGTGAGAGGGTGTGAGTGTGGGTCAGCACTGGGGCAGAGTGAGGCGGGGTCCTCACCTTGAGGGCCTGGTAGGCACTGAGCACAGGTGTGATCTTGTGGCCGCTGTGGGTGCGTCGCACACGGCAAAGTTGGCATACCAGTCGTTGGCAGGTCTTGCAGTAGTGGGTCACCTCTTCTTTGTGATCTGGGCACATCAGGCCCTAGGGGCAGAAAGAGCAATGAGACAGTCAGCCAGTGGTGTGTGTAAGGGTGCTGACCTACCACAGAGCAGTTTGGTGCCCTCCCTCTGCTGGCCCAATGTGGGTGGAGAGGAGTTCAGCTGGTGGTGCTCCATGGTGCCACCTGGTGGTACACCCTGGCATCAAGGAGAGCCTTTCCTGCAAGCTCCAGGCATTAGCCTTGCTTCTCCCTTCATTTACCTCACGGAAATGTGTGGTAATAACAAGAATGATGGTAATCTTAGCCTTGTGCTTAATAATTAGCCTTGGCCATCTTGTTTACTGCTGTAGCCCCAACGCCTAGAATAGCACCAGGCACACAGGTGCCTGGTAAATATTTGTTCAATGAATGAATGCATAACAGACCGTTTTAGTGTATAAGTAACCTTCACAAACATTATCTCAGTGATCCTTTCAACAACCCTGCAAGCACAGATATTGCAGGGCAGATATTATAATCCTCATTCAGCAGATGAGATGGAGGCTCAAAGACGTTCAAAGATTTGTCCAGTGCCCTTTTGTTACAGAAAAAGGAGCTCGGCAATGGCAACTCCCTGGCCGTCTCCTTTTGGAAGCCCACAGTGCTGGGCACGCCCTCCCACCAAGCACCACCATGCCCCTCCCTTCCCAGGCCCCGCAAGGGCTGGCTCACCTTGGGGCGGAAGGAGAGGGTGGGCAGGGTGGGCTCATGTTGGGCCTTCTGGGTGCCCCAGGGGTGGAAGAGCTTGAAGCATTCGTTGCAGAAGGTGGCGCGGCACTCAGTGCAGCCCTTGGTGGCCTCTAGTGGCGGGGGCTTGCACAGCTGGCACAGGATGGCGCCACCCACACTCACACTCTGGCGGTACCGCTCCACCACACGCTCCAGGGTCAGGTTCCGGAACAGCCCTGCCAAGCCCCGCTCCCCCAGCTCCACATCGCCCTGGCAGGCTGGGCACGGAAACATGATCACCTGAGGGTGCAGAGCACCTCGCTTCCGCCCGGGGTATGTCCCAAAGCCTGTGGATGGGCCGGGAAGTAGGGAGGTGAAAATTATAGCTGGCTCAGAGTGGGGGAAGTCTTTTCAATTAAAAAATTAATTTCTATTGTGCCAGAGCGCAGCTCTCGTTAGAGCCTGGATGGGCAGTATCTCCACCCCCTGAAAAACAGACAAATGCCCTTGGCCAGTGATGGACCCCTTCCATCTTCCTGATGGACATCCCAGCATCCCCACCCCCCACCCCACAGGTGCCAGCCCCACCTGACTTAAGCAGTCGGTCCAAGCGGTCTGGCTTGGGGAGAGTTCTGCGGGAGAGGCGGGGACTTCGGGTAGAAGGGGTGGAGGCAGGAGAGGTGGGCTCAGAGCTGGGGTCCCCACCATGGCCTACGTAGCCCTGCTGGCCCAGCACCTCCCGGGCACAGGCCTGGCATACATTGTGGGTACAGGGCAGCACCAGTGGCTGCTTGTACATCTCTTGACACACTGGGCACAGCAGTTCCTTCTCCATGTTCTTCATGCTCGTCTGTGGAGGGACCAGGAGGTTGGATCAGAGCTTGGACACCTGGGCATATCTCAACAGTCCCTCAACTGCCCCTTAAAGACCTAAAGGGTCTCAGGAATGGACAAGACAAGTACAAGGGACCAGACAAGCTATGGATTTTCCCCAGCACAAGCTTTGGCCTGGTTCACAGGCCTTCTCAGCTCCCTGTCTCTTGCTTCTGTTTCACTCCTGCAGAGCTACAGACCTGAGGAGGAGGGATGGTTGGAGCTCAGGTCACCCCAGCCTCAAGCCCCACCTCCTTCACTGTCCCAGTCCCAGCCGGACCTGCAGCCCCTCTCACCTGGCGTTTGCCCCTATCCGCCCATATCCGGGCCGCCGGCCCCAGGCACATCTCTCAAGGATACAGCCCATTCAGCAGCTCGGTGCGGACCCCCGCCCGCTTCTCTGGCACTCCCCTGCCCCCCCTCCCCCGCGTGACTCCTCCCTAAAGCCAGGCTCTCTCCATCCTCCTGCTCACCCAGTCTGTCCTCCTGCCGCGGCTCCAGCCTGCAGCCGCCCTCGGCTCCATTCCCCATCACTAACCCATCCGGCTCCTCCTAACCCATTCCCTTTTGCCCCCCACCATCCGGCCCTCCAGCTCCCTTCCCCGGCGTAACCCGGCCTGCCGCAACCCCCTCCCCAAGCAAGGGGGAAAGGAGCGCCCCGCCTACTTGCCCCCTCCCCACCGGAAGTACCCCTCCCTTTTTTGGTGGCGGGGGTCCTCAAGCTATGCCCCACCCCCACACCTCACCTTGGTCCCTCTCTTCGCAGCCATCCCGGTCAGGGGCGCAGCTGACACAAAGGAGGGAGGGACACGGAGGGAGGGGGAAGGAAGTGGTTGGGGGGAGCAAAGCTGGCACCGCCCCTGGGAGAGCCGGGCCCGGGTTGCCATGACAACCGAAGGCTCAGAGGCAGCCCTGAGTGGGGGTGCAGTGGGGTGGGGTCTTGCGGAGGGGCTCAAATTGGGAACTGCACCGTGGGGGGGCCCTTTCCTCGCCCCCCCACCTGTCCTCAGTTTTCTTGGAATATATCCAAGCTCACTCACGCCCCCTCCTCATAGCATAGCCTCGTTGCCCTGCAGCCCCAGCCCCGGTGCACGGCTGGAGGCTACCCCAAGCCACCCGCTGCGTCCGGGTAGCTACATGTTCCTCACACCCCAGCAGATGGACGCCTTCACGGCATTCACCTCCCGGCTGCCCCCGGGATTACCCTCTCATACCTGCATCCCGACCCTCCCAGTCCTTCCTGCCATCACCCGCCCCCTGTCTACATCCCAGCATCTTGCGGGACCCCCACCTGTTCGAGGTCCCGGCTTGCCCGGGACCCCTATACTCCCCCTCCCCTTCCCCTCGACCCCACCTTAACTCACACTGATGCGGACCAGTGCATCCATGATGGAAGTGAAGGCCTGCATATCCTCACCCTCAGCCATGGCCCTACCATGCCCGCCCGCCCCCGTGTGCCCGATCCCGGCTGCGGCTGCGAACCCCGAGCTTAATGCAGGAGCCCGGTGGGGATGTGGGGAGGGGTGGGGTGAGATGTCACTGCGCATGCTCCAGGGACCAGCCTCGAGCGGCGCTGGTCGAGGTAGGAGGTGGGAAATAGTTTTTCCCACGTGGTTCTCAGAAGGCTGTCGGGTCGGGGGGGTGGGTGGGGTGGGGTTGGCTGGGTAACATGGAATCGTATTTGAGGGGGAGCCATTTCTTATGTTCGAATTCTTCATTGGCTTCTAATCTTACTCACATAAAGCAGAAGGATAGTTTCAGAGAAAGATGGGCTCCAGCATGCAAGGACTAGATTTTGGTTTGGGCAAGAGTCCAGGGGAGATATCAAGGCAATGATCATGGGGCAGGTGGTCTTGAGGAACAGGCACTAAAGCTGACATAATTGACAAAGAAGACAGAAGTGGGCTAGAGGCTATAGTCCATGGGCACAGTGACTTGAAGAGTTAAGTGCAGCTTGCACTGAGAGGCAGCAGATGCTCTGGGTGCGGGGAAGGGCGGGGGACGAGGGTGGTGGCCAAGGACGCTCTTGGACGCAATATTTCCTCCCTTCAGGAAGAGGGCGCTGCATTCAGGCGCCGAGAGGGAGAAAGAGGAAGACGTGGGGGAGAAGCAAGTCCACGTCGGGGGCTGACGCATGCGCACAGCCAACCGTGCCCGGTTCGGCTGTCCTCTTGTACAGAGGCGCGGATTGGACCCGGGGGCAGGGCATGATGGGTAACAGGACCAGCGGGGTCCCCCACCGGGCGGACTAGTAGGGGGTCGGATTTGGGCGGGTCAGCTTTCGCGGTCCTCTCCCCGCAGAACTGACGTGTCCTGGGTTCCAGACGACGGGCATTTCCCACGGGGCCGGAGGGTTCGGGGCGTCCGGGACTGAGGAATTCTTGGGGGTTGCCACGGGGTGTGGGGAGTTGGGGAGGGTGGCTGCAGTCCCGGGAGTGCTTGCAGGTGGTTGGGCCCTCGAGTTCCCGGACCTGCCGAATCTGCCTGCGGCTCCTGGAGGGAGGGCTGGGCCTGACTCTGCGTGTCTTCTCCACTCCAGTGGTGGGTACAGGCACCTCGCTGGCGCTCTCCTCCCTCCTGTCCCTGCTGCTCTTCGCCGGGATGCAGATGTACAGCCGCCAGCTGGCCTCCACCGAGTGGCTCACCATCCAGGGCGGCCTGCTTGGTTCCGGCCTTTTCGTCTTCTCTCTCACTGTATCCGTTTTGCGGGGGAGCGGGCAGCGGTGTTTGAGGGTAGGAAGGGTGGTGGGCCACTCAGGCTTGTACCCTTCCCATTAGCCAAACATCTCTGCCCCCATTGCACGTCCTACTCCTTAACTCCCTCAACCCAGGCCTTCAATAATCTGGAGAATCTTGTCTTTGGCAAAGGATTCCAAGCAAAGATCTTCCCCGAGAGTAAGTGAAAATTGGGGGTTGAGTATTTGAACTCTCTCCAGTAACCTCCCCCAACACGGTACTGAATTTCCAGGTGCTTAATCAGTAAAGGTTTTTTAGGAGGAAAAAATATGTGTATTAAGACTGTCTGGAGACAGATGATGGTTTTGGAAGCAGCACTTTATCTAGCTCGCGGAACTGGAGCTAGAAGAGAGGGCCTCTGAAAGCAAGAAACTCAGGTTACTTCCTGGCCAGTTCCCAGGGAAGGTTTGAGGGGAACAGGCAGGTTTGGGCCTGTAATGAATACATCCAAGAAGGGATGTTCTTTGTTTCCACCAGAAAAAGAAGAAGAAGGGCCAAATCAGTTGAGGGGTTCCGAGGTGAAATTGACCCAATATTAGTGAATTCTGTTTGAGATGATTGTGAAGAGCCTAAGTGTTAGATACACCAGCTTTCTGTGTCAGCAGGAATCCTGACCAAATTAGAGTCACTGTCATTGTTTTCCTTTTGAAACGGTTCTAATCAAGAATTGATGATTCAGTTATTTATGGAGAATTACGTTCAGAAAGCCAATTAGGCGTCCAGGCCAGATCACCTAAGGGATGCCACGTGCCCCAGATGGACAGCAGACGCCACCTCTTGTGAAGCCTTCACCTGGTAGAACAAAGACCTGTCACTGTGGCCCTCGTTTCTTTGTCCCCCTTATGTTTTGCTCTTTCCACCTAGGCTTCCGGAGGTCCTTTCGTACAGCAGCTTCAGAACTTCTCTTTGTTAGATTTTATTTCTAAGTGTATTGTCTTCATTTGCTTCTGAAAGAAACCTTTGTAGTGGGGCAAGCTATTAGGCCCTCTTCAGCTGCCCTGCCCTCCGCGCAGCTGGGCAGGTGGGATTGCCCTTGCTATCTGCCCTCCCACCTTCTCTCTAGTCCTACTCTAGATGTCTTGAGACCCTTTTCTGTCCCCATGGGTGTGTGTACCCAGACACTCTGCTCTCCAACTTATGTCCAGGAACTGAGGCCCTCGACTTCCATAACTCGCCAGCCAGGTTAATGAATTGATCCCCATTGTCTGGCTTCTGTTGCGAAGGCCTTGACTCTCTTCCTCAAATGGGAGCAAGCCTTGCCCTTCAGATTCTGCTGTCGCCTTTCCTTTTCCTTTTTATTGGAGGGAATCCAGGATAGAGAAGTTAAGTGATATTTGGGGCAGAGCTGGTAATGAGCATGCATCTCCTACCTCCGTGTCCTGGGCATCAATAAGGCCATCTGAGGTCCTCCTGCTGTTGTCATGCCCTTCCCCTCCAAGCAGTTCCCCCAGGATTCAGAGGGCCCCAGATTTCTTCTAGACTCCACATATGAATGCCTGGTGTTTCCATTCTGACCACCCTCCTTGTCCCCTCTTGCTTCCCCAGTTCTCCTCTGCCTCCTGTTGGCTCTCTTTGCATCTGGCCTCATCCACCGAGTCTGTGTCACCACCTGGTAAGTGCCTGACAGCTGAGTAAGGGGTGTAGCATCCTGTCCTTTGGCACCCGATCCTCCTGTGATGGTTCCAGACTTCCCCATACGTCCCTCCCACTCTGTTCTCCCTCTGTCCCCTTCCCCATTTTCCTAAACCTGACCCTGGATTCTTTCCCTCATGCTGGTATCTGTCTGCTCTAGGAGGCACCAGGCTGGCAGCATGCCCACTGATACCATGACCTTTCTCCTTCACCCTGTAGCTTCATCTTCTCCATGGTTGGTCTGTACTACATCAACAAGATCTCTTCCACTCTGTACCAGGCAACAGCTCCAGTCCTCACACCAGCCAAGGTGACGGGCAAGGGCAAAAAGAGAAACTGACCCTAAATGTTTAATAAAGTTGATTCTTTGTAGCTCTGTAAGCTGTGATATGCTGTGGGCCTCTCCTGCCCATCGCTGCATGGGTGTGCAGAATGTTGGGGCAGATGGGTACTTGCTGTTTTCAGACCTTGAGGATGGTGGGGTTTCCTTCCTCCAAGGTTCATTTTTACCAAATATTTATTGAGTGCCATCAGTGCCAGGCACTTTGCCAGGCACTGGAGTGGCATATACTTGTGTGAGAGTCTCACGGAAGAAAAGTGCGTGAATGAGCGGCAGTCTTGCCCTTTGGGAAAAGGGGTAAAGACTGCAGTGCAGGAATGCCTGCCCCTCGGAACTGGAATAGATCTTGGAACAGAGGAGTAAGGGAGGGAAAGGCCCCTCACCCCTGCCCCTCCCCATGGAGTTCCATTTAACCTGTGAGGGCTTCGTTACTCTAGCTCCCCACCCTGAGCAAGTGAGCCCCCTGTCCCTTCTGCTCCAGGTCTGCAGGTGGGAATTCCCTACTGATGTTGCCCTCCTGGACCCATCTGTTCTTCAGCATGGATGTCTGCCCGTGTTTAGAAGGACTCCCAGGTTGATCACTGTCCCTATCCTCTTTGGTCTGTGCCTTCATTTTTTCTCCTCTGTCTCATAGCCAAGGAATTAAGAAACTTCCTAAGTTTTAGCAAAGTGTTGAATACATAAAACGATAGGAACAAGGCCACCAACCTTGGAGCCAACCTTAATGGAAGTGAGGGATGTGACTTCTCAGGTCCTGCTCTGTCCATGCTCTGCCATGAGGAGTGCCTCTCTGTCCAGAGTGTATGTCCTTTGGGGCACCTAGGCACCGTCCCTCTTGCTGGGTGGTGTGGGCTTTAGGGTGCTTACCGTGCCTTGGTCAGCTTTGTATTCTCCACAGTGCCTGATAATGGGCAGTGAGGACTGGTGGGTTGGTTGAATGAAAGAACCTGTCCTCCTAGAACAGAAAATCCTGTACATGGGATGTGGCTGAGTTTGGGAATGAGACCCAGTGAAGATGAAGAAATGAGTCAAAGGAGTTCTGGTCAAGAATTAGAGGCCCCCGCCCCGAAACCCCCATTTGTAGCCGGACTCCCTCCCGGACCCTTTCTTCTGTATGCCTAGGCTGAGGGAGAGCTATGCAGTTTACCCACATTGCCTGCAGAGGGCGCCACGAGCTCACATCTTCCTCCAGGAGACTCGCACCACTCACCTGCCTGTTGGCCCTGAGGGCTGGGAGGGTTGCTGCTGGGTCTCAGGGTTCTTGCTGAGTCTCTCCGGTGGAAACCAGCTCTTGGAGGACCCGAAAGACTGGCCCATTCGGAAGGGCTGAAGCCTGAATCAAGTCTTCTTGCTCTTCCAGTCTGGGAATGGAGGCAAAGAGAGTTCAGTGGAGACCAGAGCCTTCCTGAGGGGGAATGGTAGCTCTAGGCTCCAACTTACCTGGTGATGGTTGGGGGGTTACCGTATGTGGGACCCTTGGGGAGAGGAAAGGTTCTCCAAAATGGGTCCTGGACCTCCGGGGAGGCTGGGTTAGTTCTAGGTCTCGCTTTGTCAAACCTAGACTTTCTCCTGACCTGGAGTGGGAGCAGTGGGCAGAGGGCCAGGCCCCAGCCCAGGTGAGCATAGACACAGCTGGGGGATCTGGCCACCTCAGGGCACCATGCCTTCCATGATAAGAGCTTGTGTGGGGCCAGGTTAGGGGAGGACAGGGGAGAGCCTGAGCAGGTGCCAGGACAATGTCAAGGGATCTGGGCACCTGCTGCCACCCACTACGTAGGCATCAGGGACAGTATGTGGCCAGGAATAATGACCCCCTGCTCAGGGAATGGGTGCCTTTACCAGGCAGGTTGGTGCTGAACCTCAGCTCTCCACCCAGCCTATCCCTGGGGTGCCTAGCTGCCGGCTGCCTCCACCTGACCTAGCAATTAACCCTGGGAAGGGTATCCCAGACACCAAACACCATCATTAATTAAGGGGGGGGGGTTCCCTGGTGGCATAGTCTTTGGGAGTCCGCCTGCCTATGCAGGGGACACAGGTTTGTGCCCCGGTCCGGGAGGATCCCACATGCCCCGGAGTGGCTGGGCCCGTGAGCCATGGCCGCTGAGCCTGCGCATCCGGAGCCTGTACTCCGCGGCGGGAGAGGCCACGGCAGTGAGAGGCCAGCGTACCGCAAAAAAAAAAAAAAAAAAAGTAAGGGGGCGTGAAGCCATCATGGCTTCTGGAGACCCGAAGGTGAGAAGGGCAAAGGTGTAACCTCTTGGCCCCGGGATGCCTGGGTCTCTGCACCACCCCGGAGGCTGGAGGCCTAGGGGAGAGATGGGCGGTCCGCCCCTGGAGGCCAGAGGGAAGCCAGGTGTTTCCTCCTGCTCCCTCACACGTGGCCCTGACACCCGCCAGCGCCCGCTGCCTGCTCCGGAAACAGGAGTAAATAATACAGCGGGAGGGAGCCTTGGATACTAGTGGGGGGTGCTGGCGGGAGAGGGCTCCTGACCCAGAGGTGCGCTTCTTGGGGCAGAAGGTGATGCCACCTAAAAAGACGGTGGTGGGAAGGTGAGATGAGGGGGCTCCCCTGCCCGGGCAGAGGCTGGACTCCTCTCGGGCTGGCACTGACTTGAGGGGATGCCTGGCATTTAGGGCATGCCAGAAGGGGGGGGGGCAGGGCAGACAGGGAGGGGGAGTCTACGCCAGGCCTTGGCTCCAGCCCTTTCCGGACCTTATTGTCCTTGGTGAGAACAGGACGCTGTCCCGTTCCCACTGCCCGGCCCCCCAGCTCTGCTCCCCAGGGGCTCGGGAAGGATGTTGGGAAACAAGAGAAGCCAGAGATTGGTAGAGACAGAGATGCTGAGAGACACAGAGACAGATACAAAGGGGAAAGTTTCAGTCAAAAGCAAGTGTTGAAGTTCATTGTGAGCTTGAGCCAGCGCTGAGCGCTATGGGAACCATGAACGAATGGGAAGCTGGAGGCCCTGCCCTCAGGGACCTCTGGACTGGCCTGCCGTGCGCACACGCCTCCTTGAAGTAGGGTTACTCACAGAGCCACCTCCTAAGCAGACAATAGGCAGAACCCCTGTGCGTGCACAGTTGGTGGCACTTAATTGCTTCACCTCAACTACATTCCTTTTCCTCCCTCCCAGCAGGCTGGAAGTTCCTCCGGGGTCAAGGTCAAGATCATGCTCCCAAATCCCACCTCCCGACCCCCTCAGGGCTGAGAGCAAGCTGGCCACCAGAGACTGCACTATAAATGCTATCTGGTTGAGCTCCCGCCCTGGCAGAGAGAGAAGCCCCCTAGCTGGCCCTAGAATTAGGTACTGCATTACCTGGGGTGGAGGGCAAAGTGTGAACTGCCTGCCCTGGGGCAGGAAGCAGGCTTTAGAGCTGCCCTCACCCCCACCCCTGCTTCCCCTGGGCCTTGAAGAGCCAGCTATTCCCACCCCAGCCTCCGCATCCCTGGGGGCTCGGGGTGGGCCTCCTTCCTTCCAACTCTCCTACCTGGGCCCACAGTTCTCAGCAACCACTCCCCTGGGAGACAGATCCTCTGAAAAGTGGAGAGAAGTCCGGGTTCCTTCTGTCTACTGAGGTTCCAGATGCACTTCAAAATGAAGAAAAACTGAGACATGTTTGAAATGTGTACACTTGACAAATTAACACTTTTTAAGACAAAATGATGATACAATATAATCATGCTAGTCGCAAGGACATCACAGGATTTTTAGAAATGTTTCCCTTCACAGGGAACTGCAGCCCCTACTTTATCATGTAAAGTTCTATGATAATGGGCATATCAGAGTCATTGTAGGATTCTTTCTACTTTTGTATATATTTGAAAATTCCACAGTAAAAGTTAAATCATTTGTACTGTAAATCCCTTCTTTCTGTTCTGTGGGAGAGTGACAGTGTGACTGAATGAAACCACACTTGGAGATAACTTCAGAAGCCTACATTTGAGGCCCTGTGTGACAATGAGACCTGAGCCATATGGCACTTATGGTCTTTGAGGAGACCTTCTCTGAGAATTCCACTCACCTCAAATAAGTTGGACATGTTTCCCCTTCTTTTAGGCTGAGACACTAACAGAAGGGACTGAAAAGTGGGATTCCCTTCTGCACAGGTCAGGACCCCACAGAAAAACCTCCCACACACCCGCATTCTGGGCCAAGAGTTGCTGTGAGGGCTGCTTCAAGGGAATTTCTGGGACTGAGGTGCATGTATACTGGTGTGTGAAGGCCTAGACTAACCCTCCAGGGAGATCCCTCCCCTTCCTGTTCTCGGCCTCCAGCCCCCATTTCCAGCCTCTGTGACCCGGGCCTTTTTCTGACTCAGACAGCTTCAGGTTCTAGACATATGTGGGGCAGTAGGAAAGAGCCCAGGTCTTGAAATCAGACAGACCTGAGTTCTAGTTTTGGCTCTGACACTTACCAGGTGAGGGTCCTTGGGCAAGCTGAGTGATCTCTCTGCACCTTAAATTCATCATCTGTAAAATGAGGATAATAATACTTGCCTCAAATTGTGGCAAAGAGGATTGGAATTAAATATCAACGTGGAAGAGCCTAGCATAGTGCTTAACCTATTAGGCATTTGACAAATGTCATCTTCTCCCACGTGATAACAACCATGACCTACCTTGCCAGCCAACTTAGTGCTTTACAGATATTCTCAGTTTCAACACTTACATCATCCTTATGAGATTGATATTCTTACTCTGTGTGGTTAATTTTTTTTTTTTTGGCGGTACGCGGGCCTCTCACTGTTGTGGCCTCTCCCGTTGCGGAGCACAGGCTCCAGATGCGCGGCCATGGCTCACGGGCCCAGCCGCTCCGCGGCATGTGGGATCTTCCCGGACCGGAGCACGAACCCGCGTCCCCTGCATCGGCAGGCGGACTCTCAACCACTGCGCCACCAGGGAAGCCCTGTGTGGTTAATTTTATGTGTCATCTTGGCTGGGCCACATTGCCCGGATATTGGGTCAAACATTACTCTGGATGTTTCTTTTTTTTCATTTTTTGGCCGCACCATGTGGCACGCAAGATCTTGGTTCCCCGACCAGGGATCGAACCCGTGCTCTCTCCAGTGGAAGTGTGGAGTCCTAACCACCGGACCACCAAGAAATTCCCACTCTGGATGTTTCTGTGAGAGGGTTTTTGAATGAGATTTACATTTAAAATAGGAGTAAAGCAGATTGCCCTCCATAATGTGGGTGGGCCTCATCCAATCCACTGAAAAACTACATAGAACAAAAGACTGACCTCCCCAGAGAAGGAGGGAATTCAGTGGCAGATAGCCTGTGGACTTGAACAGCAACGTTGGCTCTGGCCTGCTGGGTTCTCTCACTGGTCTATGCTCATGTGGGCTGGGACCTGGCCCTCTGCCCACTGTTCCCAGCCCCAGTCAGGAGGAAGTCAAGACAGAGTGAGACCCTGCAGATATTGGGTTTGCCAGCCTCTACAACTTCATGAGACAAGACCTTAAATTTCAGGGATATATCTCCTATTGGTTCTGGTTCTCTGGAGAACCCTGACTAATACATCTGTTTCAGTGAAATGAAATGGGGTAAAATGCAAGAGAGGTTAAAACAACCTGCTCAAGATTATAAGGGAGGACTGCCCTGGTGGTGCAGTGGTTAAGAATCCGCCTGCCAATGCAGGGGACACGGGTTGGATCCCTGGTCCGGGAAGATCCCACATGCCGCGGAGTAGCTAAGCCCGTGTGCTACAACTACTGAGCCTGCACTCTAGAGCCCGCGAGCCACAACTACTGAGCCTGCTTGACACAACTACTGAAGCCCGTGTGCCTGGAGCCTGTGCTCTGCAACAAGAGAAGCCCCCACAATGAGAAACCTGCGCACCACAACAAAGAGTAGCCCCTGCTCGCCGCAACTAGAGAAAGCCCACATGTAGCAACGAAGACCCAACGCAGCCAAAAATAAATAAAGCAAGAAAGAAAAAGAAAAAGATTATAAGGGAAGGCAAGGCTGGAGTTGAAATCCAGATGCATTGGTATTTGCCTTGATGCTTAACCAACATGGTTACAACACAGCATCTGATCCCTGCCACCCCTGACCTCATCTCCTCACACTCTTCCCCATGCTCCTCCATCCCACTCCTGGCTTCCATGTGTCCCCTGTGCCACCTCATGGCCTTTGCACATGCTGTTCCCACTGCCTGGAACAGCCATCCAGCAGTTATCTACACTTCTGTGTCCTTCACCTCATTCAAGTTTCCATGCAAATGTCTCAGAGACACCCTTCTGACCATGCTATATCACATGGTACACTGTCACCCTTTAGCCCCTCACCTAGCTATATTTTTCTTCACAGTACTTCTCACTACTTGATACATTAAATATTTGTTTGTTTCCTGTCTGTCTCCTACCATTTCATTGAAGCAGTGTGTTTTCATTGCAAGCTTCATTGAAAGCAGATATTTTGTCTCTTTTGGTCATTAGAATACTGCTTGACATAGGTGCTAAATACATGTTTGTTAAAAGAACCAAGAACCCCACTAGCCATACACCATTGTCACACTTTGAGCTCTTTGCTAAAACTCAACTTCCAGCCTGCATCAACTCCAAACTGCTGAATCCTCAGAATCAGCCGAATGTTTCTGTCAGCCACCAGCCCTGTTTCTGGATCCCTCCTGCCTCAGGCTATTGTCTTTTCCCATCTTGGTCTCCTCTAGTTCACCTGATTCACCCAGACCCTTCTCCAAACAGCAGCACAATCTCTGATGCACTATTTCCCCTGAAAGCCCGGCTGTGATTTTGTCTGTATGTGTTTTTGTGGATTACATGTCTGTCTGTCCTGTCACCCCAACGGAGCTGTGGGTGCCCTGAGGATGCTGATAGAATTAACACAATCTAATCACCTGGAACCTTCCTCAAGGACCCAATAATCACCATGGCACCTGCTGCCTGACAGGACACACACAGGCACACATGGGGACCTCCCACTTCTCTAAGGGGGGAAGATGCTGACCTGAGGGACCAAACCCAACACGAATACTTTGTTTTTAAACATCTTTATTGGAGCATAATTGCTTTACAATGGTGTGTTAGTTTCTGCCTTATAACAAAGTGAGTCACCTATATGTATACATATATCCCCATATCCCCTCCCTCTTGAGCCTCCCTCCCACCCCTCTACGTGGTCACAAAGCACGGAGCTGATCCCCCTGTGCTATGTGGTTGCTTCCCACTAGCTAGCTATTTTACATTTGGTAGTGTATGTATGTCCATGCCACTCTCTCACTTCGTCCCAGCTTACCCTTCCCCCTCCCTGTGTCCTCAAGTCCATTCTCTACGTCTGCATCTTTATTCCTGTCCTGCCCCTAGGTTCTTTAGAACCATTTTTTTTTTTTGTAGATTCCATATATATGTGTTAGCATACAGTATTTTTTTTATTGTTGCAAATTTATTTTCCCAAATTTCTTACCATTTATTTTGTAATTTTGTCCTTTATTTTATTTTTATTTTATTAGGTAATCTTTTTTCTTGAATTTTATTTTATTTATTTTTTATACAGCAGATTCTTATTAGTTATCTATTTTATACATATTAGTGTATATATGTCAATCCCAATCTCCCAATTCATCCCACCACCACCCCACCACCACCACTTTCCCCTCTCGATGTCCATACGTTTGTTCTCTACATCTGTGTCTCTATTTATGCCCTGCAAACTGGCTCATCTGTACCATTTTTCTAGGTTCCACATATATTGTTAGCATACAGTATTAACACAAATACTTTTAAGGGGTCTTTCTTAGGTAGCCTGACCCTGGCTGGCCTTTCCAGCCTCACCTCCTGCCACTCCTCCATGAAGCAGTCTTCGTGCCAGAGACAGACACAGAGGGTCACTCACAATGAACTCTCAAGCCTCCCTGCCTTTGTTCAGGTTTTCCCTTGGCTTTGCAAGCTCCGCCCTCAATCACCATCTGAATTCTCTTACTCATCTTTCCAGTATCACCTTGGGCTTTAGGGCCTATTTGATAGAGGCTCATGCCTTTCCTGAGACAGTCAATCCCTTACTGTGTGTTGTATGTAATTTTGCATATTCTCCCATCTTTAGTGCACTTTAGAATAAGGGCTCCACGGGAATTTCCTGGTTGTCTAGTGGTTAGGACTCTGTGCTCTCACTGCCGAGGGCCTGGGCTCAACCCCTGGTCAGGGAACTAAGATCCTGCAAGCTGCGAGGTGAGGCCAATAAATAAGTTAAATAAATAAATAAATAGAGGGCTCCAGATTTGGAATTTGTCTCTCACTGAAACCAAAGCTTGCCAAAGGTGGGGCTTCCCTGGTGGTGCACAGTGGTTAAGAATCCACCCGCCAATGCAGGGGACACAGGTTCAAGTCCTGGTCCAGGAAGATCCCACATGCCGTGGAGCAACTAAGTCCACGAGCCACTGCATGCCTAGAGCCGGTGCTCCACAAGAGAAGGCACCTCAATGAGAAGCCCATGCACCGCAGAGAAGAATAGCCCCCACTCGATGCAACTAGAAAAAGCCTGCGCACAGCCTGCGCACAACAACAAAGCCTGCGCACCCAACACAGCCAAAAAAAAAAAAGCTTGCCAAAGGAGAAAACTCCAACAAATGTGAGAAAACTGAAGCTCAGAGAGGTTAAGTTACTTGCCCAAGGTCACATAGCTAAGTAAAGGAAAGAGGCAGGACCCAACCTCAGGACATCTGGGGCTCTAAAAGCCCAAACTTTTAACCCCCAAGCTGTACTGCCTTTCATCCCCTGCTATGATCACGTGTACTTGTGGCCTGCTGTAGCTGCAGAAGGGTAACGGTCTGTAAAAAGATTGAAGAGAAAGGAATTGGACCATAAGAATCTGCTGGCTTTCATCCAATGCTATCCAAAGCCAAAGACCCTGTGTCCAGTAGATGGGAGTCTCTGGAGTAGTTATATTTCCTGGGACCAGGACAGCTGGGTCAGTTTCCCTGGAGACCATCAAACGCTAACCTGTCCTTCCTTCTGCCCCTCTTCTTACATTTATAGAAGCCCTCTGGGTTTCCCACGCTATGCTTGGTCCTGGAGCTACAATGGTCCTGGGTGGCCCAAGCAAGGAAACAAAACACCTACAGCTCAACATGGCAAGTGCCATCTAGAAAAGAGAGGCTGTGGGAGCTCAGAGGAGGAAGATGGTGTCCAACCCTGCAAGACAGGGTCAAGGCCCAGGAAGGCTGCTTGGAGGATGTGATGCTTGAGCTGAACATTAGGGAAATATGTACCCACATTTTCTTGTGGCATATTTAGGGTTTCACTTTTCACATGAAGTTTTGTTTAATGCACTGCGAATTTATTTTAGTATAAGACGTGAGGTTGAAATATAACTTAATTTACTTTTCCAAATGGTAAGCTTGTTGCAAATGTTTTTCAAATAATCCATCTTTCCTCACTGGAGATGCCATTTCTATTATATGCGGGAATGGTGTATGTTCGATCTATTTTTTCACTTTTTATTCTGTTCCATTGATCTAGGTAGGGAGATGCTATACCTTAGTGGCAAAGTTTGCAGGCTCTGCAGTCTAGTCTGACTATCTGGGGCATACCTGTTTCTTCATTTGTGAAATGGAGATAATAATAGTACCTACTTCATATGGTGGCTGTAAAGATTGAATGAGATTATGCCATAAAGTACTCATTACAGTGCCTGGCACAGAGTAATCAATCAATGAATGTCAGCTGCTATGACGATCCCTATCTGCCCATTCCTATACCAGTAACCCAGAAAGGTGAAATTACTAAGCATATAGCTTTGAGTCAGATGGGACGGTCTGCTACTTACTACCCTGCATGACTTCGGGCAAGTTACTTACCTTTTACCTTCTCTCCGCTTTGGTTTCCTCATTCACACATGGGGATATAAAAGTACCTACTGCAGCCTGTTGTGAAAATCAAACATGCAGTGTCACAAAAGGCATGACACATAATAGCCCCTCAATGAATGTTTAATCTTCTGCTGATTATTATGACACTATAATTTATTTTCTCTTTATGTGTTGCAGGGCAAGCCCCTTCTCATTATCTTTCCCCCCAAAATTTTCTGGGGAGTGGCAATCTTTCAGGGCCACATCTATTGTGGGTGAATAAGATAGAATTTCTGGATCTGCAAGGCTGATGCCTGGCCCCTGAACTGTGTTGAAAGTCGCTGTGGCTAGTGAGGTCTTGAGTGGGTTACTAGTAGGATTTTGGGGAAGGGAGTGGAGGTGGGCCTTTGAAGCTCATATAGCAGGTTTCTAAAAATATTTTAATTTTGCCTTAATTTTTACTTTAACAAAGGAATTTGCATAGTTTAAAAGGCCAATTATATATTTTAAAAAAAGGCCAACTAGTTCTATAAGGCATTCAATGAAAAATAACAGTCCCCTGCTCCATTCTCCTACCCCCTCCCTACACATACACTCCTCCATAAACCACTCTCAAGTTTCTTGGCTGCTTTTTTGGGTACTTACCTCTATATATTTTTTGTTTGTTTGTTTTTTGGGCAGTGCTGCATGGCTTCTGGGATCTTAGTTCTCCGACCAGGGATTGAACCTGGGCCACAGCAGTGAAAGTGCTGAGTCCTGACCACTGGACCACTAGGAATTCCCAATATTTCTAAATAACATGTTCATATTATTATTTTTTTTTCTATTTTAGATATAATCAATTGACTGCCTGCCATGGAAAATGAGGATATAGTTCTCTCTAATCCTGACTCTCCCCATATACTCCCCTCCCCCACCCTCTCAATTCAAATATATTCCAAATTTTAGTTAAGTCAACACTTAGTGTTTACATTATTATGGCTGTGAAAATATTCTACACAGCTGAGTTATGTAGTGTTTGTGCTAAGACTCTGTGGATCTGTAAAAACTGGTTTTATTAATTAACATCAGGGATATGGGGCTGAGAAACTTTGTTCTCTAAAATCATACAGTCACAAATTTTCTGTTTGAAATCAAGCAGTGAGAATGGAACATCCCACTGTTGCTGGAGGTTTAATGCATGTTGATTACTTTGATACAGAGAAGCAGCCTCGATTTCCAACCTAGGTGCAAAGCTTCAGTTACTGGGGTTTTGGACATAACATTGTACAATTATCTTAATTATGTAGTTATCTATTATATAATTATCTAAAATTAGTTAACTTTGTAGTTTCCAAGTGGATTCTCAGTTCACTTCTCAGTCCAGGCTGTTGTTAACTCCTTCACTTACATCTGTGCTTACCTTGAACCTGTCAAAATACTGCTTCATTTAAATATCACCTGAACTCAACCACCTCCCATATCCTGTAATGACCTGGCTTTTTCCTTTGTTTGATGAGCGGCTCCACAGTTCCTCTGGTGTGTGCTCTCTCTTGCAGCAGCAAGTGAATAAACCTAACTATCCAACTACAGTTATGTTCTTAGTGGTCTTTATCAGACAGGCTTTTATAATTCTCCTTCCTTTGTAACTCTTTGTTTTCCCTGAAGTTAATAATTGCCTGACCTTTTCTTTCACTCGGTTTTCTATATACCTATCATGAATTCATCCCCCAAATTCTGAAAGACGTATACACCTTCTCTTAATACCTTAAACACATCAGGTGATTCCTCTGTCCCCACAGTTTTTTTCCCTTAAAGACACCCTCTTGAAGCACTTCTTCTTCTGGCTCCAAGTCTTACTGGTTGCTTCTCTGAGTTTCTCTTTTAAAATATGACAACCTCTGTTCTAACACCTATCTCAGGGCACCTGTTAGTTCTCAATGCATCTGCTTTCCTGACTCCTGCTTTTCTCCTTCCACCCCAGAAGGGTCCGTGTCTTGACATCTCTATTTCTCCAAAGTCTGTCGTGACGCTCAAGAAACGTTCCACTGAGTGAATGAATAAAAGAATAAATAAGTGAATAAATGAATGAATGAATGAGTGGAATTTTTGTGCAGGAGAAGTGAGTTTAAGAGGAACGATATTACATTCCCATCTAGTCGCAAGGCTTAAGGGTGTCCTCAGGCTGTCTACAAGCCCCACGCCAGCTTGGAGCGGGGTCTCGAGGGAGGGAAGCAGCACCGAAAGCCCTGTGGGCCCAGGTCGCGGCTGCAGGAGCGGAGCCGGCTAAGCACAGCCTAGGTCAAGTCCGCGGCCACGAACCTGCCAGACGCCGCTCGAGGACTACAACTCCCAGAAGGCCGCGCGGCGGCGGAGCACGAGCCGTGGAGGATTCCGGACGCTGACGTCGGAGCCGTGCGGCTCAGGGAAGACGCTGGGCTGAGAGGTAAGTGTAGGAGGAGGGCTGAGGGTTGAGGGTGGAGGGCGGAGGGCGGGAGCGACAGAGGAGCGGCCCTGAGGTTAGGTGGTACGGAGGTGGGGGTGAGGTAGAAGGACAGGGAATGGGTCTCAAATGAAGAGCGGGTAGCGGGGTGTCAGGGACCTCGAGCTTTGCTTCCTCTTCCCGCAGTGACCATGACGAAATTAGCGCAGTGGCTGTGGGGGCTGGCGGTCCTGGGCTCCACCTGGGCTGCTTTGACCACGGGAGCCCTGGGCCTGGAGCTGCCATTGTCTTGCCGGGAGGTCCTGTGGTCACTGCCCGCCTACTTGCTGGTGTCCGCCGGTTGCTATGCACTGGGTACTGTGGGCTATCGCGTGGCCACTTTTCACGACTGCGAGGACGCCGCCCGCGAGCTGCAGAGCCAGATCCAGGAGGCCCGAGACGACTTGGCCCGCAGGGGGATGCGCTTCTGACACCCTAACCTCATTCCCGCACGGACAGCCTGCTCTCCCCTCCCCCATTAAAGCGCAAGTTTATTTTCTAACTTTGGTTTGAGTATGGAGTGTGGATGATGGGAATTGGGGATTCTGTGTACCAGCTGTTGATAAGTGAGAGGTAGAAGAGCCACCTTCCTGAGGCTCTCTCAGCCTTTATCTTTGCATTCTGCTGGTACTTCCTCCTATTTGCTCCGAAGGAGGCAAAGACGCCCTTCTCAAGATCTCTCAGTATGGAAAAGTCATTTCACTTTCCTGGTCTTTTTAGCCCTGTTAGGAAGGACTTCTTGAAGCCTATTCTTCTTCATAACATCCAAGCTCTGTTCTTTCTAAGGCCTTCCTACGTTTTTACAACTTCTTGGTTCTTTCAGATACCTTTTCTGAGCCAACCCTACCAGCCCAAGAGTAACTGTGGATCAGACAGTTCCCGTCTACCCTTCACCAAACCAGGCAGGTTGACTATCCCTGAACAGAGAATGAGCCTTGATGGGCAAGGGGTAGGGAACAGTTTATTTTAAGGCACATTCTAAAGATTTCCCCCGACCTCCCAAATTAAAAAATAAAATCTTGAAAAAAAAAAAAAGTGATTCATCTCCCAGGTTCCATCCAGTCTTCTAAGTAAAGCCCTTTCTTTAGTCCCTGGATTCTCAAAGCAGTTCTTTTCCTTTACCACAACGCACTTCACCAGTGGAGGTAACCAGCAGGAAGAGCTGAAACAAGGTTTCTTTGGTAGTATGTTGGCATTAAGGTGCCCAGTGGTCAGGTGAACTCCCTCAGGTTTGTAGAAGTTGATAGTTCCTGTCTTGCTCCTGGGGGTATTTCCAGAAAAGCCAGAAGCGAATGAAGCTGGTGAGGATTCCTGGAAGGTTGGGCACCTGAAATCACAAGGGCTGCTATGAGGAGAGGAGCTGATTTTCCACCTCGTACACCTGTCACCCCGCCCCTGTTCTGCTTACCACAATGTAGGGATCTTTTAGTCGAAACCCATAGAACGTCCAGGAGGCAGAGGTGAGGAGGGTGGCAATGGTGAGTGAAAAGGAGAGACGTTGGGTCGATTTAGTACGAATGACCTTGGCCTGTGGGAAAGGATGAAGGACACTCCTAGCAAGGCACATAGTAAATCTCCCACCTTGCCTAAGAATTTCCTCAGAAAAAAAGTAAAACGTCCTCCCTGATCTTCTGTTACCCAACCTTTCCCTCCTGCCCCCCACTCACCCAACTCTACTGCCCCGTCTCCTTCCAGGATTTGGGTCTTTCCTTCCTCTGGAGTATAAGCTACAGTCTCTGGCTATGGGAGACTTATCTTCCTTTCCTCCCTGGACACCCCCACTCACCAAGTCAGCTAGTGGTGAGAGGTACATACTGATGGTGAAGACACTGCAGAAGAGGCCCAGCTGCTGAAGCCGGGTCTCAGTGTCGGGCACCAGGAGCCAAAAGTAGCCAAAACCCAGGACAAGGACCCCCAGCAGGGTTGCAGTCTGAAGGAGCACAGCATGCTGCAGAGGAGAGAGTAGCCTTACTTCTGGATGTACCAGGAGCCCTCTCTGACTCTGCTGCTGGAATTAATTCATCCTGCCCTCTCCCAAGCTCCAGTTGAGGAGCCAACCTTTTCCCAAGATTCCAGTATTGCACTTGTTACATCCTCTTTCCCACCAGTGGCTTGAGCACATGTCTGATCCACGCACAACCCTGGAGGTTTCTAGGAGAGGGAAAGGTATCCTTTTTTGGTGAGCTTGCTACACAGAGTAGGAGCTTAATGCTTGTGTGAATGGGGAAGCAGAGCGGATCATCTCACTCTCAGCCACTGGCACTGACTTTGAAGGAACTATGGAGACAAAATCCCTTTCCACTCAGGTTGTTGGGCAGCAAGGCACCATTAGGCTAGGCAGAGCTACTAGCTTTGCCAGAATGGGGGACAATATGTGAGTCTCAGCAGGCTGGCTTCATGGCGGAAGGAGGACTGCAAGGCTGGAAGGGTCTTCCAGGAAAAGTTGGCAGTGCCAGCGTGTTATAGTCTTCTAGGAAACAGTGTTTGCCCTGCCAGCAAGGCAGGGCAGGGCATGCAGCAGAGGAAGGGGCTCTACCTTCCGATGGCAGTAGTGCAGATACACCAAGATATACAGGGTCTGAAGCACAGCACCCACGGCGTTGACGACGATTAGCGTCCAGTTTCCCTTCAGGGCCCCATAACTCAGCCAGCTCAGGTTGCTGCAGGGTGGAGGGGAGGGACATTGGCTCGCGGGGTTGAGTGTGAGCGGGGGACCCGAGGGGCCTCGTCCACATTCCTCCTCACCCCTCCCCAACCTCCCTCAGACAGCCTTTCCCGCCGCAGGCATCGCCCCTCTCACTTGACGTCCGTGGTAAGAAAGGGCAGGAACTGGACACTGTCCACACTCCGGGTCATCCGCATGTGCTTGAGGTCCGAGCTGTAACGGGGACCCGAAGGCAGGAGGGAGAGGTGGAAAGGGAGGACCAGGCTGCTGGGGCGTCGAAATCCCCGATGCCTGTCATCCTTTCTGGACAACTGCAGACCCCCGGCCCTACCCTCAGCACCCTGGCCTTCTCCCTCAGGTAAAGTGACCAGCCTTGCCCTTGTACCCCGGCCCTCTCGACCCGATTCCACTTTGACCCTAGGTTCCAGATGCAGCCTGGGGCTGCGGCCACGTCTCTGTCCCCTCTCTCTCCTTTCCTGACTTCCTGGTCCTGCCCCAGCCCAGCCCGTCCGCGCTCTCACAGGCCGGTGGAGAACATGCCGAGGGTGAAGAGCACGCAAGCTCCGGAAAGAAGCGAGTCGGCCAATCCGCCCGCCTCCATCCCTCCCCGAGTCGGATCCCGAGCTCGGCGCCTGCGGCCAGCTAGCAGGAACCGGAGCCCGCGACGCCGGAGCCCCGCCCCCTTGCGCCCCCGGCTCCGCCCCTGCGCGCTCGGCCATCCCCCCGGAAACTGAACCGGAACCCGGCCCACCCCTAGAACTTCAAGCCGGAGCTCAGGCCCCGCCCCTGCGAGGGCCTGTCCCGACCCTGCGAGGGCCTGTTTCGACCCCACCGGCCCGCTGTCGGCTCGCAGGGTTTCCTGTCTTCCCGTTGCTCTCGGTTTTCTGGCCGGTCTCCTTCCTAAGGCTCCACGGATTTATCCTCGGCATCAGCCGCTCCACACTCTCTGCTTACTCCTTGGATCACCCAGACCCCCAGCCTCAACTCACTTTCCCACAGGCCGCTAGCCTACGTGGTAGAACTCAAAAGCTTGCTACCCGGACTTCAACACGCTTTCACGGAGGGCCGCAGCTCAGAACTTCAGTTGCCCAGGGATTGGGAGATTTTTCGCTCTTTGCTGAAGCCTCTTTCCGGTCTCTTCCCTAAGTAACAGGGACTGCCAGGAATCACCAAGTCTTTGTGTGATGCCCTCCCCCTTCAGCCACACTGCCGGCTTTCTGTGACTTGGCCAATCCACTGGACAAACGTATATCACCGACCCCCCTAGTCCAACCAACTTGCTGCCGGGAACTTTCCCTCCCAGCCTCCCACACATCTCTGCTGGTGGGGCTGTGGGGCGAGCCGCATGCCTCAGCTGGCAGGCGTTCCGAGCGGCTGCCCTGACTCACCCAAGAGCCTGAGTACCAGAACAGTACGCCAAAGCCCAGCGCTGAGAGGGTGCGAGTGGGGCGGAGGTTGGACAGGAGGAACTTCCAGAGTGGGGTGCAGCCTAGGACCCCACTGCTGTGGGGAGAGACTGCTGTGGGGAGCACTCCTATCCTGGACAACCCTCAGAGGAGGAAACACCCCACCCTTGTGGGCTGGTGAGGGGCATGTATCCTTTTCAGAGAGAGGGGAAAAAACTCAAACCCAATTGCTACTGACATAGCACTGAGCCTAGCAGCAGCAGGGACTCAATGGTCATAAATTAGGATGGAAGGGCAGAAAAGCACGTCCAAAAAAACAAACACATTGCTTTATTTTGAGACAAAGAACATTGTATAAAAAAACTCCAGTTGTAGAAATCAGCAGACACACATCTAGTTCATATACAGATTCTGTACTCGTGGGCCCTGCCCTTCAGGCTACAGTCAGTCTAGGCACAGACTCTGTGCACATGGGCACTGCCCTTACAGCTACACTCTAAGAACAGGTTGGCACAGCCCCCCTGCTGGCACAGCTCTGTGGAGTGATGCCCCAGGGTGGGAGAGGATGTAGTGCCTGGCTACAGTCCTCTCCGTGGCACCTCCACAGAGAACAGTCTCGGGGGAGATGCTGGGTCAGCCCAAGCATGTTGCCTCTCCTGTCCCTGGCTCCCAAGCAGGAAACTTGCTTTTCCTTCAGAGCCATCCTGGCTCTCTCTGGGAGGGACATCTTTGCCAAGCTCAGTGTCCATCCATGTAAGCCCAAGCCCCCTTCAGCTCGGCTCCCACAGTGCCCTTCTTAAGAGGCCATGTCCGCACAGCCCGTTTCTTTGGCTTAAGGGCAGGAATGAAGGGGAAAGGACTGTCCACTTCTTTGTCCATCCCTCTGAGGTGGAGGCGAGGATGGCACCGTCAGGCTTGCTGACCTCCTTTGGGTTGAAAGCTTTAATACTGACCCGTTTTGACGCTGCTGGGTGGCAGCTTGTGCACGTGGTAGGAGTGGTTCCCAGGACTAGGGCTTTGGGAGGGGCCCCAGGCAGGTGAGGGAGGCCCGCGCTGCCCCCTCAGCCCGGTTCCAGTTCTTACAGCGCATGCAGCATACACCTTCATAGGGTTTGCAGCAGCAGGAATGGCAGGAGCAGCACAGCCCAGGCGAGTGGGAAGAGGCGGGGGGCGGCACTGTGACCAATGCTATGTAGAACCTGCACCTCTGGGTCGTCTGCAAGGTAAGAGGGCAGAGGCCCCCAAGGTGAGCGGCCCCCCTATTGGCACTGGCCCTCAGCCCAGCGAGGTTTCCCCTGCCCCTGACTGGCAAAAGAGCCACCTCCTGTACCCAACCTCTTCAAGCAGACCCCCTTTTGTGCCCCAGGCCCAATTTGCTCCAGCCACCTACCTGCTGGAAGCCTCTTCTCCTGTGCATTGGCATGGGCCTGAGGACTGTGAGCTGAAGGATAAGGATGGTCTTAGGTCAGGTGCTTGGTACACCAAGGAGGCAGAGGGGTGGGAATGCTGGGTGGGCTGGGCAGTGGGACTTCCCAACCATCCCAGATCACTAGACCAGGCCCAGAATAGAGATGGAGCAAGGAGGCCCACAAGGCTGTGACACTCACTGATTTTGCCATTGACGTTCACCTTCAACCTCAAGCACTGGTCTTCCTGGTAGTGGATGGGTTTGGCTACAAAATAAATCCAGAGAGTGATAAGGAAGGAAACTTTTTTGGAAGAAAATATAAGCGTAAATACCTCTGACCCTGCTTTCTCAGTCCCTACTCATTTTAATCCCTCTCTTCCCTCTAATCTTTGATTCTCACCTTCCTTAGTTTTTGCCCACTTTCTGCCCCAAGTTCAGTGCAAGCTCCCATTCTTGGGAATAACCCCTGACTTTGGAGGTGGTGGTAAAAAGAACATAGACACTGTCCCCTCCCTACAGCCCATCCTCCACTCCCCCCAACCTGAAGTTGGGGGCAACTTGCACAATATGTTCCCCTTACCCGGCCACTTTGTCCTCGCCCTGCCTAAGCCCCACTGACAGGGTGAGGCCTGGATTCATTCTGTACAAAGCTGATCTCACAACTTGTAAAATCCACCAGTGGCTCTCCACTGCCCTCAGGGTAAAGTCCAAACTCCTTAGCACTTCTTAGGCCCCCATGCTCTACCCTGTCTACTTCTCCAAGTTCCTATCTCCCCACTTCCAAGTGTCCCTCCTGTTCCAGTCAGTCTGAACTGAAGATGTCATGCTCTCTTTGCACACGTCCCCCTGTTTGGCCAGCTCCTCTGTCTGTCCTGAACTCTTGGGTCATCTTCCCCAGGAAGCCTTCTCTGAGGTGCGCCCCCCACCCCAGACTAGCAGGTACTCAAGTCATTTCCGCAGGGCCCCTGAGCTCATATCTACCATATCACCCTGTTCTAATGGTCTGTTAATCTATGTATGTCCCTTTCCAGGTTCCTGGAGGACAGGGACTCTGTAATGTTTTATTTATCTCTGCGCCTATAGTGCCAAGCAGAGTGCCCAGGACACAGTAGAAGCTCACTCCACATTTGTAATGGGAATGAACGAAAACAGACTTCAGGATTGGAAGGGGCCGTGTGCTGCTTGCCTTCCCACTAAGCATGTACTGAAGCATGTACATCATGCCAGGTGTGTCCCCCAGTGTATGCACCTGTGTGCATGCCTCCCGGGCACTCACAGATGTAGTAGTAGCTGTGTCCCTCTTTGAACTCCTTGCCCAGGGTAAAGGGTGTGAAGCGCTGGAACTTCTCAGACAGCTTCTCTGGGCCATGCCTGGCACTGGGCTGGTTGCACTGCCAGCGGACCTGGTCCTTGGACTGGGGTTGGCACAGTTGGTACTGCTCGCGCTCCACCAGGTACAGTGTGTACCGCTCCATGGCAGCGTCTGCCACAGACTCATCCTCATAATGAGGACAGATGATGTCCAGGTAGTCATTTAACTGCACGTGTACTGTGTAGTCCTCATTCCGAAACCTGGGCATGCGCAGAGGTAGAGAAAGCTGGTGGTCACTCAGAAGCCAGGCCAGAGCCTTGAGCTTCCAAATGTTTACATGACCCCTCACATTTCATACTGGACCACCGCCCCCACCAAAGATTTTTTAAAACTCTCAACTTCCAGTATTTAATTTACTGATCTTGATCTCTTTGTTTTTTGGGTTTGTTTTTTTTTTTTGCGGTACGCGGGCCTCTCACTGTTGTGGCCTCTCCCACTGCGGAGCACAGGCTCCGGACGCGCAGGCTCAGCGGCCATGGCTCACGGGCCCAGCCGCTCCGCGGCATGTGGGATCTTCCCGGACCAGGGCACGAACCCGTGTCCCCTGCATCGGCAGGCGGACTCTCAACCACTGCGCCACCAGGGAAGCCCTGTTCTTGATCTCTTAAATATCTTTCCACCATCTCCAAACATTCCATCGTCTGCCACTAATCCTCTAAATAGCACCCACTTAGTATCTTTCAGGTATCAAGACACTTCCCATAACCTCCCTGATATTTACCTAAGGATAGGCTTCTAAATATTTCCTCTGCTCACTCTTCTACCTATAAATATTTCCCCAACTCTATTCTACCACTTGCTCCTTTAACTGCTATTAGGCCTCAATCTGAGAACCTACTGGCCCATTCTATAATCAAGATCCACATAACCCTTTCTCTTTCCCGTGCTAGTACTCGGCGTCCAACAATCTGTCTTCACTTCTCTTACTCCTCTCATTTTTCCCCTTGACCCACTGAGTATATCTCACATTGTTCAACTTCACTTTTCCCCCAACACCCAGGACATCCATGCCCACAGACAATGTCCAGTCCTTTTGAGTTAAATTGCTTTAATCAATTCATCCAGTGCCCTCAAATCTCCCCTTCTAGCTACTCAAATCTATGCTCAGCTCTCCTTGTCCACTTCTCTCAAAGCACCCCAAAACCTCTCTGTCCCTTTATCTCCAAAAGCCGTACTTTCACCTCTTGTGAAATGAGCTCCAGAAATGCTGGAGTTCTCAGATCTGAGAAGGCCTCTCCCCTCCCTCTTCCCAAGATGGAGACAGCTCCCCTCCCCCAGCCCATTCCCCCCAGGCTCCAAAGGCTCCAGCCGGACTGCCCACCGACCCCTCCCCCGCAGCTCTAGACACCTGGCTCCAGTCTAGGTGGGGTCCTAGTAGGGGAAAAAGTGCCTCCCCACCTCCCTCTCCAAGCCGGTCAGCTTCTCTGAATTCCACCAACCACTGCCAGCTAGAGACTCAGCAGAGTTGGCTGCCAACTTGCTTCAAACCAAAGCCAGGGGCATGGGTGGTGGGGAGAGGGGCAGGGGTTAGGGCAAGAGGCCTCTGAGGTGGGCACCCACTGCCCAGTCAGCATGACCCTTAAGAGGCCTGGCTCTGCAGGAGCATGCCAGTGCTCCAGCTAGGCTTACCAAGGCCCCTCCCCCACCCTGGGGAAAAGAGAGAGAGAGAGAGAGAGAGAGAGAGAGAGAGAGAGAGGGAGAGAGAGAGAGGGAGGGAGGGAGGAGGCGCAGAGAGAGGCTTTTAAAATTCCTCTCTGGAGAGATAAACATAGAAGCCATTTCAGAACAGGTATTTCAGCTCTGGGTCTGGCGTCTTTCCTCCATTCCCATGACGGGCACTGACTCATTCTTCATCTACCTCTGCCACCCACCCCAGCATTCATGAGAACCTGTGAAAATTTCCCTTGTCAAATGTGGACAGCCCCCAGGACCCCAGGATGGCCCAGTGCCCACTTGCTCTGGGCACTGTCCTCCAGGCAAAAGGAGCTGACAGGTCTGAATGGGTGGGGTACCTGCCCCTCTAGCACCAAGGAGGCCAGGGTGCAGCTCACAGTGGCACTGCCCTTCTTCCCATGCTGCCCCCTGACTGGGGCCTGGAGATCCCAGGGCTGATGCCCACTGCCCTGAGTCACCCATGCCAGCCTCATACCCACCCAGCTCATTACCACCTCGTCTTTGCCCTCAAGCTGGGCCTGGCTTAGCTGCTTGTGGCCTCCACTCTGGGCTGGCTTTCTCTTTAGTCCTGGGTATGGTAGAGTGTGTGTGTGTGTGTGTGTGTGTGTGTGTGTGTGTGTGTGTGTGTCCAGATGGACAGGGCAGAAGCTGTGCTTGGTGGGTGTGCCCATCACCCCCCTCCTGGGGGTGCAATCTGCTCCACTTAGCACTCCTTTGACTCTTGCTCTCCATCTGGGAAAGGGGGGCAGCGGCGTCAGGGAAGGCGGGGAAGGGGGGGCAAGGAAGAGGCTCCTTCCTGAAAGAGAGGAAACCTGGGAGCTTGGGAACGGAAAAGGCCAGGGTCCCCCCCTCCCTACTCCTGGCTTCCTGTCCCCTCCTCCTCCTTCAGCCAACACCTGGCACGGGCATAAACAGGGACTTTGCTCTCTCCCTCTAGGACAAGATTGGGTCAAAGAAGCAAAGAACAGAGAGCAAGGAGTGAGGTGGGGGAGGGCTGACTGCACTGCCCCGTCAGGCGGCCAATGGGCAAGAGGGCATTGCCCTCTGGGGTTGGCAGCTGGCTGTCTCCTCCCTGCCCAACACGCCACAGACGACAGACCCCCTACCAGGCAATGCTGCCACAGGGTCAAGAGGAAACTGGCACAATCTATTTCTCAAGGGGAGTGGGGGGTAGGTCTGCTAGGGCTGCCGGTGGCTGGGCTGAGTGAAGTGTTTTTCACCCCCGACCCCAAGGTGTCCAGCCCTCCTCTCCTGACTCCACCTTACCCCCCTCTCCCGTTTTCCTGCAAATATTGTTCCCATAACTTCAGAAAACTCAAGAACAAAGAACAAAGGGTCCGATGGAGCTTCTCCCTCCCCATACCATTTGCCTCACAGCCCTAAACCTGCCCCGGAGAAATTAACTCCTTCCTGCCCAGAGCCCTTTGTAACCCTTTTAACCCCTTCCTGTCCTCTGGAACCTTTCCCACGACCTCTCTCTCCCCTTCTCTTCAGTTTTACTACCTGACTCTCAGATACCCTCAAGCCTACCCACACACAGCATATGCCTCATTCATGCCACCTCTAAAGACTCTTGAGGGGGGAGGGCTTTCCAGGGTGACCTTAAATACAGAATGAACACTTAATGCTGGCAGCTCAGGTCCCTCCGGAAGGGTCCTTCCAGGATTACAGTAAGCATTCTGCTTACTCCGGACGTCAAGACCTGTCAGTGTGGGCAGATGCCCAAGTAACACACAAGGAGAGGCACAGAGGCTTTCTCAGTGGAAGGGCCTAGAACAAGAGCCCTGGCGGTCAGACAGAGTGGCCCCTGCTAAAGGCAGGAACTGTTCAACGCGGGTCCCTCACTTCGGAGTAACAGGGGTGCCAGAAGGAAGGAAAAGAGGGGCAGTGGCAGCGCCTGTGCAAGCCGATGCGGGCAGCGTCCTGCCCTGGGGTGGGGTACTCCCAGCTATGGGGGAGAAGAAAGTCTGTGGGATCCCTCCCGCCTCCGGTCACCTCCCCGAGACTCAGGTTAGGGGCTAGCCGGGACAGTTAACCTGGAGGGGGGAGCAGTGCCAACCGGGCGCCCAGGCTGTCGGCCGGAGACTCGGGGCTTACTTGGGGTTTGAACTGTTCCAGAAGACGGTGTGGCGGTCAGCAGCGGCCAGACTGCAGCACAGACCCAAGAGAGGGGCCCAGAGGAACTCCATAGCGCGGGGCCGGGCCAGGCCGGGCGGGGACGAGGGTCTCCTCCGGGTCTGGGTTTCCGCAGCCTTTCTCCGCGGCGCGCTCGGCACAGTGCTCACAGCTCTGGGCTCTCCGCGCCGCGACTCCGCCTTTTGGGCCGGCGCCGCCCGACACCCCGCCCCGCCCCCGCCCCGCCCGGCGCGCGGCTGCCCTGGGCCTGGGGGCTGGGGAGGTGGAGGAGGGGAGGGCAGGGGGGAGGGGAGGAGAGGGGAGCAAAGCGCGCGCCGACAAATCTGCTCAGCGCTGTGTGTTTGCTCACTCGTGGATCCGCGTGCAGCTTTGTGGGCCTGTGCTGGCTGGTGGGTCTGTGTCCCCCGCCCAGTCTCGTGCGGGAGAAGGGAACGAACTCCACGTGCGGGTCTGCTAACCAGCGGGTGCGGGACCCGGCTGGCGGGCGCCGTGCGCCGATCTTGAAGGGTGCGAGGTTGTTGATAGGTCCCGCACCTTTCCCGAGTCTTGCACACCCAGGCTCGGGCGCCCGCGTTTCCACACTCTCCTCCTACCCACCCCCTTCCTGGACTCTGCGCTCGGCTGCCCCTCCCCACACACGCTGCTGTTTGTTTTTGTTGGGTTTGTCAATGTTGTCTTTGTTTGGGAGGTTGTGTCATCGCCTAGATGCCGGGAATAAAGTGCAACCCTGTGTGTGATCAAGTGTGTAACGTGTGCGGCTGGGGCTTAGGGTGCCTCTGTCCGTCAGTGCCTGTGAGAGGGAGGAAGACTCGGGATTCTGGGCCCGCGAGGGGGTTCGCTCTTGTTTCTAAGGCTCCAAAGGGCACTAATGACCTGTGTGTGAGTGTGTGCTAACACGTGTGTACCGTGCGAACAGGCTTTGAATATGGACTGTGAGAATCTGGGCCTGAAGGGTGACAAACTGTAACCACACATGTGCATCTGGCATATGTAAATACGTGTGATGGCGCGCAAGTGTGAAAGCATTTGTGAGTAGTATCACAGCCGCGTGTGGGGAAGCGTGTGAAACTTTGACGTACGTATGCTAATGTTTGTGAACAGCGTGTGAAGAGGAGGGGAAACATGCACAGGAGAGCAACGTCTGGGGGCTGGGGGCTGGGGGCTGAAGGCGGGGAGGGGGTTTTTGTGCAGCGTCCCAGACTAGGCGACTGGGTCTGGCCCAGTTTGGGCTGGGTCTCCCAGTCAGTCAGGCCCCAGTATCCAGCTCGCCACCCCGCACCCCGAGCAGTGTAAACAAACCCGCTGGAATTCGCCTCTCGGGGCTCCTCTCCCCGCCAGGATCTGCACCGTCTGGGGCAGGGGTTGGCGGGTGAGTGTCTGCCTCCCAGATCTTGGGGCGGAGAGGGCGGGCAAGTGTTTGATCAGGTTCGTGTGTGTGTGTGTGTGTGTGTGTGTGTGTGTGTGTATCTGGAGCTGGAAGTCCTAATGCTGTATGACTGCGTGCGTTTGGTGATTCATGTGTGTGTGTGTGTGTGTGTCTGGAGCTGGAAGTCCTAATGCTGTATGACTGCGTGCGTTTGGTGATTCATGTGTGTAATTGTGTGGCTGTTTGCATGCCCGTCCGGAGTTGATTTTGCGAGTCTGTACACACCCCTGGCCAGCCGTTCCAAGCGGCTGAGCAACGCGGGAAGCCGCAGACCCGGGGCCCCCTTGAGGCTCGAACCCAGCTTCCCCGGTTCCCAGGCTGTTTCATCCTCCTCTTTTACGGCCAGGCCTGGCCACAGCCCCTGTAATTACGCGGGGCCGGGACGCAGCTGCTAGTCCGGCGCTGGCCCCGCCGGGGAGGAGCCTGGGACGGCGGAGGGCCTGGGCCGGCCCTACCCCGTGGGGGACGCAAGTTGCTAGAGGCCCTACTCAGCCGGATTCCGCCGCGCGTAGGATAAATATTTACCCCGCGCGAACTAGGGGCTTGGCTCGGTAACCTGGCGGCCGGGTCGCAGCCAGGCGTTGCGCACGGCCCCTACCACCACCCCCTCACGCGCACCTGCCCCCAGGCGACGTGCCCGGCCCCGCGTTTACGCGAGGTGCAGCCCGCCCCTCCCGCCGGGGCCGAAGTCTACCCGCCGAACGAGCCCCAGGGCGGCGCCTCACGCCCGTTTTGCTCACCTGGGAGGGCACCTGGGTGTCGGCCACCCACGTGTCCCAGGCGAGATTACCCCATCCCTCTGCTCGTGTCCCATAGAATCGAAGTCCCACGAGGGCAGGGAGTTTTGCTGGTTCACTGCTGTATTGCCAGCGCCTGGCACAGCACCCAGCACGCGTAGTAGGTGGTCAAGAAATCTTTGTTGAGTGAGTGAAATCACTGTTCAGTGTTACTTCTGCGGTACGTACTGCTCTGAAAAGAAACCGGAAGGGTTAGAGAAGGAAGGGGTGATGGTAGTTCTTCAGAGAGGCTGGCCCAGGATTGCCCCCTGGAGGAGACAGTTTGGGGCACGTTCCCCCGTTTCTCTGACCGCCGGGATTTCTGGGCGGGAAACTGTGGGGTCCCCTGGGCTGCGCCGCTCGGGCCGGGCAGGTTCGGGCTCGCTCGGCCCAGCCCGGCGGGGCCATGTCCGTTCCCGCCCTGCCTGCGTGTAGGGCTGGAGCAAGCCGGGTGGAGAAGAGGTGGGGGGAAATTCTGGGCACGAACGGGACGCGAAGCCCTCTTTCCCCAGCTTGGCACTGTCCCCAGCATTCTCTCTGAAGGCTTGGAGCTCAATCACTCTTCTCCTATCCTAGTATTTGTGCGTATGGGGGTCTTTCGTCCGAACTAATGGGACACCTCTAGACCCCAGCTGTTGTGATGAGCACCTAAGGTAAGGGTGCGTCTAGGATAAAATCCCTGCCCTTGATTAGCCCTCAGACCAGTAGGGGAAATAGAGAAGCCACCATTTATACAATAGACTTGCTACGAGGAAAAGCCGAGATTGCAGACCCACAACCTCCCTCGCGCTGCCTGGACACTCCGACAGCCGCTGCGACTCCTGGTGGACCAGGAGGAGAGCTGCAGGTAGTGAGAGACCCAGACCGAGACCGCAGAAGGGACTTTGGCTCGGAGACTCGACCTGCAAACCAGCTCAGCCCCGTGCCTTCCCCCATCCCAGCCCCCAGCCTGCCCGGGCGGGTCTTGTCTTGGTTCTTACTTTGGGCTACCTCCCACCACAAAGTTGTGCGCCTGTGTTGGCTCTCAGCATCGCCACCCTCAGGCAAACATCTGTGCTCAGTGGCGGGAGCCGTCTGAGGTGTCTGTCTGTCTGCCTGCCTGTCTGGGAAATTCCCCTCGTGAGTCCTTTCTGGAAATTCCTCGAGGACAGGATTAACCCTCTGAGGGCCGTGGGGGAGACCCAGCCTCTGGAGGTAGGTGCTGTCCACCTGTGGGGCACTGTTGGCCTGGAGGTACCATTCCCAGTCTGGACCGTGCAGAGCTACTTGGTTGCTACTGCCTTGCTGAGCGCCCTGTGGTTTGGGGTGGGGAAGGCCAGAACCACAAGGCTCTGGGACACAGCCAACCTGGCACAGCCTCTAAGGGCATCACTGGGCAGTGGGATGAGGCAGGGCGCAGAGGAGGTGATACAGAGCTTGAAGCAGTCTCTGCTCCTCTCCCTATGTCATTATGAAAAATGAAGTGTATGTTTCCCATTTTATTAGTAATGTGTGTATATTTTTCACAAGTTGAACAAGAGAACAGGAGAATAAAGGGGAACCACCAGCTACTGTGAACATCTTCAACCCTTCCCTGGCAGCTTTTTGTTTGTAAGGTTTTGTTTGCTTGCTTTTAGATATTGTGTTAAATATGACTCATTTCTATCTTGTAATTCTTTTTTCCCCTTTAACTTTACGACAGAAGATATTTTCATGTATAAACTCTTTGTAAACAATATTAAAAAATATTTTTAAAGTTTATTTGTTGTGATTGTTTATGAGATATTTCTCTCTATATATATTTTTAATTTATTTATTTTTGGCTGTGTTGGGTCTTCATTGCTGCGCACGGGCTTTCTCTAGTTGCGACGAGCGGGGGCTACTCTTCTCTGCGGTGCAAGGGCTTCTCACTGCGGTGGCTTCTCTTGTTGCGGAGCATGGGCTCCGCAACAAGAGAAGCCACCGCAGTGAGAAGCCCTCTGCAACAAGAGAAGCCACCGTAATGAAAAGCCCGCGCACCGCAAGGAAGAGTAGCCCCCGCTCGCTGCAACCAGAGAAAGCCCGCGCACAGCAACGAAGACCCAACTCAGCCAAAAATAAAAATAAATAAATTTATTAAAAAAAAAAAAAAGGATGGGACCGTGGTTTCTGCACAGAAAACACCAGAAGGTGTTGGTTAATGATGCCACCAAAACTTAATCACTTATATCAAATACTGTACTGGGAGGTGCTGGGGGCTCTGAAATATACCCTTGTCCTAAAGGAATCTAATCTGCTTGCAAATATGTACTGAGAATATAAAATAAGAATTATAATAGTGGTAAGTGGAACAACAGGCTGTGGGCTCACAGAGGAAGGAGGGTTTATTTGGGGTCAGGAATGCTTCACAAAGGAGGGGATATATATGTTTTTTCCTCTGCCTGCTTTTGAGTCTGCCAACATAGCTGACTCAGGAGGAGATATTTGAAATGGGTTTTGGAGGATAAGTAGGCATTCATATTCAGGGATGAGGGGAAAAAAACACAAGTAGAGGGGTTAGGGTGTGTGCAGCGAATACTCTGGTGTAGCTAAAATTACAGAATGGGTCTGGGGGAGTGGCAAGAGATGAAAGCAGAAGGAGGTTTGGGGGCCATGTTGCCAAGGGCCTTGACTGCCATGCTCAGGATTTTGAACATTATTCTGTAGCCCATAGATGCTTAAGTAGGAAACATAATCAGATTTGTATTTTAGAAAAATCACTGTGGGCAACAATGTGGGTAGAAGAGGGAGCTCAGAGGTAGGGGGGCTGGTTAGGCCTGAGCTGCAGGAGTTCTGGTGGGAGTGAGACGGGCCTGAAGCTGAGGAGCAGCAGAGGGGGGAGAGCAGAGGGCAGATTTGACAGAGTTGGGGGAGAGCTGAGCCATGGGCAGGAGACTGGGAGGAGTCTGGGAAGGCTTGGTGGGCAGAGGTGCCATTTGCATAGAGGAAATGGAGGCGAGGAACAGACCCAGGAAGGGTAAACAAAGAGGACAGTTTTGAACATTGTATCAATTAGGAGTGATTTTGGCTGCAAATAACAGAATACCCAACTACTAGTGGTTTAAGCAAGAGGTTTTATGTTTCCCCCAACACAAAGCCCTCTGATGTGGGACAGCAGCTCGACAGTGTCGTCAAAGGCCCAGTGCTGTCCGCCTCTCTGCTCTGCTGTCCTCATGACTCTGGTTACAAGATGGCTGATTGTACAAGAGCTACATTCAAGCTGCAGGAGCCACAGGAAGAAGGGGTGGGAGCAAGAGGGTTTCTCCTCCTAAGGGTCTCTTTCTATCTGGTAGGAAAATCTTTCCTAGCAGCTTCCTAGACAACTTACTCTCCGGAGAGAACTGGTTCAGTGTCCATGGCTACAGCAGCATTTGTGCAGGAGAAGGGACAGTTCTGGAGGGCTGGGGCTGGGCCTGGGACCCTCCTCCCTCAAATGGGATCTGCTCTGTTCCCCAAAGAAACAGGAGTCTTGTTAGACTGGGAGCAGGGTAAGCACTGAACGGTGCCTGTGCAGACATGTTGCATTTGAAGAATCAGTGGGATTTCCAGGTGGAGGTGTCTGAGGGAGGCAGTTGGGGATGGGAGCCAGGAATCGTTTCCCTGTGATTTTGACTGGGGAGAAATCCTTCCTTCCCAGCTACCCAGCCTTGGTCCTCTGGTCCTCCAGGGTAGAACAGCTGCGCGAGGGTGGGCGGGAAGACATTTACTCTCAATGCAGCTGATAAACCTCTTTTCCACTTCCCTGTCCCCCTCCCCCTCCCCTCCCCCTAATCTTTCACTATAACATAGTGTAAAAGCAGGAATTTAGACACTTTTATTTCAGAGACATTACTTTTACATAACTTTTTTTCCCTAATTACAGAAGGAATACATGATCAATGCAGAAAACTTGGAGAAGCACAAATGAAGAAAGAAAAAAAATCACCCAAAGAAGTTAAATCTCAGAAGCAAGCACAATTCACAGTTCTTTTCCCCATGGCTCTGGAATTTTTTATGGTCAATATCTTTGAGAGGTTACAGTTTAATGCCCATGTTACGGCCAGCTCGGAATCCCTTACATTTGTGTAACATTTTACACTCTTCCAGTGTTTTCAGCTGTGTATTTTATCACGTACTATTTCATCTTTATAGACTCCTACACATTTTGAGGGGGGCAAAAGCAGGAATTATGCCCTCACTGATTAGACATGGTGGTATTCAGGACTCAGACGGTTAGCCTCAGCCTCGGTGGGGCTTGGGTCCACAGCACCTTATTCTTTCCACACCTCACTGCCCAACTCTCCTGGGTATAAAGGAAAGACCTGGGCCCAAAGTGCTGAATTTGCTGTGGGCAAATGGGGGAGTGTGTATGGAGAAGGGAAAGGAAGGGGGTGGAGAGGGGGCAGTTCCTTCCCTCACCAGAGCCCTTGAGGGAGAGGGAGGAGAGGGTCTGGGGAGGTGGGACGGGAGGGACCTGAGGGGGTTTGTGGGTCAGGCTTGTGAGATGCAGTCTTCCAGCGCTGAAGCCTGCCCTGGCCCATCCCTGCAGGCAGTAGATGTCCGGATAATGGCTTACTTTCCACTTCACCAAATATTTTTTGAGGTCAGTTTGTTCATTAGGCACTGCAGGGAAGGCCAGATAAGGCAACCTGTGAGCAGGAGAGAGAGTGGTGCTGTGAGAGCTGGGTCTGAGTCCCAGATATGGAAACTTGGGAAAGGCATTTTTCGTCTCAGAGCCTCCACTGTTTTCATCTGTAAGATGGGGGCAAGGCTACTTTCTTCCTGGAATTATTATATGGATCAAAGGAAATAGCTGCTGTGAGGGGCCTGGTGCTAAGCCTGGGGGAGAAGACTGTCAGTAAGGACTGGTGTATATTTCTCTTTACCTGGGCCTGACCTCCTGGACTGACTGGGGGTAAATGTGCTGACACTGGGAATGAGGAAGGGGAGTCTTCGGGATACAGGGAAGGTGATGGAGGAGGAGCCTTAGGAACACAAATATTTGTTCCTCCAGGTAGTACTTGATAAATGCCCCAGGGACAAGGCAGCCAAGAGCTCTGAGGTGCAGTGGGGGCAGAGATGAATGGCGGAAATCCTTCTGAGGGTTCCCCAGGTAGGGATGGTGGGTAAGGGCATTCCATGCCCAGAGGGAAGGTGCAGGCCTTTCTCCCCTGACTGCAGGGGCGAGGGGAAGGAGATGGGGAGAGGATCTACTCCCTCCACGTTCCTTATTGCCCCCCAGGCTCCATCTAGTACCCTCCATCACACTCTCCATCCACTAACTGTGGGCCAGGCACTGCTGGGTCCTGGAGATCCCGAGCTGGGTCTTAAAGAGGAGTAGGAATTGATGAAGTAAGGGGGGGGGGAAGGGCACACAGCATGAAAGGGCGACACAACTTGGAGCTGGGCACACGGAAGGGGCTGGAACCACGCAGAGAGGAGGGGCAGGAGTGTACAAAGAGCTGGAATGCAGGCGGAATGTGGTAAATACCTCGGGGAGATGGGCTCCCAGTGCTTTGTGACTCGGAAGAAAAAGTGCCTCACATGGGCAGAAGTCCCTGTGTGGGAAGGTGTCGGGATAGACATCCTGGAGGAGGCTCTTTGAAGATGTGGCTTACAGGGAAACTGCTTTTACATGGGCTGAGGACATTCCAGATTGAGCTGGAGCTGGCCAACCCAGAATGGCCTCAGAGACAAGCCGAGGGGGTTGTATTTCATTGGGGAACCCTAGGCTGAGGGAAGGCAGAGAGAGAGGGGGAGGTTTGGAGACTTGAGAGTGGATAATGGGCAGGTTGCCCTGGGAATAATATCATCAGCTCACGTTTATAGAACATGTTCTCCATTCCAGGCTTAGCTGAAGCACTTTGTGTACATTAAGCACTCACTGCTCACAATCACCATAAGAGATAGGTAGTATTATCATCCGCAATTTACAGATGAGCAAAGTGAAAGCACAGAGAAGTTCTTAACTTCCCCGAGGTCACACAGCTGGTAAAGCGGTGAAGCTGAAATCTGAAACAAGGCAATCTGGCTCGAGGGTCCTGATTTAACCACTGCACCGTCCTATCCAGCTGTTCCTAGAAAGGGGCAACTAGTGCAGGCCGCTGGGGGTGCAGAGTGATGCAAGACCATTCTGGAAATGATCTCTACAGGATGCAGCTATTTGGATGTGGGGGAAAGATGGAGCTGTGAGTTCAGCATCTGGAACCCAGGTGGGAGGCAGGGCCATGAAAGCCTCCAGATAAAAGCCTTGCTCTCCCAGGCCTTTCTGCTAGAGCTCAGTCAGTCAGGTGCTTCCACCCAGGGCTCTTACTACAAAGGAAGGACTCAGAGATGTGAGGACTTAGAATTCATTTCTCCCTAGACTCTTCCTGTGATCCTGGCTGTAGTCTTGGCTGCCCCATGTGCCTTGGTTCCCAGCCTTTCCATCTGTTGTGTGAACTACTGGAATTCCTTCCAATAAATTATTTTTCTGCTTTAAGTGACCTGGAGTCAGTTTCTGTCACTGGCAAGCCAGGACCTGGATGGGTACAGAGGGAGTTGGTGATGATACCAAGGTCTAAAGCCTGGGAGACCAGAAGGGTCAGTTGCAGATGTATGTTTTGGAGGAAGGACGGAATTCTGTTTCAGCAGGTTAAGTTTAAAAGTGCTTGAAAAAGCCTGGAGAGGGCTTCCCTGGAAGCGCACCAGGGCTTCCCTGGTGGTGAGAATCCGCCCGCCAATGCAGGGGACATGGATTCAAGCCCTGGTCTGGGAGGATCCCACATGCCATGGAGCAGCTAAGCCCGTGTGCCACAACTACTGAGCCTGCGCTCTAGAGCCTGTGAGCCACAACTACTGAGCCTGTGTGCCACAACTACTGAAGCCCACGTGCCTAGAGCCCCTGCTCTGCAACAGGAGAAGCCACTGCAATGAAAAGCCCGTGCACCACAAAGAAGAGTAGCCCCCACTCTCCACAAATAGAGAAAGCCCGTGCGCAGCAACGAAGACCCAACACAGCCAAAAATAAATAAATAAATAAATAAAAACTTGAAAAAGCCTGGAGAGGGCTTCCCTGGTGGCACAGTGGTTGAGAATCTGCCTGCCAATGCAGGGGACATGGGTTCGAGCCCTGCTCCGGGAAGATCCCACATGCTGCGGAGCAACTAAGCCCATGCGCCACAGCTACTGAGTCCATGTGCCACGGCTACTGAAGCCCGCACACCTAGAGCCCGTGCTGCGCAACAGGAGAAGCCACCACAATGAGAAGCCTGTGCACCACAATAAAGAGTAGCCCCTGCTCGCTGCAACTAGAGAAAGCCTGTGCACAGCAACAAAGACCCAATGCAGCCAAAAATAAATAAATAAAATAAATAAATTTATTTAAGAAAAAAGAAAAAGCCTGGAGAATGGGTTGAGAAGAAGTTTCTTCTTGGCCACTGGGCCTGAGGACAGTGCTTTGAGTTAGAAGTGTGGAGATGAAGCAGAGAATTAGGGTTTGAGGTGCTGGAACTGACATGAGAGAGTGGAGAGCTGGTTTGCAAACAGTGCCTGCAGGGAGCCAGGTAGGAACCATGAAAGAGTGAGGGGGCCCAGGTATATTTCTCAGGGGGGTAAAATGCAGGCTGCAGGGAAGCATCCCATTGCTTTAGTCATCCCAGCAGAGGGAGAGCATCTTTACTGTTTCAGCAAGAGCCCAAGGAGAACTCGCAGCGTCCTTCCTTGGGCCACACGCCCATTCCCAAACCAGTCCTTGTGGCCTGGGGCTGCTGTGCTGGCACTAGCCAGGCTCAGGACAGTGGCTCACTACTGGACCTGGGAGGTGGACTGAGGATGAGGGGGGTCCCCCAGGAAAACTGGGCTTCTGTCCCCAGAAGGGGAAATGGAAGCTGGGCGAGCAAACAAGCAGATGTCAACTAAGGGAGCTTGGTAGCTTGAGAAGTTTGCAGAATGGAGGGAAGGATTCTTTTGGATGGAGAAATCTGGGCCCAGTTATAGGTAAAGAGGAGAAAACTACTGGAAAGAGTCTGGAGATACAGAGGGGAAACTGAGGAAGCAGGCCCCGGGAAGGACGTGTCGAGATGGGCTTCAGGCTGGAGGGTAGGAGTCCATCTTGGTGAAAGGAGGAACAGCTGTTTCTGAGACGAGGCAGGTAGGGAGATGATGGTGGGAGGAGGGCTGAGAGGTACTGGAAGGAAGTCACTAGAGAACCCGTTCCCAGGCCTCACCCAGGCTAAGAGCTTGGGCTTTGGAGACAGACTTCAGAGATTCAAATCCCAACTCTATCGCCTATTAGGATGTGACGCTGGGCAAATCCTATCCGGGCCTCAGTTTTCTCATTTATGCAATGAAGATGATAATAACAGGGCCCACCCAAAGGATCACAGAGAGGATTAAATGAGATAATGTATGTAAAGTACTTAGAAAAGCTGGCTAGTGTCTGGCTCATGGAAAGACCTCAGGATTAGCTATTATGATGGTAATTCTTATGATTTTTATTGCAGAGGGCTCACAGTAACAGTAATGAATTCCAGTACAACTGGCTCTGGCTCCCACCTGCTGACATAGGACCTCCAGCCACCTGCCAAGTCCCCCTCGAATATTGCTGATGGTCCCCACAGGGTGTTTCAAGTGGGTTCATCATTGTGTCTGTGCGCGCTGAGCGCTGCAGCTGTTCTGTGGGGTGCAGTGTTTTTCTGCTTCTGGGGCAGCAGGCATCTCCCTCTCCTCTCCTGTGTGACCTCGGTCGGAGGAGGGGAGAAAGGTCCCTGAGAAAGGCCACTGGTGTCTCCATGTGCTTTGGTGAGTCAGCTCTTCAGTTTTCATTTGCAGCTGCTTCTCTCTATGAGGCCTGACAGGCTTCCCCCCCGGGGCTGGGCTGAGGATGGGTGTGCGTATTCGCCACCTTGCTGTACTGTACTGGGACCTCTAGTCCTCTCTGAGGATGACAGCTTTGCCACGGAGCCTTTGGGGAGCTTCCACAGCCCCTCCGGCAAGGGCACTCCTGTGAGGTGTTCTCTCCTGGCTGCCTGGTGATTGCCAACCCCAGTGCACACACAAGGCTCCGTTGAGCGACCTGCCTCAGCCCCTCCTGCCACAGCAGCCCAGCTGAGTCCCCAGCAGAAAGCTTGGGCAAAGAGACCCGCCTTGCCCAGGCAAGGACAGACAAGGATAATGGTGAGGGGCCGAGGACACAGCGGCAGATTCAGAGCCGGGCCCCTGGCAAGGCAGGCTGGGAGTGGGCCGTCTCTCCATCTCTGGGCTGTGCTCAGTCACCAAAGGCCCAAATCAGCCCTGAGGCCCCAAGGCCCTTATCAAAGCCAGTTATCCGCCTTCTGCCCCCACCCTTCTACCCGGCTAAGGACAGACCCAAGACCTCCCCCACTGCTTAGTCCCCATCTCTTCCCAGACTCCTGTTTCAGCAGAACTCTCTCCTCTTTCTTCTTCCAAAAAAGAAAAAGAAAAGAAAAAAATCCCCATATGTCATTTGAAGCACCTGGGTCCTCTGTAGGAGTGGAGAAGGGCAGGGTACCAGCCAGCGACAATGCCCCGCCAGAAGAGTTTCATTGATTTTAGGACCAGTAGCTCTAATCTCCAGGGACAGAAAGCAGCTCAGTGGTTGCCTGGGATAGGGGGTGGGGGTGGGGACGGGGGTACTGGCTGGAAGGGGGCGTGAAGGAACTCTCTTGGGAGATGGCAATGTTCTTTATCTTGACAGGGGTGGTAATTACAGGGGTGAATACCTTTGTCGAGAAAATCATCATCAACCTATACACTTAAAATGTGTGAATATTATTGTGTGCAAACTATACTTCTCTAAAGGCGATACAAAAAAAAGATAGCTAACAAACACCAGCAAAGGTTAACTGGAGACCCCAGTTTGTGAACCAGTGACAGGGACAGTGGATGAAGCAGCTGGGGTGGCTTCCTGAGGGTCCCCTGTGGGTAAAGGCGCTGGGCCAGGGGCTGGGGCACTGAGAGGGGCCCGTCTCGGCCAGCATCCTCTGGGTGCCCCAGTCCCTGCTATGAGGTCCTTTCCTTTGCCCACAGCCAGGCTCGCTCTAGGAACTGTCCAATTCATGGCAGGAAACTACGTCCTTGAGAAGTTTCCTCATAGGTCCACCTGGAGCCTGATAAATGGTTTTGTCCTGGGCTGCTTGTGTGGCTGCTGCTCTGAGGAGCAAGGACTGTTCCTTCTCTCCCACTGGCTACCGGGAATGCCTATAAAATAAACATGACTGAAAAAGCCGGTGACCACAGTAGACACAGAGGAAATGAAAAAAAAAAACCCAAAATCAAAATAAACAAAACCCCCAAACCCACCCTGAGCCTCACACAGAAAAGCCAAGATCCCTGAGCTGGGTGGGAGGTAGAGCAGGCCTGTTTGGGGTGATATTTATACAAGGGGCTTGGTTCCTCCCTCGGGCAAGTACAGCAAGTTGTAAAATTTGAAGGCACATTTTAAAATTGTTTAAAGTCCTCCAAATGTGTTTCCTGTCTAGCACTGCGTACGGGGACTTGGTAATATGTGTGCATGTGTGGCCTGGAGTATGTGTTAATGAGGGAGTCTACAAGTAGTGATGGCCAAGGAGCCTACGAGAATCAGGGGCAAGAAAGGAGTCTGTTGTTGGTCAGGGTGTGTGTTCCTCGTGTTGGAATGCGTGTAAAGGGCCGTGGGACCTGGGAAGGTGGTTTAGTCTGGGAAATTAGCATCTTTTTAAAAACCACCATACTTATACATCATTAGTTAAAGGCCTATAGGGGTAATCATGCAGGTATGTGATTTTTACTTCTAAAGAAAGTAGGTGGGATAATATTTGGCAACATATAATAATTAGAATGTCGCAATACACATTTTGATCAATTAGATGATGATGATTAGTACTCCCGCACATCACGGCCTTCTACCTTTGCTTGAGCTGTTCCCTCTGCCTGGATGCCTTCACCAGCTGTCAAAACCCTAGTCATCCTTCCCAGCTGGCTCAGTACCACCTCCCCACAGTGCGAATTAATCACTCCCTCTTCTGGGCCCCCATGACATTTTGTCTTTTACAATGTTTACTTTGTTCCTTCCTTTCTGAAATTTAGCTGAATAAGTGTCCGCTCCCGTCACACATCCTTTGAGGACCAGAACCGACTTGGCTCTCAACGTCTTCCCTGCAGCTCTGTGCCCAGAGTGGGCTCTCAGTCAATGTTTGCTGAATTAAACTGTGTTTCTGTTTTTGTTTTTTTAAAGAGGGTTACTTTGCAGAAAATAAAGGCTCTGCATTGGCACAGACCTAATTTGGTAAAAGCCATCACACTTTAAGATATTTTTATTTCCTACTCTTTGAAGTTTGCCTCATTTAGAGTGTTGAGTGCGCTGATTTGGAATTGGTGGAATTCAAAATCTAATTTGAAGAAAATGTGGTATTATGTTATTGTAGTTCTGATACATAATGTTTATCTTGTTAGGAAACCCTTTGTTTGGGGACAGCTTTTGTGGGAGGGCAAGATGGCCTGTGGTAAGTTTGTCTTTATTATGAAATTTCCTGGCATCTGAGTGATGAGGGATGGTGACACTCTGGCAACTGGGCACCATTCCCTGTAGTGGTTTCTGAGATGGATAACGGGGAGCTCAAAACTGGGTATGGAAAAAACACTTGATTAGTGTGAATAATGGAAAGGCACCCCAAATGTAGCCTGATTAAATAGAAATGTTAAAGGGAGTGGCAATCTATAAGTCTAGCTGTTGTATTCAGCTCTCAAAAAAAAAAAAATTACAAAAAGCAAAAGATGAAGGCTCCTTGGTGTTCAGTAGTGAGGCTGTCTTGGAACAGAACTGGAACAGATGCCGGGGCTGGGCTCTCTCATGAAGGTGGGTATTCACGCTTTTTTTCCTTTGCTTCCTGGCTGCCCCCGGGGAAGATGTGGTGCCTGGGAAGAGACAGGGGCTTAGGAGCCAGGCAGCTGGGGGTGGGGGGTGGGGTGGGGATTTAAGTGGTCTTGAGTCTCAGTTCCCTCATCTGCAGAATGTAAGGAATAATAAATACCTTACAAGGGTTTGGGATACTCTTGTAAATTGCCCAACACAGCGCCTGACAGATGTAAGCGCATATGTGTGGTAGTTCCTCCACTTAGCTTGTGGGGGTCCCCCATCCTCTTCTCCCAGCCTGTCTGTGCTACCCTTTCTTCCAGATTAGGCTTACCAGATCTAGCAGATAAAAATGGGGCATGCCCAATTTAATCAGAATTTCTGTCCACATAAGCAATGAAGAATATTTTAGTATAAGTATGTCCTATGGAATATTTGGAACATATGTATGCTAAAAAAGTATTCGTTGCTTACCTGGAATTCCAATTCAACTGGGCGTTCTGTAGTTTATCTGACAACTGTGTGTCAAGGTGCATTTTCCTTTGTGAAGCCTCCTGGGTCAATTTAGTAAGCTCCACCCTCTGAACTCTTGTAACCCTTCATGACTTGGACACTTCCTTGACATCCAGGAAACAGTACCACTTTTACTTATCACTAATAATAATGATCACTTGTTGCGCATCTATGGTGCACCAGGCATGTAGGGTTACACAACCTGCCATGTTAGCCCTCACACTAACCCTACATGGCTGGAATTAGTGTCCTCAGAGGCCCGAGGAACATCAATACAGCCCAGCGGGTACACAGTGGTATCATCCTTCAGGCCCAAGTGTGCAGGACTGAACCCAAACCCCACACTTCTGCTTCCTAGGTCTCTGTCAGTGCCCGGCCCACAGTGGCAGCTGCCCACGTTTATTGTTACGGAGAGTGCTGCTCCAAAGGAGAAGCACCACTATCAGAATTGATGCGGGGACGGAGGGGTTACGACCTGTTTCCTGAGTCCTAAAAACATTATGGCCGGGCTTCCCTGGTGGCGCAGTGGTTAAGAATCCACCTGCCAATGCAGGGGACACGGGTTCGAGCCCTGGTCTGGGAAGATCCCACGTGCCGCGGAGCAACTGGGCCCGTGCGCCACAACTACTGAGTCTGCGCGTCTGGAGCCTGTGCTCCGCAACGGGAGAGGCTGCGACAGTGAGAGGCCCGCGCACCGCGATGAAGAGTGGCCCACCGCTCGCCGCAACTAGAGAAAGCCCTCGCACAGAAACGAAGACCCAACACAGCCAAAAATACATAAATAAAAATTTAAAAAAAAAAACATTATGGCAAAGACATGGGTTTTCACACAAGAACAAGGAAGTTTCTAAACTTCTAGAAATTTCTAAAGTGCTGTTTGCTTTAGTGTGTAACTCTAGCATTGTTCCTTGCAGTACTGTGAAACTCATTCCTGAGCAAAGTCCTCTCTGACACCGCCTGTGATAGAGCATGTGTGAGATGCACAGTGTATACGTGGCATGTGGTAGAGAGCTGGGGCTGGCCAGGACCGAGGACATCCATACTCCTCTGGGAGTTTTTTGGTTTAAGCTTGAGAAGCAACTGTAGGAAGCTATGGTCCTTTTTGGAAAAGGTGTTAAGCATAACTAAGCAGCCATTTCCGATACCCAATCTCCATGGGTTTTCTTCTCCCAGGTGCAGAGGATCTGGGAGTGTGGGTGAGCGGTAGATAGGTTTATGATCACCAAATGGAAATGCAGCTCCTTCTGTGGTTTGGACCTCAATTACCATATTAATGTTACTTCCTTGCTTGTGCTTCGAAGTTAGACAAATGCATCACGGCCAAGCACATTTCGTTCCCAGGATAGAAGGAAGTGACTGATGAGCATGAATGGTTATAGCTGTGAATATACCTGAGCTAGGGGGCGGATCTTCACCCCATAGGCGGGCTGCCTCTTTTTTCTCATTACCCCTTTTTCTATGTTTATTCCCATTCTAGTTTATATGAATTCTGAGGAGTTGGTTTTATAAGGGGGTGGGGAGAGCGAAGGAACTAGCCTCTCCTAATGATAACCGAGGAGTAGGTATCATCTGCATCCCAGAGTGGGGATGGAGGGGTTTAAAAGCCTTTCCAGGCTTGCAAGCCTGAAAATCGTGGAGCTGGGACCTGAACTCAGGTCTGTCTGACTTTGGATCCTCAGCTTTTTCCGTGCTGATGCGCAAATTCTACCCTTTAAGAGACTTGGGGAAACAGGAGGGGTTCATCACACATGTCTATTTCTTAAAACCACACTAGAATGACTGTGAATCGTTATATAATAATAATATAGCTCCTCCAAAGATGAGAGGTTTAACACATTTCGGAAGGTGGGCAGCAGGTCGGGGAGTGGGAACTGATTTTTTGAGAAAGGAAGAAGCTCTAAGGTGGGTGCCTGCAGAATGGACTCTTGCCAAAGGATTTTGGAAGAGTAGGGCATCTCTCAAGGAAGGATCTGGCCCAGGGCTGGAAACGGAGATGGGGTTAGGAAAGGGGGGTCTGGGGCAGTTAGGTCCCCAGGTCTTTCCTGGATCCCCAGAAGTGAAGCAATTACACCCCCTGTAAACCCTACCCCATAGGAAACCTCCCCAGTGCCCTGAGTGAATGAACTCCCTAAGAAATCTCATCAGGCTCCCGGCTCACACGTGCACTGTGCCTTGTGAGATCTTAGTTCCCAGACCAGGGATTGAACCCCCGGGCCCCCGGCAGTGAAAGCGCAGAGTCCTAACCACTGGATCGCCAGGGAATCCCGACTCACACATTTATATCTAACCCATCCCTCACCCTAAACTTTACACTCACAGATCTACTGCTTATGTGACATCTCCACCAGGAAGTCTAATTGGCATCCCACACTCTGGGGATGGCCAAAATGCACTCTTGATTTCCACCCCCAAACCCATTCCTCCCCCTAGTGACTCCCACCTCAGCAAATGGTACCACCTAATTGCCAAGAAAAACCAAACCAAAACAGAGCAAAATGGGAGTCATCCTTGACCGTCCTATCTCTCAACCGTCATCCAGTCCTCATCACATCTTGTCAGGTCTGCCTTCCGGTACATCCTGAAGCTGACCCCGGCTTACCACCTCCACCTCGACCACTTGGGCCGAGCCACCATCACCTCCCCTCACCTGGATCTAGACAGCAGCCTTCGCTCCGGTCTCCCAGCGTCCACTCTCACCCCTATAATCCTATGCTTTACAAGATAACCAAGAGATCCTTGTAAGCGTTAAGTTTTCTCCTGGGCTCCCCTGGCCAAACCCTCCAGTGGCTCCCAGTCACACAATGGAATTCAGGTGCTCCCTGTGATCTACCAAGCCCTTCATTATCTGGCCCCAGGCTCCCTCCCCCACCTTATCTCAAACCATTTTTCTCCTTACTTACCACTGTCCAGCCACACCGGCCTTCTTGGTGCTCTTTGACCTCCCCAGCTTGCTTTAGCCTCAGAGAATTTGCACTTTGAATGTCAGGCTGGAAAACTTTCCCCCAAGATACACACTTAGTCAGTCACATGTCGCCTGCATTGAGAGGTCTTTTCTGATGACTCCAGCTCGCAAGAACTTGCACGAGGAAGGTCACACCCATGCACTCGTGTTCCTCGTCATCTTCTTTTTTTTTGACATATTACAAAAGATGTTTATTTCTTACTCATATAAAGTCCAAAACAGACATCTGATTGGCAGGTGGCTCTCCTCCAAGTGAAGATTTGGAACTTCCTTTATCTTGCGATTCTCTTATCTTCAAACTATGGCATCCCAGGTCACCATGCTTATTATCACTGGTAAAGAGAAGACTCCACTGGACGAATACAAGGTGAACATGCATGATTGCTATTCCCACTCCATCTGAAGCCTTGCCAGCTTCATCAGTGGTCCTGAGGTCTCAGCTTCAGTCTCTGGAGCAAGCTGGAAGTCCCAACCATCCCATCCTCGTTGCCAAACTGTCCCCTCTTCACCTTCTTATTTTGCTTTACTTTTCCTCATAGCACTTGTCATTACCTGACATTTATATTCATACATATATATATATTTATATTTAAAATAGATATTATGTATTTATTAAATATGTATATATTATTTTCTGTTTATTTTCTGTTTCTTCCCAGTAGATTTTAAGCTTCATGGGGCAGAGAATAATGTAGAGAATAATGCCGGGAAGATAGCAGGATTTGAAAAAATAATCTAGCCTCAGGAACACCAGGCAAAAATAGGTAAAAGGAGTATATGGATAAAAATAGTCTGTGTGCTGAATGATGAAATTCCTGCCCCCTTCCCTACCTGCTTCCTGAAAGCTAGGGCTGCACTCCCAGAAACAAGATGAGAGGACTCTTTTCTAGAAAAAGTGCCAGAGAATGGTCCCAAAGGAAAGGTTAACCTTTAGAAAAGATGAGAAAGCCTCTAGATATCCTTTTTTTCCTTCCCTTCTTCCAACCTTCACTCCTTCCAATTTTCCCTCTGTTTCTTCCTCCCTTCCTTCCTTCCACAAATATTTGTTGAGCATCTACTATGTGCCAGACAATATTCTAGGTGCTTGGGCTCTATCTGTAAAGAAAACTGAGGTAGATCTTTGCCTTGAAGAGCTAGTATGCTATCGGAGTACAGTCACAAACCCAGCTTGTACATATAGCTACCCAACAGCTTTTTCTGTGCCTCATGCTGAAGTATGAATGGATAGCCAAGGGTCAGCAGGCATTTTTTTTTTTTTTTTTCGCGGTACGCGGGCCTCTCACTGTTGTGGAGCACAGGCTCCGGACGCACAGGCTCAGCGGCCATGGCTCACAGGCCCAGCTGCTCCGCGGCATGTGGGATCCTCCCAGACCGGGGCACGAACCTGCGTCCCCTGCATCGGCAGGCGGACTCTCAACTGCTGCGCCACCAGGGAAGCCCTCCGCAGGCATTTGAGGAAGGCTCCAATGGGAAAAAGACAGAGATAAAGCACACAGAGAAAAAGAAATCACAAAGAAAATAGGAATAATGCAGGGAGTAGAAGAAATCTTTTAAAAAAATGGTAACTGATATTTTTAGAGAGGTAAGAGGATTCATGAAATAAAAAGATTATGTTAAAAAGCAATTAGACAAAAAAAACAAAAAAAAGCAATTAGACATTTAATTAATCAGAAATTAGACATACGTTAGTAAAAACAATTAACCAAAGGAATGAATAGTTTAGCTGAGGAAATCTCTAAGAAAGCAGAAGAAAACAAAGTGTTGGGGAATAGGGGAGGAAATATAAAAATTAGAAAAACAACCCAGGAGACTGAACATCCAACTAATACGAGAAAGGAGATGGGAGGAAATTATCAAATAAATAATACTAGAGGGCTTCCCTGGTGGCGCAGTTGTTGAGAATCCGCCTGCCAATGCAGGGGACATGGGTTTGAGCCCTGGTCTGGGAAGATCCCACATACCGCAGAGCAACTAACCCCATGTGCCACAACTACTGAGCCTGAGTGCCACAACTACTGAGTCTGCACTCTGGAACCCGCGAGCGACAACTACTGAAGATTGTGCACCTAGAGTCTGTGCTCCGCAACTAGAGAAGCCACCCGGGCATGGCAAGGAAGAGTAGTCCCCTCTCACTGCAACTAGAGAAAGCCTCGTGTGCAGCAATGAAGACCCAGTGCAGCCAAAAATAAAATAAGATTAAAAAAAAAAAAAAAGAAAAGAAATGATACTAGAAACTTTCTAAGAACCAAAATTTTAGAATGAGAGTGATAAAGATTTGCATTCACACAAAGGATCAGGAATGGGTTTAGTCTTAGACTTCTCAGTAGCAACGCTAGAAACTAGGAGGCCTTGATGTCCTGAGGGAAAACGCTTTCCAACCTATGATTCTACCCCAACCAAACTAGCAATGAAGGATGGGGTTAGGATAAAGAGCATTACAAGTCACTCAAACACACAAAAGAAAGCAAATGTTTCTCAGGAAGTTCTTGGAAATATGTCCACAAAGGAGAAGTAAACACAGAGAGGATGGGACATGGGATCCAGGAAACAGGGCTCTAACACAGGATAAAGGGGAAGGGAATTCCCAGACTGTTGATGAAGAGGAGCTCCAAGGTGGCAGCTGTGCTAGAGAACTAAAGACCAACCAACCCAGATTAGAGCAAAGGAGTGAATGACTCCTGGAAGACTGTCTCCAAGAAAAAGGGCACTGCCAAGCTATTGATGAGTTTGACCACATTGAGAGGAAGGATCGATCAGAGAGTTTGGGGATAAATTAGTAATCAGGAAAAGAAAACAAATAAATAAAATAGTCCAGGAAATATTTTCATTTTAAATTCATTTTTGAATTGGTAATACATTCACATGGTTGAAAAATCAAAATGATATAAAAATCAAAATAACTGACTCCACGTACCCTGTCTCCTCCCAAATAGGCAACCATATTATGTTAGTTTCTTATGGACACTTCCAATGATTTTTTTTTTTTTTAAGTTGTGGTAAAAAAGACATAACAAAATTTACCACCATCATCTTTTTTTTTTGGCCACACTGCACCGCATGTGGGATCCTAGTTCCCCAACCAGGGATCGAACCCATACCCCCTGCACGGAAGCGCAGAGTCTTAACCACTGGACCTCCAGGGAAGTCCCACATCATAATCATTTTTAAGTGTACAGTTCAGTAGTGTTAATTATATTCACATTGTCATGTTCCAGGGTTTTTTCCATAAGGTATGAGTAAATATGAATATACTATCTTATTTTTTTAAATATTCTATATACATTGTTCTACACTTTGCTGTTTTCGTTTTCCATTATATCCTGGAGATCTTTCCACGGAGAGTTTCCTCATTCTTTTATCAAGTGGCTTAGTGCTCCACTGTGTGGATGTACAGTAATTTATTAGACCAGTTCTCTATAGAAAGACACTTTTTTCCCCAATACTTTACTGTTGTAAATGAATGCCACCGTGAGTAACTGTATACATACTTTGTTTCAAATGTCTGCAGATATAGCTGCAGGACCAATTTCCTGAAGTGAGACTCCTGGGTGAAAGTGTAAATGCATTTGTAATTTTGCTTGATATCTCCAAATCCCGCTCCATGTGAGTTACACTGTTTTGCCTTCCCACTGGCAATATATGAAAACGCCTGTTCCCTGAAGCCTCATCAACAGACTGTGTTATAAAGTTTTGGATTTTTGCCAAGCTGATAAATGAGAAATGCTACCTCAATATAGTTTTTTTTTTTTTTTTTTTTTTTTCCCGGTACGGGGGCCTCTCACTGTCGCGGCCTCTCCCGTCGCGGAGCACAGGCTCCAGACGCGCAGGCTCAGCGGCCATGGCTCACGGGCCCAGCCGCTCTGCGGCATGTGGCATCTTCCCGGACCGGGGCACGAACCCGTGTCCCCTGCATCGGCAGGCGGACTCTCAACCACTGCACCACCACGGAAGCCCTCTTTAAACATTTAAGAGCCATTTGCCTTTCTTTTCTGTGAAATATTCATGTTCTTTGGCCATTTCTCTATTGGGTTGTTGGTCTTTCCAGATAATTATTAACTACAAAGAAAATAAGTTTTTGAAGAAAATTCTAGAATGGATCATAGTATATTACAAGGCTCAATTCTGAATAATTATTACAGTTTCATAACTATCTACATGCTAAATATTGAATTTACCAAAAATTTGGATTTGACTATATTGGGAAGGTAGAAGCAAAGTGTGTGTGTTTGTGCATTGAGGGGCAGAACATAGAGAACTAAATACCTTCCATAAGAGGAAGTCATAGATAAAGTCTAAAATAAAAAAAATAAGAAAGAAAGAAATAACAACTGCAGTACCAGCTAAATCAGATTGTTTAGAAATATGAAGGTAAATATCAAAAGAAGCAACTAGAAAGTTTGAGTGTGGTTGCCTCTGGGAATGGGGATTGGGAGTTGGGGAAGGGTGTGGCAGGGGTTATTGTTTTTCATCGAAGTTATTTAGTCCTATTTGACTTTCTAAACTATGTAATGCATTCCTGTGATAAAACAAAATTAATTATATACAATTAAAAGGGGGTGGCATATACATTACAATATAAAGCCTTCCCCTTTTCAATAGAGGGATATAATGGAATGTGATATGGATAATGGAGTGTTTATGCTAGTTATTGCAGCCAGAAGGGGTTAAAAGACTGAAGAAGACCCAACAGGTCTTTTTTTAAAAAATTAATTAATTATTTATTTTTGGCTGCATTGGGTCTTCATTGCTGCGCATGGGCTTCCTCTAGTTGCGTCAAGTGGGGGCTACTCTTTGTTGTGGTGCGCGGGTTTCTCATTGCGGTATCTTCCCTCGTTGCAGAGTATGGGCTCTAGACACACAGGCTTCAGTAGTTGTGGCACGCAGTCTCAGTAGTTGTGGCATGCAGGCTCAGTAGCTTCGCGGCACGTGGGATCTTCCCAGACCAGGGCTCAAATCCGTGTCCCCTGCATTGGCAGGCGGATTCTTAACCACTGCACCACCATGGAAGTCCCAAGGGCTTTTTAAAAAGCAAACAAAGTCATGTTTGCAGGAAAGTCTCTTCCAATCGTAGGCCAACTTCTAATTCCGTCCATGATGGAGTAATAGGGACCATCCTCTACCCTCCTGCATTAAACAACTAAACAAATGGACAGACTCTATGAAACAATGATATTCAGACATTGGACAACAGGCAGAACAGAACAGTGATCCCTGAGAGGGAGGAAAAAAACAAAGTGAGCTCTAAGATTTCCCAAGATTACTGCCTGAAGAGAATTTCCAGGCAGTGATGTAGAGAGGGTCACCCAGGCTGAGCCTGGTGATCTCCCGGAGTTGAGGAGAGGGAGCTGGGGGTCTGGGGAGGCCGAGGTGGGCAGTTCACAGGTCAGGGCACTGAAGAGGAGAGAGCTGCATGGAGAGAGAATTCTGGAGATCTGCAGAGCGTCCCCTCCAGGTGTTCAGTTGTGTGCTGAGCAGTGTACACATGTAGGGGAAGAACCATAGGAAAGGAGGCATTCCTCAGAGCTTAGACAACTCCAGGAATACTTTGTGTTCCTGTTACCAAACCAAACTTGGGTCTGCTTGCCTGGTCGAAGTAAAGCCAATCTATTGACACCAAGTTGTGGTGAAGGAGGGTGGAGTTTTTATTGCAGGGTGCCAAGCAAGGAGTCCAGGCAGCAAGTTCTTAAAAGACCTGAACTCCTGGGTGGCATTCAGAGAAAGGTTTTCAAAGACAGGGTGAGGGAGGGGGGGTTGTAGGATATGTGATCAGCTGGTGGACATTCTTCTGATTGGTTGGTGGTGAGGTAATCCAGAGTCAACATCATCAACCTTCTGGTTCCAACCAGTCTGGGGCAGCATACAATTAACTTCTTCCACCTGTGGGCGTTTCATTATCTACAAAACAGCTGAAAGGGTATGGCTCAGAGTATTGTCTGTAGCCCTTGAGGAGGAACTAAAAGTCCTTGATTTTATTTAATGGTTAAACTATTATTATTTTGTCTTACTTGACTGTTTTCCTTTGTTTCTACATTTCCTCACTTCTCTGATTAAATTTATTCTTTGGAACTCGGAGAAGGCCTAGGAGTCTGAAGTTTTTCTACAAACAAGAGGCAGGTGGAGGACATGGTGGGGGTCTGTCCTGGGAAGGCCCCAGAGGGTCCTGCTCAGTTATAGTCTCACCAACCAAAGTAGAAAGACCTCCTAACAGTTATCACTCTGTGCCGGTTATTAATTTATTGCCTCTCAGCTCTAAATTGATTCCTCAGCGGCTTCCTTGATGGCGCTGTGATTAAGAATCCGCCTGCCGATGCAGCGGACATGGGTTCGAGCCCTGGTCCGGGAAGATCACACATGCTGCAGAGCAACTAAGCCCGTGCGCCACAACTGTTGAGCCTGTGCTCTAGAGCCCGCGAGCCACAACTACTGAGCCCGTGTGCCACAACTACTGAAGCCTGCACGCCTACAGCCCATGCTCCGCAACAAGAGAAACCACCTCAATGAGAAGCCCGTGCACCACCACGAAGAGTAGCCTCTGCTCGCTGCAACTAGAGAAAGCCCGTGCACAGTAATGAAGACCCAACACAGCCAAAAATAAATAAATAAAATTTAAAAAAATTGATTCCTCATTGCCTGCTCTGTGAAAATGGAGATGAGCTCTTTAAATATTTTTGTTATTTTAAAATTATTTTTTCTTCCTGTTTTATTGAGATATAATTGACATACAGCACTGTATAAGTTTAAGGTGTACAGCATAATGATTTGACTTACGTACATTATGAAATGATTGCCCCAGTAAGTTTAGTGAACATCGATCATCTCATACAGATACAAACTAAAAGAAAAAGAACAAATATTTTTCCTTGTGATGAGAACTCTTAGGATTTACTCTCTTAACAACTTTCACATATAACACACAGCAGTGTTAGTTAGATTAATCATGTTGTACATTACATCCCTAGGACTTATTTATCTTATAACTGGAAGTTTGTAACTTTTGACTGCCTTCATCCAATTCCCCCTCCCCTCACCCCCACCTCTGGTAACCACAAATCTGATCTCTTTTTCTACGAGTTTGTTTGTTTGTTTTTGAAGTATATTGACCTACAACACTAAGTTAATTCCTGGTACATAATACAGTGAGTTTATATTTCTATACAGTACAAAATGATCACCACTAAACATTATGGGCATGATTTTAGGCTTTGTTAAAGGAGGATGCTGCAGAGACATTGCAGGAGGAAGAAGTTTTCCTTCCGGATTCTGGTGTGCTCTCTCCACAGGTTTCTGTAGCATACACAGCTTCTCAGATGCAGCTGGGGGAGGGCTTGTCCTTCTCAGCCCTAGAAGTAGTGGCTGAATATCTGCTATTCCTATATGCCTTTAGAGTTCTGTTTATCTCTTACGGACCAATCTCTTGTTACGGTTAATAATTCTTTTTTTAAAAAAAAAAATTTATTGGGCTTCCCTGGTGGCGCAGTGGTTGGGAGTCCGCCTGCCGATGCGGGGGACGTGGGTTCGTGCCCCGGTCCGGGAGTGTCCCACGTGCTACAGAGCGGCTGGGCCCGTGAGCCGTGGCCGCTGGGCCTGCGCGTCCGGAGCTTGTGCTCCGCGGCAGGAGAGGCCGCAGCAGTGAGAGGCTCATGTACTGCAAAAAAAACCAAACCAAACCAAACCAAAACAAAAATTTATTTATTTATTTTTGGCTGTGTCAGGTCTTAGTTGCGGCACGCGGGATCTTTCATCGCAGCACACGGGCTCTTCGTTGCCACGCGCAGGCTTCTCTCTAGTTGTGGTGCGAGCTCCAGAGCATGTGGGCTCAGTAGCTGTGGTGCGCAGACTTAGTTGCCCTGCAGCATGTGGGATCCTAGCTACCCAACCAGGGATCGAACCAGTGTCCCCTGCATTGAAAGGTGGATTCTTATCCACTGGACCACCAGGGAAGTTCCAATAATTCTTTATATTAAACTTTCCCTGTTCCTGGCTGATACATGGGCCTCAAGTAGCCTCCTCAGAAGAGTATTGTCTCAGTGGCCAGACCAAATTAGCCCTAAATGAAAGGCTGTTTCGGTCTTGCCAAATGGCACTTAAAAGCAAGTTTTAAAAGATCAATCTATTTCCAAGTAACTTAACTGTGTCTCTGAACAAGGCTCAAAAATATTCAAAGCAATTTTAAAAAAAAAAGGCCAGCACCAAACAACATAAAATTCACAGGGTCTGGCATCCAACCGATAACTACCACACACGAAAAAAAGCAGGAAAATACGACCCAAAATGAGAAAAATCAACCAATCGAAACAGATCCAGAAATGACACAGGTGATAGAATTAGTAGACGAAGGATTTTAAATAGCTATTATGAATATATTCCATATGTTCGGGAAGATAAAGAAACACAGGAACATGATAAGGATAGATGTGAAAGATGTAAGGTAAGACAGCAATTGACCTTCTAGAATTGAAAATTACAGTGCCTGGGATGAAAAATATACTGGATGGGATTAAAAGCAGATTGGACACTGCAGAAAACAGCTGGGTGAACTTGAAGACTTAGCAATAGAAAGCTAAAATGAAACACAGAGAGGAAAAAACAGAAGAAGAAAAAGAAGGAGAGGAGGAGGATGTAGTAGTAGTAGAAGCAGTAATCAGTGAGCTCTGGAATACTATCAAGCAGCATATATACCTGTTTGGAGAACCAGAAAGGTGGGGAGAGGGGTGACAGAAAAATATGTGAAGAAATAATGGCCAAAAGACTTTGTGTTTTTTTTGTTTTTTTGTTTGTTTGTTTTGCAGTACACGGGCCTCTCACTGCTGTGGCCTCTCCCGTTGCAGAGCACAGGCTCCGGACGCGCAGGCTCAGCAGCCATGGCCTCACGGGCCTAGCTGCTCCGCGGCATGTGGGATCCTCCTGGACCAGGGCACGAACCCGCGTCCCCTGCATCGACAGGCGGACTGTCAACCACTGCGCCACCAGGGAAGCCCAAGACTTTGTGTTTTTGATAAAAACTATAAACGCATATATCCAAGAAGCTCAACAAACCCACAAGAAATATGAAAGCACATCATAATCTGCCTTAATCACTGCTGAACATCAGTGATGAACAGGAAATCTTAAGAGCAGCCAGTGCAAAAAACAGGTTAAGTAAAGAGGAAAAAGAGAAGCAGACTTCTCGTCAGAAACAACGCAAGCCTGAAGACAGCGGAGCAACGTCTTTAAAGTACTAAATGATAAAGCTGTCAACCTAGAATGCAGTGGAGATGTCTTTCTAAACTGAAGATGAAATAGAGATGCTTCAGACATTCAAAAGCTGAAGGAATTCATTACCAGCAGACCTGCACTATAAGAAAAAATTTCAAGCAGAAGAAAAATGATACCAGATGGAAATCTCCATCTACACAAAGGAATGAAGAGCACCAGAAATGGTAAATATATGGGTAAATATAGAGACTATTTTCTTAGTTTAAAATTCTCTTTAAATGATAGTGGAGGGATTAAAACAAAAACAGTCATGTGTGTGGGATTTATGGGATATGTAGAAATAAAATGCAGGACAACAGTAGCACAGAGGCTAGGAGGTGGGAAATAGACCAAGTAAGGTGCTTACACTCTAAGTGGTATAATATTACTTGAAGAAGATAGTCTATGATAAATTAAAGATACATTCTGTAATCTTATGGAAACACACACACACACACGTTTAAAAGTATAGCTTAATAAGATAATAAAGGAGACAAAAAATGGAGTCACGGTCACAAGCATCCACAGGGGCATGTTGGCTGCCCGCTCTAAAAACTGAGCTTTTGGGTTGGGTTCCTCAGACCACAGGGGTGGGAGGGGGCACAGGGGGGGATGTCCCACAGAGCCTCCAGGTGTTTCGGACAGAATAAGTACTGTCAGAAAAGCGCTTCCTCTTCTGCCACCTTCTGGCAGGAAATCCAGCCTATTTTTAACTCGGGCTTCTGCTTACGTGCTCTTGGCTACAAGAGAACCTGCCGCTTCTGAGGCCCCTAGCGGCCACAGTCTCCCTAGCTTCCCCACTGTCCCCAGCGCCGGGAGGCTCACGGTCTGCTCCGATGCTCCCAGCTGCCCAGCCACCTGTCCCAGAAGAGGCTCCTTCGCTGCGGGTGTCACGGCGAACACCCACGCACGATAGGCGGCCCCTCAGCCCGGGCGCAGATGTGCGAGAGAACCTCTAGGGGGCGCCATGCACACAGAGACTGTGGGAGCGGCGCCGACAGGGTAGTCCGGGAGGGAATGGGACCGCAGACTTGTGCCCGAGGTGTGTGTGTGTGTGTGTGTGTGTGTGTGTGTGTGCATGAAGGTGCACTGTGTGAAAAGGGTGTGCTCTGCTGCGAGTGTGAATGTTTTTGTGACTGCTTATGCTATGAAACATAAACATAACAGCCTCTGCCCTTTTGGTCAGCCGCCCCCTCTGCCGGGCCTGTCTTCCCTCCTAGTGCACCAGCCAACTCCCACACGCTAGCTGGCAATCCACCACCCGTCCCTCAAGCCTCTCATCTCTCCAAAAGCCGTCCCTGGTGGCCCTGCCCACAGGCCCAGCCAAGTGGCCCTTTCCCTCTGGGTCGTACGCCCAGGGCTTAGCACAGGGCCTGGGGCGTGCTTAGCCCTCGAGGAGTGAAGAATGCTCCCAAGGCGCGTTGTGAGCCCTTTCTAGGGGTCAGACCAGGTGCTGGCAGGCCTAGAAGAGCCCCCAGGTGACAGGCCTCAGGACACAGAGGGGTGCCAGGATCACCCTCCAGGCCCAGGGCTGGGTCTAGGGGGGTCTGTGCCCAGAGTGGGCAGTGCTGGTGCCCAGGGTGGTAGGTGTGGGGACACGGCCCACGAAGAGCAGGGCAGGCTCTGTTGGTCTCTCCCCAGGTCCCTATCGCAGGCTCAGGGTCTGGTGCGTGTGTGTGAAGGCGTGTCCGTGGTGTGCAAAGAGGGGTCCCTTTCATTGTTGTCTCCTTATTGATCAGCATATGACAGGAGTGGGAGGGTTGTTCAGGGCCCCTGGGAGGAATTGCGGTGGGCATCTGTGTCTAATGCCGGTGTGGACTCATGTCTCTGTGTACGTATGGACGTGGGTGAGAAGCCCCTGCCTCGCCCTGTGTCTGTGAGTGTGTCTGGGCATATCCTTGGGGTCCTAGGAACCTGTAGGTTCCAGAGGGCGTGAATGTGGCCCTGCTCTCTCCCACACCCCACCCTCTCCCTCCCCTAGATTTTCCCGGACTCCAGACTTTGTCCAGCCGGTTTGGCTGCTGCCCTTCCGGGCAGGAAACACTGTTTGTTTAGTTGGGGCCGTCAGCGTGGTCTGTGTTGGCAACTGTCATCTGTCGGATGCCAGTCCTCAAGCGTGTCACCCTGTGTGACCCCGGGTGCAAGTGTGGCTTGGGTGCCTGTGAGCCCCTCCACCTGTGTGTAGGCTCTCGTTTGTTGAGTGTGTTAGTGTGACCTTCCTGTGCGTGCCTGGTGCCCGTGAAGGGTGGGAGTGTGGCTTTGAAGTGTGTTGAGCGTGCACGCCGGAATGTGTGTGGAAGTGGCGAAGCGGTGTGTGTCAGGGGCCTGCCCACGGGGCGGCTGCAGGGGCAGGGGTTGCTGGCGGGCCCGGGCTGCCTGAGCTGCTCCCTTGGCCCAGGGAGGACCCTTCCACTTCAGCTGTGTCAACAAAGCCCCTGCCTTCCTTTCTGAGGCCCCTTCAGGGTTGTCATTCCTCCCCCCCACCCCATCTCAGAGCAGGGAATTTGATTGAAAGCATGGGGTTGCAAGGTTGTGAGGTTATATGCCAGGGTGTGAACTGAAGTGTGCAAAATTGTGCATGAGCGCGAACGTGAAGCCGAAGCGTCCCCTGGCCAACACCAGCCTCTCAGTGGCAGGTTGGGGGGGACGCAAAGCCACTTGAGCTGAGCTCTCGCAGGTCCCCAGGCCGGTTCATCCACTTATAGCCAGGCTTGGCGACAGCCCTGTAATTAACCCCGGCCAGGTGCTGTGGTGAAAGCCCAGCGTGTGACGCTGACCCTCTGGAGGAGGAGCTGTATCTGTCCCCGCTCCCCCCAACCTCTGTTTAAGCCAGAGGCCAGGCCTCCCTGGCTCAGATCTCAGGCTAGCATCGCTGGGTTCTGCTTGCAGCTGCTCTTCCTGCTCTGGGCCCAAAGTATCCTGTCTGGCCTGGCCCCAGCACATCTGGGCCGTTCCCTGTGTCAGCACCACACTTGCCAGTGTGTCATCCCGGGGCTGAGCTACCCAGCCTATGTGTCCCCACCACTTCCCACCTCTGTCCCCCATGCTAGCCCTCGCCCCCCCCCTCCACCTAGCTCATGTCCTTCATCCACACCTGTGTCCCCCCATCCAAGTCCATGTCTCCTGGTCCTAGCTCATGTCCCTCCATTTCAATCTCTGTCCCATCCCAGCCCATGTCACCACCACATCCAACCCATGACCCATGTCCCCCCGGCTCAGCCCAGGCTCCTGGGTTTGCCGATAAGGCAGAACAAGGATGGCAAGGGAGACTGCGTAAGGCTTTGGGGCTGAGTAGCTCTAAGCTGGACAGGTGTGGACTTGGCCCAAGTCCACTCTCAGCCCCATAGCATCTAGAACTGAAGGGAGGGAGAGAAGGGGGGAAGGGGTCAGAGAAGTCCTGAGATGGAGGATGCACTGGGATGTCTCCACTCTGCCCCAGGCTTCAGAACAGGCTGAGCCTAAAGCATCCTCCAGCGCAGCCCCCTGCTCCCCTCAAGGGCCAGCACCCACCCTTGCAGGCCCCCAACCCAGGGCACAAGGTTTTGAACCCAGCCTGGATTACAAACGGCCCTGCTGACCTCGTGTCCAGAAGGGGAGGACGCGGCTGGCTCTGAACGTCACTCCACCAGCCAAAATCTGTTCTGAGTTGTTTGTTGTGGCTGCAGTTTTTCACCCTGGGGAGGGCAGGAAGGAAGGGGCTGTGTGAGAGTCTCTGTCTGGCTGTGTCCTGGGATGTCCCTCGGAGGACCCTCTGGGAATTCCAGCGTGTGTTGCTATGAACCCTCTTGAGGCCCTTGTGGAGGCGGCCAGGACAAGAGAACAAGGAGGAAGAGGACCCTGCTCAGCGTGGGCACGCTGCCATCTGGAGCTGGATTTGCCAGTCTGGAGCTGGCACAGCTCACTGAATTGAACTTCCCTGGCCTCAGGGCCCTGTCCTTTGGGGTGGGGACAGGACACTAGCAGAATGTCAGGTCCTGGGGCACCATCTGGCAGCCATCAGCAGATTCTAGGGGCATCTCAGGTGCTGGGATGTGGCAGCAGGAAGAAGGTGGCTTAGCCTGGCTTTCCCATGCCCTGCTGTGGTCCTGGTGCTCTCTTTCCCCCTCCCCCCAGCATCGTGCTCAGTCCCATATCCCAAACTGTTCTATTTGGTTCTGTGCACTCCTCCCCTGCTTTATCCTCTCCATCAACAGGTATTGAGTCTGGATCGTAGGCCCCCTTCCTTCCTTCCTGCCACCCCTGCCCTCATTCACACCTCCAGCCCTTGCCCTCAGGCCCACCACTGGCATCATCTCACCTCTGCCTTGGCCAGGACACCCTGGTCTATGCAGATCTTGGTGCCCCAAGGCAGAGGCCCTGTGCCAGGCGGGCTCAGGGTCATGTCATCTGTGCATCTAAATGCTGAGCCCTCACCCCACTCCATCTTACGTGCTCTGGGAACTAAAGCCTTGCCTGCGGGGGATCCCAGCAGCACCCCAGAACTTCCTGAAGCCCCAGCCTTAGGGGAAATGAAAAGCGATCTTTGAAGTGAGTCGTGCTTCCTCCTTAATCCCTGCTTGTGGGGGATTAAGGGGTTTCAAAGACCAGTCTCCAATTCCTGGGAAGGTGCAGATCTTCCCTTCTGGGGCATCACAATATGATAGGAAAAACTGGGGGCTCAGAAAACCTGAGTTCCAGTCCTGGCTCTGCCATGGACATCTAAGTGACTGTGGGCAGGTCACTTGCTCTCTCTGAGCCTCGGTTTTCACATATGTAAAATGCGGGGTTTGGACTGGCTCCCCCAATCCAGAGCTGAAGTCCTTTGATGTCTTTCTCCAAAACCTCTGAATGACTCTGATGGAGGGGATGACAGGAGGCAATCAGAATTTGTGGGAAAGGGTTCCAGGTGGTGGTGCAGGGTCCAATGGTCAGAATACAGCGACAGACAGACCCATTTTGAATGTCAGCCTTGAGGGACATAGCCTCTTAGGCCCTCAAGTTTTCCTATCTGTGCTATTGGGGTAGTAAGGCTTCCAAGGGCGTGATGCACACAGTGCATGTAAAGCACTGGGCACAGTGCCTGGCACGTAGTAGGTGCTCAGTGAACGGAAGCTGGCTTGCTCTAGCTCCTGCTCCCAAATGCCTGGCCTTCTTGCAGCCTTCTCATTCTTGGATTTTTTTTTTTTTTGGTACGCGGGCCTCTCACTGTTGTGGCCTCTCCCGTTGAGAAGCGCAGGCTCCGGATGCGCAGGCTCACCGGCCATGGCTCATGGGCCCAGCCGCTCCGCGGCATGTGGGATCTTCCCGGACCGGGACACGAACCTGTGTCCCCTGCATCAACAGGCGGATTCTCAACCACTGCGCCACCAGGGAAGCCCCCATTCTTGGATTTTTGAACCCACTAGATCCTCCCCATCCCAGCCGGCCAGCTCCTACCCCACGTAGGAGCTCCTGGACTCCTTTGTGGGACAAGCCCACACTCCTCAGCCTTCAAGGCCCTCAAGACTGCCTAGTAGGGCCCCAGCTATGTGTACCTCCTCCTCCTACGTCCCCAGGCTAGAGTGTGATTTTTTCCCCCCATGTTCCTATAGCTTCCTGGCATTTACCCATGTTACACCTGGTTACATTGCCATATGTGTGTGTGTCACTGATTCCTCATCACATATCAACACATGCGAAATTATGAGCTCATCTGAGGCTAGAGACTGTCTTCTTTGTATCCCCAGCACCCAGGTTAGGGCCTGGCACTCAGCAGGCGCTCAATAAATGTCGATTGAATCCATGAATGACTAGATCGATGAGCCTACCTTTTCAAGTCCTGTCTCCACGTAGGGAGCCTCGGACTAGTGCACTGGCTGCCCCTGATCCTTTCCCCACCTGCCCTCCCACCCCCACTCCTCCCAGCTCTGCCAGTGGGAAACCTACCCACTCTCCACGGTCCGGTCGAAATTCCGTTTCCCATGTTTTATGAGTACAGAGGGGGAGAAGACACAGTCCCTGCTGCTCAGAGACTCACAGTACAGCTGGCAAGAGCCACAGGGCACACAGGAGGGGCCCTCACCCAGGACCCAGCCTGCCCACACAGTGCCCTGGTTGGGCTGGAGTCACTGCTTGGCAATGAGGAAAAAGGCACCCCCTCCCTGGGCCAGGGAGCTTGGCTGGGCAAGGGAAGCCTGGATAGATCTTGGCCCCTATCAGCAACCCCTCACCGCCCTCCTGAAGTGCCCACCTGTACAACCCTGACCTCACTGGGCTTAGGTGGGGCTGTGACCTTTGACGGCTTCAGCCACTGTCCCGTCTTCTTCCTTCTGTCCCCTCACTCTCCTGATGGATGTAGGGTGCTGTTGTTATGTGCGGCTACAGCACCCACAAACTCTCAGCCTTTTGGCCATAATGTTTTAAATGAAAGAAATAAAATTACAAAGGATTATAAAGGAAACCAATTATATTGAAACACAGTTATCAAAACATTTACATTTTTTGGTATAGTAATATATATGCTTCTTTATTAACACATTAAAAACAAGATCTAACAACCACGGTTATTTCAAAGTAGTGATGAGATAAATGATATTTTGAGATATCTTCAAAAACTATAACGCAGTCTGAACACATCTGTGTCTGTTACAAAGTCACAGGCGCCCTTAAAACTACTGTGGCTATTTTTTTTTTTAAAGCTTCTTTGTTTTACCTTCACATTGTTTTTTAAAATTTTTATTTATTTATTTAGTTTTGGCTGTGTTGGGTCTTCGTTGCTGCGCGCGGGCTTTCTCTAGTTGCGGTGAGCGGGGGCTACTCTTTGTTGCGGTGCGCAGGCTTCTCGTTGCAGTAGCTTCTCTTGTTGAAGAGCAGGGGCTCTAGGAGCGTAGGCTTCAGTAGTTGTGGCACGTGGGCTCAGTAGTTGTGGCTCAGGGGCTGTAGAGCACAGGCTCAGTAGTTGTGGCACACGGGCTTAGTTGCTCCGCGGCATGTGGGATCTTCCCTGACCAGGGCTCAAACCTGTGTCCCCTGCATTGGCAGGTGAATTCTTAACCACTGAGCCACCAGGGAAGCCCACTACTGTGGCTTATTGCCCAAGTACATAGGAGAATGTTAAATTTCAGTTACAGGCGAGTGAAAATAAAGATATAATTTTTTCCTATCTAGGTTCACACCCCCCTGAAATCCATAGACCCCAGTCAAGAACTTCTGGTTACAGAATGGAATGGGAAGAAAAGGAGAAAACCATCACTGATTCAGCCTTATACTCCCTCTGCCATTTAATCTCTACACCAACCCTGTGAGAGGTGTATTATAACCTAAATTTTCTGATTGAGGCTCAGAGAGGTTGCCATGCCCTGCTCGGAAGCCCTTGTTGCTCCCTCCACTCAGAGCTGCCTCCTTAGGGGAGATGAGCCACAGAACAAGGTGTTCAGTTGACCCTTTGGCCCTAGAGTCCTGTCCCCTCCCCAGGCCCTGTGACCTGTGGGGTTTATTTAACCAGTGTACAGAAGAGTGATGGCCCCTGGAAATTACACACACTCAGTTATTTTCATCTCCAGTTTATTTTTTTAGACTAAGAGCAGAGTATGAAAGTCACAGCCAAAGCACTTGAAAAAGGCCCAGGAGAATGGGTGGGGACCACAGAGGATGGGCAGGGCAAGGTCCTGGGAGCTGGGTCCCTGCTCAGGGCTGGAGGGGAGGGGGCGTTGTTGTCTCACGGTCTCCAAAAGTGTCTGTGCGTTGCATAGGTCCTGTCTTCACAGAAGACAAAAGAGGGGCCAGGTGGTCCCCCAGTGGGGGGCCTAGCCTGGTGGGGAAGGAGTCTGAAGCTGGAAGGGGATGTCAAGGAAGGTCAGGGGGTTAAGGAGGGGGAGGGATTCTGTCCATCTGTACATTATATATAGAGATATAGAGTCTGTACATGCCTGCCTGGCACCCCAATGCCCACCCCTTGTCACCCTTGTCCACTGACGGCCCCCCCAGGGGTGTCTACTTGTAAACTTGGATTCAATCCAAACCACAGTCCTGGGAGTGGGAGTAGGGGGAGGAGGACGTGCTTATTGCTGTAAACAGGGGAAGGGGGCAGCAGGCGGCACCACCCCTTTGCCCATCCAGTCCCCTCCCCATGTTCTGCCCCTGGAAGAGAGGGATTGGGGGTGTCTCCCACACTTCGATTTGCTCTCTCTGGGGCACATTTGTCTCTCTCTCGGGGGGGACAAGGGGGAGGGCACCAGGGGTCAGAGAAAGGTACCAGGGGGCAGGGAGTCCTGAACACTGCCCCTTATGGCCCCCCGGGTTTGGTACCAAACATTACCAGAGCCACAAGGCCACTTGGAACCCTTGGTTGTCCCTGTGCCTGGTCCACTACAGCGCCCTACTTGGTGGGGAGGGGGCAGAAAGGGTGGGCACAGATGTATGGTGCAGACCCCACTTCCAGCCATCAGAGGAGGGGTCTAGGCCCCAAGGCTAGGCTTCCCTTGGAGAGGCCAAAGGCTCCCTGCTCTGTCCCAGTCCCACTCCATCTCTCCCCGCCAAGGGAGGGGGCAGAGCTAGGAGGCCAAGAGTGTCATAAGGAAGAAGGCGATGCCCACCGCCAGGGGCAGGTGTTCCCGCTTGGGGCTGGTCCCGCTGATGCTCTTCTCAAGCTTGGGCACCTGGGGGTTCTCTCCCTCAAAGTCTTCTGTGGATAAATGAATAGACAGACTGGTGAGAGCTGTGCTGAGTGCTGGGGCGGGGCACGCGGCAGCGGCAGCAGCAGTGGAGCGGGGGACGTGGCCACCCACGGGGGTGGTAAAGATCGGTGGCCCCAGGAAAGACATGCAAGATGAGCAGGCACCGGGGAGGGGGCTGCGGTTCCAGCAGTGGCCACCAGAGGGCGCTGCGCACTCACCCAGCACGTTGATCTTCACATTGGGGCCCATGGTGAACTGGGGGAGAGTGGGGACCGGCTTCTCCCCGGAGTGCGATGCTGCGGGGGGGGGTGCAGGGGGGGGGAGAGAGGAGGGGATAGTCAGGGCCAGGATCCCCTCCCCCTGTTACAGCTGAGGACCGAGTCCCCCTCGCCTGTGCCCTCCGCCCCCACCCCCAGGAAGCCAGGGGAGCCCCAAAGCAGGGGAGCCGAGAATGGGGTCGCGGCTGGGAGCCTATTATACTCACTGGAGGCGCAGCAGACGAACACCTTCATCCTCAGACACTTCCAGTGCAGATTGTGGGTGGGCGTGGCTGGGAAGGAGATTGGGCCTGAGTGGCTTTCTCCAGATTTACACCCCGTGCCCTCCTCGCTCAGAAACTCTCCTTTTCACCCACTCCAAACTGCTCCTCTTGGGCAGTGTCCTTCAGTACCTCCTCCACCCTTTGCGCATTGGTCGTGGTGGCTCCGCCGTCAGCCCTAGAAACCCTTTGGGTCCCATCCCTCAAGAAACAATGACCCCTGAGGTCCCGGCCCAGAAATGGCCCTCACAGAAACAGTGACTCTGCGACCCAAAGTTCGGAATGCCACTAACCTCTTTCTTAGCCTCAACACTCTGAGCTGGAACCCTGAGGTCCCCAGCCCCCACGCCTCATCCCGAGGTATCACTCCTAGCGACGGAGACCTAGTGCCTTGCAGCGTTGGCCCGCCGCCGGCCCCTCGGGACTCCACCCCCTGGCACTCTTAGGTCCCGCCCTGGTCCGCCGCCTGGCCGTCACTTACAGATGTAGTAGTACTCGTGGCCCGCGTGGAACTCGTAGCCCAGAGAGAAGGCGCTGTAGCGCTGGAACTTCTCCGAGAACTTGATGGGGCTGTGGGGAGCGTGCGGTCGGTTGCACTCCCAGCGCTTGAAGCCTTGGCTGGCGTTGCAGGTGCGGTAGCCTGCCCGGCTCACCATATACAGCACGTACTGCTCCGCCCCGCCTCCGGGCCCTGGCCCCGCCCCCGGGCCCACCCCTGAGCTGTTGTAGTGCGGGCAGTAAATATCCAGATAATCGTTCACATTCACCTGCACTGTGTAGCCCTCTCGCCGCAGGCTGTGGGGAGAGGAAGCGGGTCAGAGAGAACAAACCCAAAGCCAACCCACTTTCCACCTCACCGCTCCGCAGACCTTCCCCAGGGTCCTCGGAGCCTCCCGGTTTTTCTTCTGAGCTTCCTCCCTTCTCAGTCCCTGTCTCTGTCCCCAGGGCCCTAGTGCCGCCAGTCCCCCAACTATCCTTCCAGGCCCACTCCTTGTTCTGCCCTTCTCATGGTGGCCACCAGAGGGTAGCAAAGGCACAGGGAAGCCCTGCCGGCCTCCGAAGGAAAAGAGGAGGGGGAGAAGGGTGGAGGGAAGAAGGGAACGTATGCTTTGGTTACCACAGAAACGGCGCAGGCCCCAGCAACTCCCAGACCCAGGCCCGGATTTCCTCTGTCCATCCCCCATAATTCACTAGTAGGGAGGAAGGATAGAAGGAATGGAAGTGTGAAAGTGGGAGGGATCCCTTCGAGGGATGCGCACTCTCCATCGCCTCTCCCAGCATGCTTTCCTGCTGCTGCCAGTCGGCCCCAAAGGCGAGTCGGACAGGACCTGCCCTCTCAGACGCATGTATGGAGGCTTCATGCATATACACGCACAAGTTCTATGGCACACACACAAATATGTTCACCGCCCACTCACAGGCGGCATACACATAGAAAAAGTAGGTGATATGTGTGCTGGACTGGCATGCCAGTATTGGTTGACCCCAGCAATCGCAAGCTCTCTTCCTGCTCTTCCCATACACACACACACTGGCACATGCTCTCTCTACGGTATGACTGGCCTCTGTACCTTGAGTCCCACTGACCTCCACCCTGAGGCCACGGACAATGAGGTCCCCAATAACGTGACACAATAGATCAGGGAGCTAAGGGACTCAACACCAAGGCTCCGTGTGGTGTCACGCTAACCAGCCAAAACTTCTGTCTCTATACACCTCCCTCCTCAACCTGGACGCCAACGCCCCAGGTGATGACGATGCTGGGAAGAGTAGTGGGCATAGTGCCCAGACAAGATGGCTGTGCCTCTTACTTCCCTGATCCTTCTATGGGCAGAGAAGCAGATGCTGGGTCCCTTGTAATCCCCACCTGCCTTGCTAGTTACCATCAAAATGTTGGTATTACTGTTCTCCATGGTGGTACTGAGTGGTGTGGGGATGGGAGAAACATCTGAATGGAGAAAGAAACTCAGAGAAGTAGGCAGGAGTTTCCCCTAATTTCCTTAGCATAAGAATGCACACATCTTGGCAGTGAGAGGGGAGTGTGGTGGACACAGGAAGGCATGGGGTACTTGGCAAAACATCCAACCACTGGGGTCCCTGGTCCCTGGAACTCCCTGAGGGGAGAGACTCACTCCCCATGTCACCAGGCACCTTCCAGTTCCACAAACAGTAATTAGATCCATTAGGGAAGCGAGCTTGGAGGCCTTTGGATGGCATGGGGCCTTGAGAGTCCCTCCTCACCTCACCGTACTTCCTTGGCCTTGCCCGTGCCACCCCCTCCCCAGATACTCCCTTCCAAGCCTAGCAGTAAGGCAGATAGGTAAGAGCTGGTGCTTGAGCACCCCAGTAAGAATGGGCACGGCCTCCCTGAATCATCAGGAATGCCACCAGCCCCACTCGGTCCCCATGGGAGTGATGGGTCACTCTGGCCCCTCCTTGGCCCTGGCACTCAGGTGGGCAGGAGTCTCTGCCTGGGGCACTGGGAGCAGGAAAACGGGTTAGACCAGGCCTAGCTCCCAGCCACCACCCCAGGTTTGCCTCTCTATCCCCAAGCCCAAAGTCTACTGTTTTCTCCACAGGCTTTGAGGATGGGGCCACCAGTGCCAGGCCTGGAGCAGCTGCACAGGCACACTGGGGCCTCTGTCCATTAGCTTCGCCCGGGTTTCCAGCCCTCCTCTGAAGTAGCGCCTCCCTAGGGCACTGCCCAGTTCCTCCACAACACACCCTGCTCTAGCAGAGAGGAAGCCAAAGCCAGAGCTATCCCTACAGGTACCTCAGTTTCCTTAACGCAGAGGGGAGTAGCCTTATACAAAGGTTGCTGGGCGACCACAACTGAAGAGGAGCCACCTCTTTCCCATCCCTGGGCTGAGTGGAACAGCCCCTGAAATGCACCTCCCTCCCCAAGCTGGGCATGTGGGAGAAAGAACTGCTTGTGGAATGCCTGTGCCCAGTTGGTAGCTGGTGGACAGGGGGCAAAGGGCTGGGTGCCAGGATCCCCAGCCACACCTCCCGGGAGACCTGAGGTGTCTGCTCGGCTTGGGCGCTTTAATTGAATCTGTCATCCTCCCAGCCTTGGCACTGAAGAGGGAGGTGCCGCTAGGCCCCGGCTTAGCGCCACAGCTCACCCCCCCTCCAGGGCCGCACCTCTCTAACCTAGAGCCACACCCCACCCCCCGCCCCACGGGAGAAGAGGATAGGCTGGGGGCTGGGGGCTGGGTCCTGGGTCGTGCCTGCCCCTTCAAACAGTTCTCTATTCTTCCTCACTTCATCCCCTCCTAGCCTCCCATTTCTCCTCCAGAAAGGCGTGTCAACACACCCCACCTCACCCTGTTATTTCATTTCTCCCGGCTCTCACCGCCCCCGGTGCGCATTCCCACCCCTCACTTTCACGCCTTCAGTGGCCTACCTGCTCGAGCCTGGTGGGGTGGGCGGCGGGGGAGCGGGGAAGGAGCAAACCTCTCCCCCTGCGGCAATTAGGGGCAGGTAAACAGGGTGTCTAACGGACCAGGGAGTAGGGAAATGATCCCCAGAGAGCTGAACTTGTTAAATCCCTGCCCCCACCCCAGACGCCAGGATGCAGAGCTAAGGAAGTGGAGGAGGGATAAAGACACCGGACCCCGGTTCTCCTTCTCTCTAGCGCGCGCCCCCGAGGCTGCGCGCCGCTCACCCCAGCAGACTAGGCCTGACCACGTGTGTGCGGCGTGGGGTCCGCGCACCCGGGCTTGGGTGGGTGACTGGCGAGAACGCTCGCGGGGCGGCGCGTGCACGCTGACACCCCCTCACCCCTCCGGCGCCCCGGGCCTCGGCGCCCCACCGCACTGGGTCTTGCCAGCCCGGGACTGGGCCCTGGGCTTCTCCGGACGGCGTCGGATGGGAGAAAATCAGCGCGCCCCATATCCCCGCCCCTCCTCCCTGCGACAGCGGCGGCGGCGGCGGCGGCGGCGGCGGCGGCGAAGGTTTATTGATCTGCAGCGGCGGAGAAGCGCGAGAAACCCGCCGAAAGCGAGACACGTAGAAATGGAGAGAGGGGGAGGGGGAGACGCACACCGAGAGGGGGATGAACAGAAACCGGATTCACTGAGAGGGGAAAGGGAGTGAGACACAGCGAAAGAGAGGGATCCAGAAACCGAGAGAGAGAGGGAAGAGAATGAGACAGGAGAGAGGCTTGGAGAAAGGGAGAGACGTAGAGGCCGCTCCAGAGAGGCCCACAGACAGCAAAGACGGAGACGGAGAGACGCAAAGCAGAATATCAGGGACGGGGAAGGGGTTCAGGGCAGAGACTCGGTGACAGAGAGAAAAGAAAGAGAGACAAAGACCAACAGGGAGGTAGTATAGCCTCAATAAATATTTGTTCAATAAATATATGAATGAAAGAGAGATAAGCAACAGAAACATTTCAGAGATAAAGAGACAGGTAGGGAGACAGCTAGAGAAAGATGTTCCGTACACTTCTTGAGATAGGGGTGAAGACCAGCACCTTTGCACACTTCTGCAAAGAAATGGAACACGGTCCTGGGCGCATATATTTGGCCATTGGCCAGTCCCGACCCCCCATTCGATTCCGGGCTCAGGGGACCCCTCGACCTCACACTCTCACGCTTTCCTCCTGTATAGTTCGCCCAATCCCTAGTTTCTGGGCCAGGCTGGGAATAGATCTCGCCTATTCCAGAGGACCAAACGGAGGGGCCGAGTGGGAGATAGGAAGCGAGATCACGGTCGCTGTGCAGGGCACTGCCCCCAGGTCTGTCAGAGACCAGCGCACAATTTCCACCAGTACACTCCCACGTGACCCCCAGGAGGCGGGGTCGCAAGACGCTCCCACATGATCCCAAGGGGCAGAGACCCTCGGCAAGTGACTGGGGGTGGGAGCCAGGAGCCCAGCTCACGTGACCTGGGGGAGGGGGCGCGGGAGCCTGTGGCTCGGCCCGGCCCCGCCCCCAGCTCCCTGGCCCTCTCCACTCCCGGCTCCGGAGCACGTCGCTCTCACGATTTATGGGGCCGCGGCTGCCGCAGTGAGGGAGCCGGGGAGCCCGGGCACAGCGGCAACAAAGGCGGAGGAAGCGAGGCGGGGGCGGCGGCGGCCTCCCGGCCCGGTGCGCGCCCCCTCCCATCTCTGCCGGTCCAGACCTGTGGGGGAGCGGGGAAGACAGAAAGGAGGCTCTCGGAACCTGGGCTCCCCACCCCCTCCCAGGGCTTTCACCTGCGCCCAGGTGTATGAGGGGAGGGGAACCTGATCGACAACATCCCTCCCCCCCCCGCCATTCCCTCATCCCCCTGGCTCTGGCTTCTCCTAAGAATATGGGGGTGCCCTGACGGTCGTAGGGAACCCGGGGCCCCTCACCTGCGCGCTCTCTGCTCCCCGCCCCCCGCCAGACTCTAGCGGGGCGGGGGGCGGACGTGTGAGTCTGGGGGAGGGAGACGAGCTAGACTGAGCAGGGGAGTCAGCCCCCAGTGCCCCTCGGATTTCTCCGAGTCCCGGTCCGGGGGGGAGGGGCCGTATCCCCACCCCCGAGGTTTCCATGGGAAGCGAGAGGGGGGCGTCGCTGGCTCATCCCCACCCCCAGTCTGACACTCCGGGCGCGAGGAGGGAGAGAGGGGGAGGCGCAGAGCCCCAAACAACAAAGAGCGGAGCGGCGAGCGGCACTCCCTCCCCAGGGAGGTTGGGGGTCGCGGCCGCCCGGCCTTCTCAGTCCCCTCCTGTGGGCCTCGCCATTTGCTCCCGAGTCGCCCCCTGGAGTGGGGAGCCAGAAACAGTGCCACCGCCGCCGCCTGGGTAGGTGTGACAGTGACCCCCGTGTCCCCAGGGATTCCCCCCCTCCACACACACACACAGACACACACGGAGGCGGCCGGGGTGATACACACGGCGGCTCGGCGGGGAGGAGAAGACAAGGGCAGCAAGGACTGAGCAGAATGAGGACCTGGCCCCGCAGCCGGCACCCAGCCGCCTCTTCACACACCCCGGGAAACCACACGGCCGCCCTGACACCCGCCCAGACCGCGGCCAGCCACCCTAGCTCAGAAGCGGCCGGCCACGCGGACAGCGACCGCAGCCCCCTCCCCGACCCGTCGCCCGCTCCCACCCCCAGACAATCGCCGACGCAGACACACAAATCACACACTCAGACACACACGCACACTGACAGCCGCGCACGCCCGCTCACTCTGGGAGCCACACGCCGTCCGCAGCCCGGGCGTGTGTGTGCGTGTGTGACACGCCGTCTCCTTGCCTCCCTCCCTTTTGCCGGTACCCCACGTTCCCATCCTATCCAAGCAGCACCTCCAGAGCCCCCCAACTTGGCGGCCCAGCCCCAGGTCACCCCAACCGGGCTTATCCATACAACCAGGGTAACCCATTCGCCTTCGTTCTGAGGAGGTGCTTGGTCGGACTCCTTGCCTCAGCTCTGGACTCCACTTTTAAAAGCAGGAGTCATAGAACCCCTTGAAACCCTCACGGCTGAAAACAGGTCATCCCTGGGTCCCCCAAGTGCGGCGGCCTATCCCCAGCACACTGGTACTCCCAAACCCCAGCCCGGCCGAAGGAGAGGAAGATGGGGGGACTGTCGGTGGGGGTAAGCTATTCCAGAGGCGGGTGTGGAGAGAAGCCAAGGTAGGGTGGGGTGTCCCCGAGCTGCCTCCTCAGCACGGCCCAAGCCCTGGTTACTATACCTTAACAGCCTCTTTCAGACACCCCCCGAGTGTCATAGATGCCCACAGAGTGTTTCCCCCTCTCCCTCGCCTCCTAGCCCCCAGCTATGGTCTCCCAGGACTCCCACCCCTGGTTCCCCCAGGACTTCCCAGGCCTCCCCCTCTCACTGACGCGGGACGCATGGGCTCCCTGGGCCCCCGACTCACTGCTGGTTGGAGCTGTTCCAGTACACCGCATGCCGGTTTCCCAGCGCCCCCCCGGGCCCTTGGGCCAGCAGCGGCAGCAGCGGCACGGGCACAAGCAGCAGCAGCAGCAGCAGTGGAGCCGCCGCCATCCCCGGAGCCGCCGCCGCCGCCGCCCCCCGGCTGAGCCCCGCGCTCCCGGCTTCTTGCTTCCCAGCTCCCTGCTGCCGCCGCCGCCGGCCCCAGAGCCTTAGGCCACGCCCCCAGCCCTTCCCTCCGCCCTCCCGGGTGCGCCCCTGAAGCCCCGCCCCCGGCGCGCTCCCGCCAGGCCCCGCCCCGCTCGGGCCCGGAGCGCGCGCGGCGCGTGGGAGGTGAGGACCGTGCTGCCCCCTCGGGAACAACCGGGGCGCTACTCGCCTCTCACTCTTAGGTTTAATTTGCTACCGCCGGCCCTGGGCCTTCAGCTCCCCAATCTGGAGTTCCCAGGAGAAGAATTAGGGAGGCCGAGACAGGGATCTTTATCTCCTGTGAACATTCATTTCTGGGATGGGGCGAAGGAGACTTGAAAAGAAGCTGGGGGTCCAGGACCCCTTAATAAGTAGAACTAGGCCCCCCTCCTTTCTGAACAGTCTGGTCCTCTGCTCCCTTTATGCCCCTCTTCCCATGTGCATGAGGAGTCAAGTGGGTTCTAGAGGGTGGCTGAGAAGCCCTCAGCTGCCACCTAGGACCTGACAGCTGTTGACCTGAAGCCCCCAGCTGAGCAGGCGGCTTATTTTTCTTGGAGGTAGGGTAGAGTAGCTCAGCCCCCAAGAATGCCAATACTGGGTGCTGGAAGGGCCTTCGGCAGTCCAGGGCCCAAGGCAGAGGAGGGACCAAGGAGAGTCAGCTAGAGCAAAACAGGCTTCCCTAGGACACCTACAAAGGATTCTTGACTCACACCCAACCAGAGCCCCCTCCCAGCGCAGCCAGTGGTGTCCCCAGGCATTCTCACTCCTACTCTTACAGATGCTAACAAGAGGGCAGCAGGCAGAGCACCTTGTCTTCCAGCTCTCACCATAGTCACCGTCCTCACAGTGGCACCCAGACACAGACATTACACTCACACATTCAGGAGAAAAGGCACAGACACCCAGAGGCAGAAAACATAGAAACACAGGCGTTTGATACAGACATACACACACACACACAGATAACCCTTCGGAGACACACACAAGTAAAGGTACTATCAGACAACTAGAGATCTGTAGAAACACAGGGATTAGGTACACATAGATTTAGGAGCACACACCCAGACACACACACAGTGACTCACACACAAGACCATGCACACACTCTGACACACACTCAGCTCTGCCCTCTCCTCTTCTCTCTTTTCCTATGAAGTAGAAGTTGAGGGAAAGGGTCTAGAATCCGGACCTAGGGGGTATCCACCCCTCATCCCCTTTTTTGGAGAGGCTCAGATTAAGCGTGATCAGGAGGACCAGGTCTCAGACCAGACTCTCAGAAACCAATCCAACCACCTGTGCCCAGGGTGACAGGCATGATGCCCTTTTCTTCTTACTGCAGGAGAGAGGACATACAGGCCCTCTTTATCTGCTTATCGTTGGCGGGAAAGGGATCCTGACCACAATTTGGCCTCAGATGCTGGGTTTGGGGGAGGGGCAGTGCCAACGAGAAAAAGCCCTGTGCCTAGCTGCTGCCAGGCAAGAGCAGGCTCTGTCCTCTCTGGGCTCCTCTTCACCCCAGGAGATCTCCTCTCTCTTCTCAGAAGCCAGAAAATAAATTAGGCCCCTTGGGGGGGGAATGGGGGACATTGCAAACAGCTCTCCGTCCCCCCAGACTCCTCATCCCCAGGGAGATTTGTTTCACCCAAATGAGGCTGACCTGCCTACTCCAGGTGCCACAAATCCCAGCCTCCTCCCTGCCTACCCACATCCCTGCTCTGCAAAGGGAGGCTTCTCTCTGTTGGGCCCACAGTTGGCAGAGAGGCTGCCCGTATTCATGGGGAGTGGGAGCCTGCTGGTTTGGCCTAGGACTTTAAATTCCATTTTAGAAGCCCTGTTTATAGAATCTGGGTCCCACTTAACGATTTAGGCCCTTTTCTGTAGGGCTCAGATACTCCTCTTTAGAATCTAGTGTGCTCTCCCTCAACCCCTGCTCAATAATAACTGAGTTCTTTTCTCTACAGTTTGGAGCTCTCTCTCCAGGATTTAAGCAGCTCTCTCTATGGGGTCTAAGCCTCTGGTTTTTAAGTTCTGAGACACTCTCTATAGAGCCTAGGCCTCTGTCTGTGGGATATGGTGCTCTGTCTATCTGGGCCCTTATCTAAATTAGGTGCTGGCTGATTTGGGCTTTTGGGTGAATTAGAAAAACCACCCCTCTATGCAGATCCAGTCCTTAGGGTTCATCTCTTGGCAAGCGGTGCCTTTGTGCAAAAACAAAGGTGCCGCTTCCTTCTGTGGGAGGTGGCCCTATGTGTCTCTCTGTCTTAGTGAGGGAGCTTGGGCTGATCGCCTGTACTACTTCTTGGGTGGCTCCTTTGTGGCAGGCACAAACCGCACACCTGTATGTGGCAGTTCTGAGTATAGGATATGTGCTTCCAGCTGTAATGCTTAGGCCTGTCAATAGGCCTCTATTCATGGGGTCTGGACTTCTCTAGGGTTTGGGTCTCTGTGTGTAAGAAAGATCTGGGCCACTGTCTACAGGCCTGGAACCGGATCTGAGGCCTAAGCCTCTTTCTGTGGCATCTGGGTCATGGAAGGACCCAGGCTTCCATCAATGGGGCCTAGGGCCTCAGTTTATAATAGTGACTCAAATCTTTCCTGACTGTGACTCACAATAAGATGTATATTTTGCATTTGCAATACAGTACACACACACACACACACACACACACACACAGACGCACACACATTCACATATAACTGAAATAATGTTTCATGAAGCAATACTTACCCGTATTACAGAAGATGCACTCATATTTTTGTTCTGTTCTATTCTTAAAAATTTATTAAATAAAGTACAAAGCTCGTTAAGACCCAGAAAATTGATTCCTTGATTGTATCACCCTTAATCAGTTACAATCTATAGCTTGAAACACTCTAAGGCCTGGGCCCTGCCTGACACCTCTCTGCAGAGTGAGGGCCTCTGTGGAAGCTGGGGTTCTCTCCATGGGGCTGATCCTCTTTCTCTAGGGCCTCAGGCCTCTTTCTCCTCTCCTGCAGGCTCTGCCTACATTTCCCTCTGACCCTCAGGCTTGCCAGTATGCTGCTGGCTGCCATGTTCTCTCCAGGGGCACTGAGTCAGGCCCTTGGGAGTTCTCTGAATGTGGTGCCTTACCCCACCCACCCCTCCCCCTGGGGCCAAGGAAGCAGGGAGCTGAACAGGTCAAGGGCAGAGGGAGTACTCAGGCTGTGTGGCCCAAGGCAGCTCCCGGGACATCGGGTGGCAACCACAGAGCCGAGCTGTGTTCAATAAATCATGGAGACTAGGGCCTGGGGGAGGGGGAGGCCAGGACGGAAGGGGGGGGCCATGGATAAATAATTCATTAAACAAATAAACAAGGAGCCTGTGAGAGGGAGGATCAGGCACGCATGTGAGCGGGAGAGGCAGCCGCCAGTTCCAGACATGAAATATTCACAGGTTCCGCACCTTGCCCAGGGCCCATGTGTGTGCCTCAGTGCAGGCAGCCTGTTGGCGTGGTCCTAACACGGGACCCTGGGTGCCAACAAGGAGGGCAATGTACGTATCTTCTGACTGCCAAGTGTGATGTGTGTGTCAGCATGGCTACATGGTGCTCTGATGTCCATGAGTTGACATGGAACCACACACATGACTGACAGCAGGGAACATGGTGCACTGATGTGTGGTCCAGGACACAGGAAATTAGAATGCAGGGCTTGGTGGGTGGGGTTAAGGTGTCATAACCTCTGATTCTAGTCATGCCCTGATCCCTCAAATGAGGCCAGCAAGCTCAGAAGCCTGAAGTGGAGAGGCTTCTCTGGGGTGTTACAATGGAGGTGCGTGTGGATCCTCTGAATGTGTTTCTAGAAAAGCTGAGAGGGAGGCAGTTGGGCTTGGCAGTTAACAGGATGGGCTTCGGTTCGAATTCCATTTCCACCATTCACTGGCTGTGCTAGTCACCTCACTTCTCTGAGACTGTTTCCTCATCTGTAAAATGGGGATAATGACACCCTCGAAGAGTTGGCTGTTGTGAGGATTAAGATCCATGTCTGGGAAGCACTTAGCACAGAACTTAGGACCCACAAGGTGCTCGATTGATGGAGGCCTCCTCATCATTGTTATCCTGAGGTCTGCCCACCTAAACCAGCTTCAGATTCTCTTTTTCATTTGTTCCTCCCCATCTCCAAACTTCTCTTAATAGCTATCATAGTTGGGAGAGGTGACCTTGGGCTTGGGGAGTAGGGATGGGATAGGAAAAGATTAGATAGGATGAGGGGGAGGAGAAGTTACAGCCAAAAAGAAGCTCACATCCTTGGCAGTGTGCAAGGAGGGGTCCTTGACCTTCTTCTCAGACCCCAGAGCTTCTCCTTAACCCCTAAAACTCTCCTTAGATCCACAGTCTCTTCTCTTTCCTGCCACCGAAATTTAGCTTTCTAGCAAGTGGCTGCAAAGGGACAGAAGGAATTGGGGTAGAGTCTCTGAGTAGCATCACAATCTCCTCACCCCACCTGTCCCCAGGCCAGTCTTCACTGCCAGAGCTCTAGCCCCTACCCTCTGCCTATTGGTTGAGCGCTTCCCTGACGAAGATGGCTATGTCTGGGCAAAACTCAGAGAAGTGGCACCCCAGAGTGGGTGGGGAGAATCCAGGCTGGAGAGAGCTGCACAGGGCCAGGGTGGAGTACCTGGGGCCTCCCACTAGGCCCGAGCATTCCCCAGCCCTCTCGTGTCCCCTGGAAAGGATCCGGTCCCAGTGGGAGAGAGCCAGCAGGCAGGCCTGAGCCGGCCTGCTCCTCCACAGACAGAAGAGGAACAGGCTGGGGAGGGGGCCTGAGATCTTGGTGGGGAGTGGTGGCTGTAACCCCCACGTCTCCTGTGAGGAGCCAGGGGCAGAGGGGACCATGGCCTGGGCACACCCTAGGCCGTAGCCCAGCCCTTGCCTCCCTTGGCTAGCCTGCTGCTACTTGGGGTGTCAAGGGTCTGGGCCCCGAGGTGTGAAAATGGTGCCTGTCCACCTCTTCCCAAAGAACCAACATCAGTTCTCCACTTCCCCTCCCCTGGGCTGGGCAGGTTCAGGCTAATCTGCACCAGAGCGTCACAGCAAACGCTGATCTGTAATGAAACCACAATGTGTGTTCGGGAGAAGGGATTCCAGACACAGAAAATCCAGACACACATACACACTCACACACATACACACAGATGCAAAACATACAGCTCTGGGAGGGCAGACACCAGCAGTACTGAAAACACAGCTAAACATGGGCCCATACACTGAGTCAAACACACAAGCATGGTTAGTCCTACACCACTCCTCCATGCCATAAACTTTATCCTTCAAAACCCAAGTCTTCTCTGACAGTCCATCTTCCCTGTGCTCCCATAGCACTTTCTGCACAGTTCCATAACTGCATTTGCACTTGGTATTGTAATTATTTGCTGGCCAGTTTGTCTTCTAGAGTAATCTGAAGATTCCTTAAGGGAAGAGATCCTGTCTTATGCAAGTGTATATCCTCAGCATCTAGCATGCAGCCTGGTATTTAGTTAATAGGAGTAGGTGAGGTGCTTAATAAATAATTGTTGAATTGATGAACAGAAGAATAAATGCATTCAGATAGTGAGACACCCATGCCTAGAATCCCTCAGAAGCACACAGAGCATAACCAGTGCAGGCTACTCAGGCCTCTGGTCCCACCTTCTTGTCTGCTGGTCCCCTGACCCTACTGCCTCTTAGCTTCCTCAAAGTCCCTCCTTTCTCCTTCTTTGCTCGGTGCGAGCCCATGAATTTGAGTACCACCTGAGGGCTGGCAGGCAAGGTAAGGGTTAATGACACCTCATTAGTGCTTAATTGGAGGAAGGAAGCTGCCCTGGCACCAGACAGGTGGGCAGGCCTACCCCTTGCTGGAAGCAGGCATCCCTAGTTCCAGTACCCTGTCGGGCATGTGGGTGATTTGGCCCTGGAGACCCTCATCTCAGCCCGGGGCACCTCCCCCCACCATTTTCTTTGCCAATTTAGTCTCTAGGCAGTACAGACCAGCCCTCCCCATCTGTCACCAAACATCCAGAGGGAGAGGCAGCCTTCTTATCCTTTCTCCTTTCGCTAGGCTGTGCCCCTTCCCACCCATGGAGAGACCGGAGGCTGGGAGGAGAGGTGGGGTAAGGAATTGGACAACTGAGAGGTAGATTAGAGAGCCACTAAGGGATAGATTTGGGATACAGACAGGCAACAGAGCTGGGGATGTGGAGATGTCTGCCCAATTTGACCTTAAATGAAGAGAATGCAAATGAGATGCAGACGATATGCAGATGAAAGCGAGGAGCTCATAATTAACATTCCGGGTGGCATCAGCTCCATACCCAGGACCCCAACGCTGTTGCCAATACTCCCCTCCTAACCTTCCTGGGTTAAGTGGCACTGCCCATTACTTTGAGTGAGAAAGATGATCTCAAGAAAAATAAGAGCTTGGCTGGGCTAGGACTGCAGGACCTGGGAAACAGGGCTCCACCCTCGCCTCCCCGCCCCCATCCCAAGCACCACCCAAGCTGCCGTTGAAGCACAAGCAAAGACCACTCTCCAGGTTACGCTCGGACGCACCGTCGGTTGCTATGGGGACCCCCTCCACGTCCAGGCCTGAACCAATGGGCATCACCACTGATGACCTCATGCCCCAGGCCCCGGGATTCTATTGGTTATTTGGAAGCCAGAGTGCCCTTCTCCAACTGCGTCACCGCTGGGGATCCCCCGACGACCCCAGCTGGTGTGGCCGAGTGAAAGAAGGACGCGCTGGGAGCTCACAATTTGCTGTATGAATGAATAAGGAAAGGAAGGAAGGGATTAATGAAAGGGAAGAAGAAAAGAGGGTGGGGTCACATAAAAAGACCAAAACTCCAGGATTTAGCCTCTAGGGAAAGACTTGCAACCCCAGAAAGTGCGGAGCAGGATCCAGGTCGGAGACTCGGGCTCTCAGGTTCTCGGGACAGCAAGATAGCGTGATGCAAAGATGAGGGGAGTTTTTGCATCGTTCCGAGAAGACCAGGGCAGGCCCAGCAAATTGAGGGCCCCACCCTTGGCCATCTAGCGCCGCTGAGCTTTGGGGAGATCAGTGACTCCCCAAAACCTGCAGGTCTCCCAGCCTCCTGGAACCGCGCCCCGGAACACGCCTCAAGGACTTCTGATGGGTAGGGCCCAGAGCCTTCAGCCCGTCTAGGTCCCATGAGCGGACTTCGCCCTCGCTGGAAAGGCGCCCCAGGACTGAAACAGTTGTCCGCACAGGGCCCAGGCTGTAAGGAAAGTGAGTGTAGGGAGGGGCTGGCTTGAGGCCTGCGGCCGGCGGGCCTGAGTTTTCACCGCCACCCCCCACCCCGGCCCCGAGGCCAAGTGCGTGGCTGCCCAGGTGTCCACCCTTAACACCTGCAGGGAGCTTAGGCGGCCGGCGAGGGTGTGTGTCTGTGTCAAGTGCGCGCGTCTGCCTGAGAGTGAGGGCGTGTGTCTGAGTGCCGGGGAAAGCCGACTGGGCCCCGGGTCTCTTTCGGACATGCGTTACGAGCGGCGGATCCGCGCGCCGGCCACAGACTCGGGAGCGAGCGGGCCCGGCTTGGTCCGCGAAGAGAGCATGTCTGGGGCCGCTGGGAGCAGGATGTGACCCGCACGGTCCTCAGTGCCAGGCTAACCAGTCATCCCCGGCCTGCGCCGCCTCTGCTTTCACTGGAGAGGGGCGGAGGTAGCAGTACAGTCGGTTTCCAAGGCGACATATAGACACCCTCCTGGAGGACAGTAGAGGCTGAACTCGAACTCAGGACCAGAAGACCGAGTCCATAGTTCATGCTTCAGCTCAGACTTCACCCTCTCCACTCCAGCCCCTCGCCCCCGCTAAGGATCTTGTTTTGGGGTGAGGGCGCTGACACGCAGGCACACGTACCTACAGACATGGCATTTTATGAAAGTGGCCTTGAATGGGGGGCGGGAGGGTCCACTCATGTATGCTCCGTCCGCGGCGCTGTCCTCCATCCCAGGCCTCAGCCAGAGCAATGGAACCGACCCAGAGGGACCGGGGTCCGACCCAGGTGTGCAAGGGGGTGGGGCAGCGGTTCGCAGTCTCCAGCACTTCGGTCTGGTCTGTCAGTCTCTGGACCCCCAGCACCCTCAGCGGCGCCCCTCCCCTCCCCGCGCATGTTCACACGCCGCCTCTAGCCGCCGCAGCCCCGCCGAGCTAATCAGCACAACATCCACCTATCGATCGTTGGCTGGGTGCCAGGCGGGCCGGCATGGTGCCAGTGCAGACTGTGGGGCACCGGGGCGGGTAGGGCATAGCTTCGGGGGAAGGGGCACCCCTTCCCTGGCTGCACCCAGGACACCGTTCAGAAAGAGGACCCCGGTTAGTCTTGGGGTGGATCATAGCCTTGCCACCTCTGCCTGCCTGAGGTGGAAGAGACAGGCTGAGAGCAAAGGGGGCCCTCCCTCCTCGGCCCCACCTCCTCCTCCTTATAAAAGAGAAGAACAAAGAGGCTGCTGGGGAAGGAGGCTTTGATCTGACCCCACCTTCCCAGTTCTAGGCCAGGCACCGCCCAGACTGCCCTTGGGGCGGGGGAGGGACGCCCAGCTCTCAGGGACCCAGGCATTCTGAAACCCAGGTGCTGTCTTTCTACTACTCCTTGCTTTTGCCCCAAGGTCCTGCTTGGTGCTGCCACAGCTTCCGCAGTGCCCCAAGTGGGTGGGCTACCAGGAGCACCTGTCCCCTCCCCAGCACAGGAAGCCAGCTAGGGAGGTGGTGGAGGGTGCCAAGCTCCACAGCTGCTGCTGGCATCCACCCCACACTGCCCAGAGGGTGCCTACTGAGGCCTGGCATGGATGGTCTGGGCACAGCTGGCAGGGAGGTCAGGCCAAGCCAAGCTGAGAGCAGAGGCTGCAGGGAGTCCCCGTCCCCCTCCCCCCCCCACCGCCCCCGCCGTGTCAGGGAAGGAGCCAGAGGGCAGTAGGTTGGGGAAAGCAACAAAAAGATGGGTGGTTTATTGAAGGCTTGGTCCAGACACTTATAAAAATACAAATTGGCATGAAATTCGACCTCATGGCAAGTCCGTCTTCACAGAAGACAAGTGGGTGACCCCCCGGGGAGGAAAGGTGCTGCCCCAGGGAAGAGGCCCACAGGGCACTGGGCACAGATGGCAAGCCTGGGCTTCCTGCTTGACCTGGTCCAGCAATCACCTGTCCCCAGGTCTTCGGCCTTGGCCCCCAGCAGGCTCAAGGATCCGATCCCATCAAATCCCAGTCTTCCTGGGGGATGGGATGAGAATATCAAAGCAGCTGACAGAGACCCTATGTTTGTCTTGCCTCTGTTCCAGGGTGCCCAGGGCTGTCTGCAGCTCCCCTGCAGCTCCTCTTCAGCCTGTGATGAGGAGGCCGGCACCTGGAAGGGTCACCCCAGACCCTCTGGCCTCCCCCATCACTATTCCATCTTGTCTGTCTGGCTTGGCCCTCCCAGCTCAGGTAGGGGGCAAGGGCCCTCCTCTGGGGAGTCCTGGGAGGGCTCTGGTTCCTGGGGCTGGCAGGAAGGGTCCGCTTGCCTCAGAGGACTCTCAGGAGACGCAGAATTGGGAGCAGCAGCAGCAGCAAGAGACAGAGGGGGCTGGGAGTGGCCCCCCCTTGCCACCCTGACGTGCCACTCTCTCCAGGGCTCCCAACAGGATGGGCTGACTCAGGCTCTGTGAGGGGGAGGGGGTAGCACTGATGGGTCCTCCTGCTTCAGCAGCCTCCTTCCTGCTCTCCCCATTACCTGTTCACTCCCACCCCTTTCTAAGGGGTCTCCCGAACTGGCCAATCCCTTCCCATAATCACCTCATCATCTCTAAGCCCCAACTTCCAAGTCTCCTCCCAGTTGCCATTAGAGACCACCAGTTCAGCTAAGGCTTGGACAGCCTTGCCCCTGGAGATGCCATTCCCTTTGTGTAGGGGAGGCTCCCACAGGCTAAATGGGGGGGGGGAAGAGGTTCCTCAGAGTTTGATGCTCCCAGATTCTTCCCACTCCTCCCCTCATTCCTGAGGGCCCCACACTAGCCAGAAGGGTTGCTCCCCTGCCCCAACCCACTCACTGTCCTCCTTGCAGCAGACAGACACCTGGAGCCTCAAGCACTGGCCAGGACTCTCCGGAGTTGGCACTGCTGGGTGGTGGGAAATCGGGAGGAAGAAGTTAGCACAGGCTAGTTTGCATGCCTCAGACTGCGTTTCAAACCCTCCCAGCTTCTCTTCTCTCCAGTTCCCTGGAAAGCTTTTCCTTATTTTGGGGCCCCATCTAGGGGCCCATCTGTGACCCTACTCATGTCCTCTTTCCTGGCTCCTCTTCCTTTCCCCTCCTCTCTATTGGTTCACTCTAGATGTCCCCCTACTCGGTCCTGGACTCAGGCCCCCTGTCCACTCCCCCCTCCTAGGCCTAGCCTTCCTTCCCAGTCCTCTCATTCCCCCACCCCTCAGGATCTCTGCCTTGACTGCTAGCAATGGCAGGTAGCCCCATTCCCCTCCCCACCTTCCCCAGGAGGCAGCCAGTGTGCCCATCTTCACTCACAGATGTAGTAGTAGGTCTCTCCAGGCAAGAATTCGAAGCCAAGGGAGAAGGGCGTGAAGCGCTGAATCTTCTCTGAGAATCGAACAGGGCCAAAGGGAGCGAAAGGCAGGGAGCACTCCCAGCGCTTGAAGGCACCCGGCCCCTCGGCCCGGCAGGCCTCATAGCCTGGCCAGTCCACCATGTATAACGCAAATGTCTCAGGGCCCTCAGGGGGCCCTGGACCCTCATAGTGTGGGCAGAAGATGTCTAGATAATCCTTGAGGCCCAGCTCCACCACGGCGTCTCCTCGAAGCAGCCTGCAGGCATAAGGTAGGTGAGGGCGGAGGGGCTCATGGCACGGCACACCTGCGGCACGAGGGTCAGAGATACCCCTTCCCAATGGTCCCCGCCAGCCAATCCCTCACCTGCTGGGGAGGGAGCAGCTTAGGAAGGCCTGAGTTCTCCAGACTGACACCTCTTGAGAGACAGAGTGCAAGAAAAGGATGAGGTAACCGATTCACAGGTTCAGAGAGGTTAAGGGACTGCAGTGCCTACAACCACATGGCCCAAATGTGAGAAGGCCACTCACCACAGCCTAGCTTTTGGGTGGGAGCTGCCACCCACCTATCTAGCCCTAGTGCCCAAGACAGGGCCTGGTGTAGCACCTGTGCTTGATAAATGTTAGGTGGATGGCTGCTGTGAAGAAGCTGGGGCACAGAGGCAAGGGACACAGATCTGGGCCCACAGAGCAGTCACAGACTAGAGATGGAGCCTGGGAACAGTATCCTCATTAACAGGTGCATAAAGAGGAAGGCTTGCCTTTTAAGACCTCAATTCAATGCTGAAAAGAATGCCATAGTAAAAAAAAAAAAAAAAAATGAGAGGGTGGATGGTGGGAACCTCCCTTTTTTTTTTTGTTTTGGCCAGAACAATCAAGTGTCATACGAAGAGGGGGGCCCCCTCCACATATCCCCCAATCTTTGGCCTCCTCAGGACTCCCTTCCACCTGCCTGGGGGAGCCAGTACAGGTGGGAAAACCTGGGACATGCTGTCCCTCTCCAGCATCAAACAGAGCATGAATCACTCCCTCTCCCCCCCCCCCCCCCGCATCCCCACCATACACAGAGTCCAACTTGACTTATGAAAGGCCCCCAACTGTCTCTCTATGGGTGGTCTTAAGATCACCTGCATCTGGAGTTCTGATTAGAAATGCAGATTCCTGGGCTCAGCTCAGACCTACTGGGACACAAGCTGGGCCTTTGTACATTTTGTTCCACGGCATCCCCAGTGCCTGGAAAAGTGTCTTGCACAAGGACAGCGCTCCACAAATATTTGTGGATTGAATGAATGAGCCAGAAACCTCAGGCTTAGGGGCTAGCAACCTGCATTTTTAACAAAACCTCCAAGTGATGCAGAAGCACTGGTCTAGAACAGAGAGTGAGGAATTCAGAGCTGGGGGACAACAATAGCTCTTATCACACAGCATTGGTATTGTAATGACCTGTCCCGAAGCTTGCTGGCCCAGGGGTTCTTTGGGCTCCCAGAGGGCGGAGCCTAGGTCTTATCTCTAACCCCCAGCACCCTAGCACAGATCCCGGCACAGAGTACACACTTAATAAATGTGAGTGAACAAACGGCGTCACAGATTGTCTTAAGTGAAAATCAGAAAGAAAAACAGATGGAGAAAGCAGAGGGAGGCAGGGAGAATTGGGGAGGAGGATGGAAACAGGAAAAAATATCGACGTTCAAAGGCAGGCAGCTCAGGAGAGAGAAATAAATAATAGTTTATATCTGTGCAGCCTGCACCTCTTTCACACACATGACCTCTGTTAGTCCGCCTGACTTCCCAGGGTACTAGGCGTTATTAGCCCATTTTACAGATGAGATAACTGAGGTTAGGGAGGTCAAACGACTTGCCTAAAGGTGATTCAGCTAGAAGGGCAGGGCCGAGACTGCACAGAAATAGGACTGATAATGACGAGATGAAAGCAGAGTTACAGAATGAGATCAGGAGAAAGAGTAGCACCAAAGGGAAGGCCAAGAGAGCAGGGGAGTAACCTTTTTTCACAAGAGTAAAGCCCCCCCCCCCACCCCGCCTCAAGTCCGCCGGCCCCAGCTCGGGCCGTTGGGAGGCTGGGGATCACCAAGAGAGAAGCGAGAGGGGCGGGGCTCGGAGTGCAGGCCGAGGTCTCTCGGGTGCAGGCTGCCGGCTCCGAGACCCCACCGACTGCCTTCGGGGCTGGGGTCCCCCTCTCGGCCCCCAGCGCGTGCGGGCAGGGGTGGGAGACTCCGGGCACGCCTCGCCCCTCCCTCCTCCCCCGCCGGCTCAAACAAAGGAGCCCCGGCGCGCGGCCGGGTCTAGGCGGCGCCGCGCACAGTGCGAGTGTCGGGCGCGCGCCCGGCCCGGGAGCGCGCAGGCCCGGCTCGGAGCCCGCAGGTTTCAGCCCTGCTACCTGGGGTTACTGGAGTTCCAGTAGACCTCGTGGCGGAGGCCACAGCCCCCTCGCAGAGGGGAGCTGAGGAGCGCGGCCCAGAGGACAGTCCGCAGCAGGGGCTGCAGCCGCATCGCCCCCGGGGTCTGGTCTGCTCTGGCCCGGGCGGGCCCGGCCCGTCCCGCTTCGCAGTCGCGCCGAGAAAGGTACAAAGTGCGGGGGGGTGGGGGGGACTTGCGGGGAGGGGGGTGGGGTGCTGAGACTCACAGGCCACGCCCCTGGATAACTTTCCACCAATGTGGGCGCGTCTCCGCCTCTTCATTCAAAGCCAACTCTTGTTAACCTTCTGTGCGCTGTAGCGGGCGCGCCAGCTTAGGCAAGGTCTTGCTGAGGCTAGACCGCGTTTCAAGGGGGCGGCGAGGAGGGACGTATTCCACTGTCTAGGAGTTGTTTTAGGGAGGTCGTGTCTTTCGTGTCTGTATTGGTACAGGGTAGAAAGCCTTATTAAATCTTTGGAAGATTTAAATATGGGCCCACGCCTTTTGCCCAGAAAGAGGCAAGTGAGGCACGGGAGAGGATCCACGAATTTGTCCAGCCATCTTAGGCACCATTGCTCCTTTTTCTTTGCACATCTAGGGATATAGCGAGGGGAAGGGACAAATCACCTCCTGGGACCACCCCCTCACCCCAACCCCCCTTTACAGAACCTCAGATGGCGAGCTCGATGTCCACCTTGGGGTTGGGCCCTGTCCCTTTCCGCCCCATACCTTCGTTCTGGGCGAACGAAGGCCATAGTCTCAAAGACGAAGTAATGAGGTGGTTGCGGCCCATACAAAGCACTTCTGTTCCCGAACCCTTAGGTGGGGTGGGGGAGGGGAGAAGCAGGTGCGCGGCCTTGGAATCGTGGGAGCCGCCGCCGCGCCCCGCCCCGGCTCCGGGGCTCTGAGAACGCCAGCCAGTTCCGTTTTTCCCAGCCGCTGGTCAGAGGGTGGGGACAGCGAGTCCAACAGCTTGGCCGGTTTGTCGATGGTCGCCGCCAAGGGGCCGCGCAGCGTTGGGGGCGAGAACTTGGCTACTGGGGGTGGCAGAGGGCGTACAGCGCCCTTTGTGGTACTGGATTGTGCAGAAGGTCATCCCAGACTGGGCAGAAACAAGCCGCGTGCATCCCAGGGACACCCTCTGACCCAACCTGGGGCTCTCGCCCTCCCTATCCTGTCTTCATCTGAGGAGCAGCGTCTCCTGGCGGCCAGATCTGGAATCGCGACAGGGGAGACGCTCCTTCCCTAAGCAGACAAACTTCGAGGCACGCTCCCAAGACCTCTCTTTTATTGCAGTTCTGCAGAGACAGGCTGTGCGCACCTCCCTCAGCTCCGTCCAGCTCCCAGACACTCCCCAACCCCAAGATGCCACTGCGTGGGCGGGTCCCCAGGGTGCTGCTCGACAGCAAGTGGAGGTGCCCGGTGTCAGTGTTTTAAGACTCCTGTTCCATAGTGTCCAGGCCCCAGCTCCTTCGGTCACCGCAGGGGACTCCAGGGGTCTGCCTGTTGAAGTCCTAAGTCCAGGTTGGAGGCAGCGGAACCTCAGGAGAGGTCAGAGGTAGAGCGAGGACACTGCTGGGGGCGGCGGCGCAGGCCTGGGGTGTGGGAGGCCGAGAAAAAAGGTCAGAGGTCCCCCCAGACCACTCGCCCCACGAGCCCATCCTCAGCGCCCCTCCTCCCCTACCTGGAGGGTACCACTGGGGGCGGGATTCCAGCTCCAGGGCCAGGCAGGTCAGCCGAAGGGTGCTGACCCGGAGTGTCAGTAGGCAGTGGTTTTCTCGGGGGTGGAGGCTTGGTGGGCCCCTGAGACTGAGAGAGAGAAGGCAGGAGGCCAGCTTGGGAGGGGGTATCATGTTGCCCACCTCCCACACACTGGTGCTGGGGAACACCAGCTTGAGGGGCGGCACCAGAGGACACCTTGTCTGCAAACAAACCTGTCACCATTAAAGATGCCACTGGGGTATGTGCCCTTAGTCACAGGGGGCATCTTACTACCAGCACCACTGCCAAGGCTACCAGCACCACAGCCCTGGGTGGGGGGAGAGGCTGTGCCCTTCTCTCCCCCCACTGTTACCTTCGGGTACCTCACCACCGGGTCAGCGGGCAGAGGGCGGGTGGGGGGATTGGGTCGGTCAGCCAGCTCAGCCTGAACAGAGAGAGGGGCAGTGACTGTGAGAGAACAGCCAGGAGCAGTGGGCATGCAGTGGGTCTCCCGAGGGGTTCAGGTCAACATGCAAAGTCAGCCAGGGGGCAGGAGAGAACGGGGGCATGCGCAATGGGGCTTGAGTGCATGCCAGTAGATGCCTTAGGGGAGAAAGGTGTGGGTCACCTGTGGTGTCCCTGGAAGACTGCAGTCCCACCACTGACCACCAGATGGTGGTAGAAACCAAGGCAGGAGGCTCACCCTTTGCTACTTCTGGGGAGTGTCTGAAGGCTGAGGGGCACCCTGGTCCCCTAGTGAAAAGCGCCACTGGCAGGGAACAGGGGGGAGAACTGCAGTTGGGCACCAAGCCTCCCACCTGCCCTGGGCCAGGGTAGGGGCTGGCCCAGATTTACCTGGAGTCTCTTGGGCACAGGGTCAGGAGGCAGCGGCCTGGAGGGAGGGGCCGGGAAGCCAAGAACACTAGCCTGCTGAAAGAGCAGGAGGAGCGGACAGGCAGAGTGGGGGCGGGGGGGGGGAGAGGGAGCGGAGAGACAGATGTGGGCAGAGAGGTGTTAGTGCTCAGGGATGGGCAGCCAGGGCCCCGGGGGCAGTGGGGCTGTGCATGCGGTTATTCAGTTTCATGCAGAGGGGGTGACAAGTGGTGGAGTGGGCGTGCAGACCACCTCCACACACACACTTCTGTCATCAGATCCAGAGGGCTCAGGGCAGGGGCACTCACCAGCCCTTCTACACATGGCGACCAGGGCCTCATCAGGTCCTGGCACACTGAAGGCCACTCTGAGCACCACCCCCTCATGCCCTCCAGGGGACATCACTGCTGGGAGCACAGGTAGACCCACCTTTCAAAGCCACTGGCTAGGCCAGCGCAAAGAGCACAGCACTCCCTCCTCTAGGTGACTGCCCCTCCCCAGTCCAGGCTGGACCCTGCTTCTCAGCCTGCAGCCAGGGGACGGGAGGGGAGGGCTGGCCCTGACTCCTCTGACTGACTCTTGGGCAATGCAAGTCTTTCTCTGAGTCTAGAGCCTTCAATACCCGCCCCCCACCAGGGCCCAAGCTGGATGCCTGGCCAGGACTGGGCCCTCTCTCCTCTGGCATGCAGACTTACCTTGGCACCTGGCATCAGCAGAGCCCTCTGCGGGCGTCCTGGGCGTTCGGGGGGACCAGACTGGGCTGCCCTGAACATGGAGAAAGGCAAGGAGAGAGAGGGCCCAGCCTCAGACCCTGTTCTCCACCCATTTGCAGCCTTTGAATGGGGTTAACCCTTTGTGGCCCCGTGGAGCACAGTGTAGGCCAAATCAGAAGTGGGAAGGGGAAGCTCATCAGCCTGAGGGAGGGCCCCACTTCAGCACTGGGGCTCCTGGAGAGAAATGATCCTAGCACCCCAGCTTCCCCACTTGGGTCTACATGTGAGGTGAAGGGTTACGGGGCACCTGTAGGGAAGGGAGATGTGTGTGGGGTGTGGTCTGGGGGGCTTGGGTTCAGAATCAGGTGTCAGAGGCTGCCCAAGGGCGGGGGTGGGGCTCCAGAGCTGTTGTCCTTAACAGAGATGTGGAGAAAGCTAGTAGTGGGGAGGCTGGTACCTGTATTGGCAGCTGGGTCCCTTAAGCTGGCAGAGTCTCTGGCGCAGGCGGGCACGGTGCCAGTAGCTGGCACCAAGCAGCACCAGGACCAGCAACAACAGGAGGCTGAGGGGCAGCCCTGTGGTCAGGGAGCTGGTTGCTGTGGGTGAAGGCAGGTTTGAAGGTGGGCAGGGCTAAGAACTCTACACCCAGGAAGAGGTGGGGGGGCAGGGAGGTCAGGTGATCAGAGAAGGTGAAGGGGTCAGGGGTCACACAGAGTCAGGGAATCAGCAGCGAAGGGGTCAGAAAAAGAGGGGCAGTGAAGGATGCCGTCTCAGCTGCCCCTGTCCCCCACCTCATGCTACCTCTGATGTGGGTGGTGCAGTCTGGGGGCGCCCAACCCTCCTCACAGTGGCAGCGTCTGTTGCTGTCGCAGACCTAGGAGGTACAGGTTGAACAGTGAGGAGCTGTGCCCTCTGGGGCCGTGTTTCCCTGTCCCCAGCTTTTCAAGATCTCAGATGTCCGCAACTGGAAGGCGTGCTGAGAATGATAGTGTGGAGGGCGCCAGCGTTCTGGAGAGAGAGACTCTTTATCTGGGCCAGAGAAAATTAGATTGAACTCACATTGTGAGTGCCTTCTATCTGCCAGGCACTGTGCTAGAAGCTTCCATACTCATCTCATGTGCCCCCAGGAAGTGGGTACTATTATTATGCCCGTTAGTTAGAGGAGGAAGCTGAGCTCAGAGAGGTTAACAACCTGCCCTGGATCCAACAGTTAAGATGTGGTAGAGCACGGATTAGAACCCAGGTGTGTCTGTTTCCAAAGCCCACCATTCTTTTCCTTCCCAGAGGCTCCCTGCTCCCCTTTCATCTCCCCCCATGCCAACTCACCCCATGCCCGTGGCATTTGCTTCGACATTCCTGTGTTCCCAGGATCTCCACCGGTTGGCATTGATGGTCGATGCACACCTGCCCGATGGCGAGAGAAGAGCAAAGATCACCTTCTCAGGAGCTTTACTGGCACTGGGAGGCCAACACAAACGAAGCCCACCCCGCTTTTACAGATGGGGAAACCAAGGCTCAGAGGGTAACGGGACTCTGCTCCATCTGAAGTGAGAATCTGAACTCCCCCCGGAGCCTGCACCTTCTTCACCGGTGGCTAGTGAGGCCTGGGCGCTGCCTGCAGCAGTCCAGATATCCCTCCCCACCTGGTGCTGCCCACCTAGGCTGCTCACCAGGCCGGGGCCACAGGCTGTGCCAGGCAGAGTCATCAGGGGCTGGGCCACGTCGTTGCCCAGGTCCAGGTGTACCCAGCTGCAGTTCAGCTGGGTCCCGTTGGCTTCCAGCATCTCCCAGTGAAGATCCCGGGCTGAGCCCAGCAGAGGCTGGGCCCTCCCTCCCTGGCACTGGAGCTGCCCACAAATGGCATCTCTGGGGTTAGGGAGGAGGTGTAGGGTCAGTGGGGGCGGAGCCAAGACTCCCACAAACCCAGAGGAGGAGCCAGGTTCCCTCACTTACCTAGGGGCACAGGACACATAGCTGCCATCAGGGCTGCGCCCACAGCTCCCAAAGGCGTCCCCCCGAGTGTTGGCAGTAAGGAGGCAAAGTGGCGCGGCGGGCTGGGCCCCAGGCCCCCAGAGAGCCTGGCACTGCTGGGCATAGGAGGTACAGCGTCCTTGCATGCACACAGCCTGTCCACCAGCACACGGCTCACCGTCCCCCAGGCTGACATCAGGGGGGCACTGGGAGCTGTCTCCTGGGCAGAACTCGGGCAAGTCGCAGTCACCTCTGGTAGAGCGGCACTGCCAGCCGGCCGGGCGCAGCTGTGGAGGGTGGGTAAGCATCAATGTGGGTGCTGGGCAAATCCAGCCAGGCCCTGGGAGTCAGAATGACCTTTTCCACACTGGCCCCTGGCAGGTGGGCTCTGGGCAGCCAGTCCAGTCTGTGCCCACCTGGCAATTTTGACAACAGAGTCCATCGGACGCGCACTGTGCCCCTGGCCTCAGCTGGCAGGTGAAGTAATCACAGCAAGGATCAGTGCAGTCCTATGGGCAAGGGCACAGAGGGGCCGAGTGTCAGAGCAGGCTGGGCCTGAGAGCATGCCCTAACCCCCTCCCAGAGCCTGAACCCAAAAGGATGCACACAGCAAATGAAGACCAGAGCCCAACAATCTATGTGCAGTCCCCGCAGACAGGGAGGTGGGGAGAGGGGTTCCTGAGGCTTGGAGACGGCTCATGAGCCAGGGTGAGGGCACAGAAGTGAGTGGGGCAAGGCTCTGGGTGAGGGGCTCACATCTGGGAAGCCACAGTCACACTGCTCGCCGGGCTCCACCAACATATTTCCGCAGACACTGGCCATAGAGGGCAGACCGGAGAGCCGTTCAAAGAGGCAGCTGCCCATTCCACCCAGGAGGGCTTTTTCCAGGGCCTGTCGGCTGCAGTTGCTGAAGTTCAGGCCTGGCAGGAAGCTGGCGATGGCGGCAAGGAAGGTTGGGGCTGCGGACGGCTCCCTGCCCCCTGCCCCCTGCCCTCTCCATCCTGCAGTTACTCACTCTGTCGAGGCCTCCATGATGCAGCTCTTGGCTGGGGCTGGACCTGGACAGGGGCAGCTATTCCCAGGTGAGTCATGGCCCAGGCCTAGGCTGTGGCCCAACTCGTGGGCTATTGAGGAGGCGACTCCCAGGATGCTTGTGGAGTGGTCCTGTCATTGGGGAGGGGATACCCCAGGTCCAGCACCAGCCTGACTGCTCCTCTTCTCTCCTCATCTGACCTCCTGGGTACTGAGCAAGCACCGCCTCCCTCCTTAAGTGCTTCTAAAGTAGGAGAAGAGCCCAGGCCTGGGTGGCAGGAAACCCGGGTTCTAGCTCACCTCTGTTACCCCTCTCTAGCTATATGGCCCTGGGCGAGCACCTTTGTTCTTTGGGCCTCAGCTACGTCCTCCGCCCCCAAGAAATGGGAAGAGCTCATAGGTGAAGACACGAATGGGCGGGCCACAGGCGGAGGGTATCCTGACAGCAGAGGCCACGTCATGCACCCCGGCCCTCTATACCCTCAGCTTTGGGGTTGGTAACTTTGCTGGGGGTTTCAGTGAATACATGGTACCACATTTGGGAGGAGCTGAACGGGAATGGGGAGGAGACGTGGAACTAGCTCACCATGTTCACACCTCCTGAGAATTCAGGAGAACAGATGGAGTTCTGAATGGCCATGCCCACCATGGGCCCAGAGAATGAAGTGGCACTGCGGGATTGAGAGGGCGAAGGTTAGGGCCCAAAGCCAAGGTGGCCAGAGCTTCAGGGCCTCAGGTAGGGAGCTGGGATGTGAAATTTGCCAGGCCGGGGCAGGGCCGGAGCAGAGCTGGGCCCCGCTGGCTGAGCCTGGTGGGTCTTACGTCACCAGCTGGGCACTGTCGTGGGGCAACCGAGGCAGCAGGTCTGTCCGGCGCCAGCGGAGGAAGCTGTCTAGTGTGAGACCTGGGTCCTGGCTTATCTCTATCAGGTCACGCTGGGTCCAGGCCTCCAGGCCCACGAGCGCCACCCGGACATTCAGAGGCCTGAAGAACTGAAAGAGAAGTGGGGCTCAGGAGAGGGGTTCCCATGGTCGGGGGCCATAAGGATGCTGCTGGGTCCCATACTCACTGTGTCCAGGAGGAGGGCCACTTCCAGGGTGCGGTTCAGCAGGCTCTGGAAGTCCCGGTACCTCTGGACCTGTGGGTCAAGAGAGGTGACCGTGAAAGGCAGCAGGGCAGGCAGAGGTCGGGAGAGGACTTGCAGGGGTCAGCAGGCTCACCTCGGAATGGTCAACCACAATCACCAGCTCAACAATCTTGGTCTCTGTCACCACGTCCCGCCTCCACTGTGGACAAGGGGAAGGCGCATCAGGCACACCCACCACACCCCACCAGCAGCCGCGTAGGGCTGACCAGGCTGTGTCCACGACCACTCTGTGTGGTCAGACAAGAGAGTGAAGAGCCCATTTTACAGAGAACCTGAGAGGCCAGGGACTTGCCCAAGATAGACGAAGAAGAGGTTTAGAAGCTGGGAGTAGGGCCCTGCTCTTCTGGCTTCAAATTCAGTGCTTTTTCCCAATTAAAAAAAAATAACAGCCAACACCATCAAATACTTAACGTATGCCAGGCAGAGTTCTAAGCATTTACATATATACATGTATGTATATAGATTTATTTAATCTTCACAGTAATCCTATAAGGTAAGTAGTTTTATTATCCCCATTGAATAAATTAGGAAATTGGCTTCTTATTGCTTTATGATCAGTAACTATGTATTTGCTATATCCCAGTGAGAGCTCTCTGCATTTGGATCATAAGACAGATGAGGAGTTTGAGTCAAGTACCTGCATCCAAACCCTGGATATACCATTTATTAGTTGAATGGCCTTGGCCAAGTCACTTAACCTCTCTGAGCCACTTTTCTCACTAAAATAGAGCTACAGATAGCACCTACCTCCCAGGGTTGCTGGGATCAGTAAAGGAGATAATGTTCACAAAGTGCCTGGTACTGGGAAGTTGCTCCATTAGCAGGAGCAGTTGTTACTGTGAACAAATAGCTCTGAGGGCCCGGGGGCCAGCCCTGGGGACAACAGAAGCCCAGCCCTCCTGCCATTCATCCTCACCCGGAGAAGGTGACGCTGTCCCAGGGGGTGCTCTGGTGGAGCCTGAGTGGGCACAGATGCAGGCCAGCTCAGGGCACAAGTGTGGCCTGCCAGGAGGAGGTCTTGGAGCCGGGAGATAACAGGGGGACCCTGGAGGTCCCCAGGCCCCAGCTCCAGGGAGTAGCTTCTCTCTGGGGACAGGATCACCAAGCCCCTATGCAAAGATGCAGGAAGTCAGAAAACTTTTCAGCTCCATGCCTCGTTTACGCCCACTCTCTCCACCTTCGTGGAATTGACCCCTTGTACCTGAGCCCGGAGCAGGTGCAGACAGAGACCCAGGAGTCGGCGTGGCCCTGCACTTTTCCATGGTAGCAGCAGTTCTCCTATAGCAGAGAAACATGAGTGCCAACTGGAAGGCCAGGCCAAGGTTTGAGCCCAGGAGGCTAGCCTGTGGGTGAGGATAGGCAGTGTCCTCCCATTCTCCAGGAACGGCACCTTCCAGTCGCCCCTTTCCTTCTTCCCTCGGGCCAGAAACAGGGCACAAGATGACCTGACTCACCAGAGTGTGTCCCTCACTGACCACCCGGGTGCCATCAGGCTGGTACCACACCAGGGTTGGACGGCCTGAGACTAGCTCCCTGTGGAATGAAGAAGAAGGAGGGCAGTGCTCCCAGGGTGGTGCAGTCACAGCCTGAGACCTGGAGGTGGTAGAGGGGTGGCTGGGGGCTGGGCAATCCCTGCAAGCTTCCTGCTTCCCCTGGAGACGGCAGAGTATGGTGGTTGGGCCACAAACTCTGTCAGGCTATCTGGGTTCCAATCTAGTTTTCACCACCCACTAGCTGTGTGACCTTGGGAGAGTTATTTAACCTCTCTGTGCCTTGACTTCTTCATATATGAGACCGATAATAATACATCATAGTATCTACCTTATAGAGTTGTTATGAGGATTTAATGAGTTCAAGCTCTTAGTACCTGGTACACCGTGGATGCTATATAAGTTGTTAGCCATGTTATTGTTAATGTTACCACTATCATTATTACCTATTCTGTAGCAGCTCCAGGATATGACTCTCACCATCCAACTCCAATTTGATCCGCAAAGCCTCAGGCAGACTGGTCTGTGGGCACCAGAGGGCATGTCACCTCCCTGGCCCTGTCTGAAACTCCTATCTTCTCTAACCAGAAAACCTCAGGCCCTTAGGAGAGTACCAATGATTAGATCATTGGTGGGGGGATCCTGAGGGAGGGGCCAGGAAGCCCTGCCTGGCCTGGGGTATTGTTCTGGGGGGTTGTGTGGGGAGGTCAAGGAAGGTATCCGAGCCGCCCCTTCTCGGCTTCCTGCCCAGAGAGGAAGCATCATGGAGGACCCAGTGCAGGCCCCAGCCCTTCCTCTGACTCAGCTTTAGAATTGGGAGGGGAGGGTGTTTGGTGAGGCCCTGACCCTCTCCAAGTCTCCCCACTGAAAAAGCTGACAACATGAGACCAAGAAAGCAAGCTTGGCCTCAGAATTTCCCAGTGGAGATGGAAGGGTTGGGTGGGGCTGAGGCAGACAGATGTGTGTGCAGTGGGGAGAGCGAGATAAGTGAAGCCAGGTGCTGGGGTGCGGAGGGAGAGGCAGCCAGACCTGAGATGGCCATGCTACAGTGAGGTCCATTCACCCACTCCTCAGCCAGTTTTTGCCTGGAGACACCTGATTATTCAGGGTGGTGGGTGGTGTGGGTGTATTTCTTTATTCGAGGGGAGAGAGAGGCTCACCTGAAGTACCTCTGCTAGGCTGAGCGTGAGGTTGTCCTGAAGGATCTGGGGCTCCGAAGACCCATTCAGGGCCCTCTCTGGCCTTGCCTGCTTCTCCTCAGTGCCACCTGCAGGGTTCCCAGGACACCCCAAGAGAGTGCTGAGAGAATCAGCACCACGGCTGGGGGTGGCTGGTGCCCTCTGACCCACCTGGCTCCCAGCACATCAAGGCCCTTCTCTGCTTGAAGGACCCTTGCATTGCATGCTGGGACTTAAAGAATACTAGAGGGAGGGGGCGGGGGCTTCTCTCCAATTTTTCCCTTTCATCCCACCAACCCATCCACAAGTACCCAAAGAAAGAAGTTCAGTTTGCCCAGTCTGTGGCCCCCCCGTCCCCCTCAGGCCCATCCCAGGTTCTCACAGGGACCCTCCGCCTGTTCCTACCCGCTCCCAACCACCTCCGCCCAGGAACGCCCCCTCTCAGGACTGGGCGAAGACTTGTGGCCCGGTGCCCACTCACCCTCCCTTTCCTCACATCAGAGATGCCGGGAACGCCCATTTCTGGGTGAACATTGCAAACACCCCCCTCCCTAAATATCCCTCATGCCCAGTTAGGCACACCCGCTCCCCACAGCCTCCGCTTCCTCCCGGAGTCCGCCCCCCATCCCCACAATGGCCCTCTCTCCTCCGGACACTCCACCCCCGCCTGCCCTCTCGGCCCCCAGCCCAAGACAGCAGCGGGAAGTGAAAGTTCCAAGGAGGAGTTGGTGTCCCAGCCTCTTTCCTGGCCAATTCTCCCCACTCCTGGCTCCTCCCGGGCCCCCTCCCGTTCAGCCAGCTTTCTGGTGGCATCAGCACCAGGGTGAGGGGTGCCTGGCCGCTCAGGTCTGGGATGGGGGCCAGGAAGTATCCTCTTCGCCAAACCCTAGGAGACGTGCCTACTCGGCGCCCTGGCACCGGGTGGAACGGTCAGCTAGGCCCCAGAGGAGCGAAGACATCAGTCCTGGGGAGCAGAGACCCTCTACCGCGATCCTGAGGGGGCGCTGGGCCAGGCCCTGCGGTGCCTGGTCCCGGAGCCTCAAAGTGTCCGCGGGGACTGCGCAGAGGATGACAGAGTAGGGGGCGCCGGCATCCCTCCTCCTTCCCTTCCCACTCCATCGCCCAGTCTCTGGGCCCTCGGCCCAGGACAGCCGACCAGGGCGGGCTGCACTCTGGTTGGGGTCTCCGGCCGACCCCAGGACCCCAGTGCTTCCCGACTTCCCTGCGCGTCCTCCCAGTCCGCCCCCCGGCCCACTGCTGGCAGGGTACTCACCTATATCTGGGAGCGGCCGGGAGGGCAGAGGGCTGCCCGCCCCCAGGAGCCCCAGGGCCCAGAGCAGCGCCAGCCGCATGGCAGCGGCGCCCGGGGTCGGGCGAGGGCAGCAGGTGCTGGGCGGAGTGCCGAGGAGCCGCGGCTGCTGGGTCTGCTTCGCTCACCTAGCGGCTCGGCGCAGCCACCAGGCCCCGCCCCGCCCCCTCCCACCCCCCAGAGCCAGGCTCCGCCCTCGGAAGGCCCCGCCCCCACAGCGCGCCGGGTCCCAAAGAGGCGTGGACCTAGCCCATGACTCCGACTCCCGCACCGCCAGCGCTGATCTGCACAGCGGCTTCCCGGCTACTGTGCAAAATAGGAGCCGAGGCCCGGTCCGACCGCCTTGGGAGCCGCGCCTCCACCCGGCCCTGGGTCCCGACGCCTTCCTAGCAGCTTCACTGCCCTCTGGCCTCAAGTCAGCCGCCCCGCTTTGTCGGATCAGGCGGGCCAGTTCTCCCTATTGCCCGGCTCACCCTCCCGTACCGGACCCCCGCGAAGCGCGGGCAGCAGGCGTGTACAAAGCATTTTATTAAACAGGAAGGAGCGGTTGGGAGAGCCAGCAGGACGCCTCTTCACTCCGCGTAGGTAGCATCGTCGTTGCTGTCGCTGTAGGCGGAGGAGGAGAGCTCCTCGCGGGGTGTGCAGACCGGGCACCGCTGCCGCATGTCGTTCCAGCACGACCGGCAGTACACTGCCTCGCAATCCGGCGTAGGGCACACGTAGGACTCGGGCGTCTCGGGTGCCTGGCACACCACGCATCGCCTGCGCAGCCAGGGGCGCAAGAGGGGCAGGCAGCGGCGGTGCAGGATGTCCGCCAGGTGGCGGCGCTGTTGGGAGGCAAGGGGGGTTTAGAACCTGTTAGCGCTTCTTGTCTGAAGTCTCAAGGCCTGACTATGCGCACATGTTGGAGGAAGCTAGATTGGGCAAAGAAGACCCCTGGAGGGCGAGGGTGCTATGCAAGTGGGTCCTAGAGAGCCTCCCTCACTCCGTGATGGAGAGTGGGAGGATGAAGCCTCGATTCTCTCCCAGCCAGTAACAGCAACTACCAGCATCATGTTACCATAAATCGCCTTATTCGATTCTCACCGTGGGGCTGAGAAGTGAGTAGAACAGATAAGACTATCACTGTTGTGTTCCCCCCACTTTACAGATGAGAAAGATGAATCTCATAAATGTTAAGTGACTTCCCCAAAGGCACAGACTGAACAATCAAACCTGCCTGGACGCAGGTACCCTGATTCCAAATCACAAGCCTGGCTCATTATGCTCTCTCACTCTCCCACCCTCTCTCCGCACAATTGCCAGGAATTCTCAGGCCACCTTACCAGATGCTCTTTGCTCAAGAAACTCCAGGGGGCACTTCCCTGGTGGTCCAGTGGTTAAGACTCCACGCTTCTGACGCAGGGGGCCCAGGTTTGATCTCTGGTCAGGGAACTAGATCCCACATGCCACAACTAAGAGCCTGCGTGCTGCAACTAAAATATCCCGCATGCCGCAAAGAAAATCCCGCAGGCAGCAATGGGGATTCCGCGTGCCGCAACTAAGACCCAGAGCAGCAGCCAAATAAATAAATAAATATTTTAAAAAAAGAAAAAAACAAGGAACTCCAGGGGTTGGGACTTCCCTGGTGGTCCAGTGGCTAAGACTCCATGCTCCCAATGCAGGGGGCCCAGGTTCAATCCCTGGTCAGGGAATTAGATCCCACATGCCGCAACTAAAGATCCTGCATGCTGCAACGAAGATCCTGTGTGCCTCAACTAAGAGCCATTTATTTATTTGGCACAGCCAAATAAATAAATGAATATTAAAAAATAAAAAAGAAAGAAAGAAACTCCAGGGGCTCCACTGCCTGCCAAACAAAGGCAGAACTCCTGGGCTTGGCCTTCTGAGCCTTCCACAGTCTGGTCTCTTTCTAGCCTCTGCTCCAACTTACCCCTCCCTGAAATTTGCATCTCCTGTGCCACTTTCTCCTTAGACTAGCTCTGGCACTTGGCATTCCCTTTGGACTCTGAGTCTTTGCACATTCTGTTCCCTTAGCTTGGAATGAATGCTCTCCACATTTCCATCTACCCATCAAAATCCAGTTAACTCCATGATCTGGTCATGGAATCATAGTACGTTCATTTTCAGTGAGTTTCTTAGGAGGCTGGATCAAGATGGTGGAATAGAAGGACATGGAGCTCACCTCCTCCTGTAATATGTTCATTTTTTCATCAGACATTCATTCAGCCCCTACTGTGTGTCATGGGAGTTGGGGGATCTAGGCACTGGAGGAAAAAGTTAAGCAAACACAGTCTCTCACTTTTATGAGCTTTGTTAGGGCTGATTAAATAAGAGTGACTGCCACTTGTTTTTTAAATAGTATTGGGCACTGTACCAAGAAACTGTAAGTAAATTAACTCAATTCAAACAATAACCATGTAAGGCAGATATTGTTGTTATCATCTCTTTTTCAGGCAAGAAAACTGATGCTTGGAGAGGTGATCACTTGCCTAGGATCACACAGTGACAACTAACATGCGTACAGAATTTGCTATGTGCCTGCACCGTGACAGTGAAACTCATTTAATCCTTACTACAACTAGATGGAGTAGTTAACTCCATTTTACAGAAGGGAAAAACCAAGGCTCAACATTTATGTGTGTTCAAGATCACACAATTGTCATAGTAATAAGGGGAGGAGCCAGGATTCAAACCTAGGCTCTCTGGCACCAGAGCCCCACACCTGACCACCACTCTATTACTGATCTCTAGTGAGCAGGCCTTACAGATCTGTCCAAACTCCCCATTCTTCAGAGGAAAAACTGAGGTCCAGTGAAGACCATGGCCAAGGTCACACAGCTTAATGAGGGAGTGTGGACTGGAGCCTGCTTCTTCCCACGGTGTGCTCTTTCTGTACACTGCGTGCCCCTTCATGAAGCCTCCCTGATCCCCAGCCCACCTGCTTCCCCTCATCCACCAATCTCCCACCCCACCCACCGATGGGACTGCACTGAGGTTCTGGTCTGAAGCCCTCTCAGAAGAACCTGTGGCTTTGTCTTGGGTCCCTTGTTTCTGACGAACCCCTCTTGCTCTCCTTTGACCTGATGGTATCAAATCTGATTCCCCTTTTCTGCCTGCTTCCCAATGGTCCACTTAGGATCTCAGGCTGGGCTGAATCCTGGGGCACAGAGATGGACACAGCCTTGACCTCCAGGAGCTGGATGACCAGGGCCCTTGGCATGCATTCCATCAGAACTCACTGAGCATCAGTAGGCCTGGGGCCTTGGTGGGGGCTGGGTGGACTGAGGGGAGATGCCTCTCCCCCTCAGTTCTCAGACCCAGCCAGGGGCACAGGCCTGGACTTACAGGAGCCCTCTGCTGTCGTGCCCGTCTCACGATGGTGGCCCTCCTCAGTTGGGTGAAGGCTGCTCTCTTCCTCAGGAGATCGTTGTAGAGGAAAAGGATCCGCTTCTTCTCACGCTGGGGCCAGGGAGACAGTACAGAGGAGGAAGACATTCCCCAAAGATGGGGCTTGTGGGGAGCTGGGCTTAGGCTGGTGTGTTTGTGTATGCAGGGGTGGAGAGGGCAGGGTGAGGCGCACCTTGGGGAAGTAGAAGGCTACGATGACCCTCCGGAGCCGGTAGCTGAAAGCTTGGAGCAGGCAGAGACACACTAGCAGGCCACTTGGTAGTGCAGCCCTCAAATAGGCCCTGGTACTCAGGGGCACGGGCTGGGGCAGGCAGGCTGGCAGAGGAGGCAGGCGTGTCAGGGATCTGGCCAGGACCGGCCGCGGCTCTGGGTTGAATTCCCCATGCCAGTGGGGTGTGGGTTAAATCTCTGATTACCCTGTTCTCCTCCTGCCTGCCCCTCACCCTGCAGAGCTGTGCTGTCGGACTATAGCCACTAGGCCCATGAGGCTATTTGCTCAACTTGGCACAGATGTAGAAATTTTCCATCACGGCAGAAAGTTCTGTTAAACAGCACTGCTCCAGAGGGCTGGGACCATCTGGCCCCAAAGCCCCAGCCCTCAGACTCCTCTGACCCAAGTCTGTCATCCTCCAAATCTTCAAGCCTGACCTGATGTTCCCTAGTTTAATTTCTCCAATGCAAGCACACCAACCCCCATCTTGCCACAGCCAAAGCCCAGTCCCCCAACTCTTTGTCTTGGAAAGACCCTGGCCCTCCCAGCCCTCAATTCCTCTGATCCAAACTTTCAGCATCACTCACGCATGTTGTTGGATTCCACCACCGTCTCCGAGGAGGTGTTCAGGGCTCCGATGGTATTCCGAAGAAGCCGGGCAAGCATGGAGTCTCCCCCGACTTTCACCTCCAGTTTATGACTGCCTGAAGCCAGGATAGGGAACGTGGTGTGTGTGGGGCGGGGAGTCAGGAAAGAGTTGGAGTTAAGGGGATGGGGCAGGTTGGGGACTGGATGTAGGGGAGAGGTCAAGGCATACAAATACTTCTCAACTGCACAGGACTTTCCATCCCTTCACTGAGTACTAATTCCTCCTTTTGGTAGATATAAAGGGGGGTGGAAACAGAGGGCCCCAGTGATAGCTGTCAGGTTGCAGGGTTGATATTTGACCCTAAGGAGGACAGGGAGGGGCCGAGATGCAGAAGGAGGTGACGAAATTGGAAGAATTGGGGAGGGGTGTGTGCACAAGGGTGGGAGTTCTCCAAGGGGGTGTCTCTTGGGCCTGGAGCCTGGAGTGGGGACTGGGCTCACTGCGGAAGGAGTACTGCACAAAGGAGTGGTGGCGGATGGTGTCGAAGATGGAGTAGAGAGCCCAGTCCAGGCCACACAGCAGTAGTAGCAGCAGCAGCACGGGCAGTGTCTCCATGAGCTCCTTCATCTGCCCAGGGAGCAGGAGGGTCAGAGCTGGGTAGCGCCTTTGGCCCTGGCATGGAGTCCCCTCTGACGCCTTTGCCCTCCCTCCTGCAGATCCCGCCTCTAGTAGGATCCAGGGGCCTCCCCTTCGTGCCATCCTCACCACATTTCTCATTTCTGTGGCCTGGATAGTGGGGTCCCAGGGGAAGATGACGGTTTTCTTCTCAGCGCTGCGGAGTGGCAGCAGAGTCCGCTTGCCCTGGGAAAAACGTCCACATGGTGAGAGCACTGAGCGCCCTCTCCCTTTCCCCTCTGCCCTCCTGGAGCGTGAAGCCACACAGGGCACAGAGCAGGGCACCCTTGGGTAGGGCTGTGCCCACTCACCAGCTTCTTCCTGCGTTCATCGATCTGACAGAAGTAGGTGCTGATGTAGATGTTGTCGAAGCGGATGTCCCCGTTATAGCTGTCCACATAGGAGAAGCACCTGTGGACGAGGGTGTCTCCATCGCCTCCAGGTTCACCCACCCCCAACCATGGGCTTCCCTGACACACAGTCAGCTGGCCACCCAGCATGCACCGAGCACCACCTGCGTCCTAGAAGGCTCTGCCCTGCCCTCCAGCAGTCCACGGTCCAGTGAAAGACATGCACATACACACGGATGAGACATAACAGAGGTGAGGAGGGGAGGGAGCGTCGTGTAAGTGCATGCGTGTGCCTGGGAGGTAGGGGAAGGTTTCCCAGGCATGGAACTTCCAGGATAAATATCAAGCAGAAGAAACAGCAGGAGCAAAGGCACGGAGACAAGGAAACCCCTCGAGGTTGAAGAAATCACCTGATCCATTGACTCCCACGTTCACCTCTCAAGTCCCTGCCTCTTGGCCGAGCCCTCAAAACATCTCCCGGAGGTCACTTCAAGCAAAACTCGTCTCAAGCATCATTTCCCTTCTCCTCTGACACACCCTTGCGTGTGGCGATGTTTTCCGTGTGTGCGTGTGTGTGCCCGTGCAAATGTAACTCTCCTCTGTGTATCTCCCAAAGTCCCACATAATGACTCAGTTTCCTGAGGAAAAAATGTTAATTGTTGGAAATGTGTTTAAAACGGTATAAGTACATTAAATAAGCTCTGTAAACCGTGAAACATAAGTTCCAATGCTGTTGGTTCTGGGACCCGGTAAAAATCCACATCTTTGCCTTTAGAAGTAACTATAAATGCAAAGAAAGACTGTGGGCGCCCCCTTGTGGAGAGACCTAGCGCTGTTGGGCCTGGGCCTCCTGAGTCTGGTCTCCGCCCCTCAGCCAGCTCAGCCCCTTCAGTGAGTGACCTCACCCAGGTTGAAAACCTGGAAGTGGCTTTTGACTCTGTGCCTCCTTCCTTCCCTCCCCAAGCTGGCTCTGAGACCTGCTGCACCTTCCCCCTACCTCCCTCCATCTCAGGCCAACTTCCTGCCATGCCCCATTCCACTCAGGCTCCCTAATCTCTGACCCAGTTTGGCCTCCCTGCCTCCAGGCTGTCCCAGTCCACCCTGCAACCTTGCAACTGTGGGGCAGTTCAGGGCCCTCCTGCAGGGATTTCCAGACTGTTCTGGCCATGCCCACTTCAGCCCAGTCCTCAACCCCAGTCTCTGCCTTCCACATCCCACAAATGCCAGATTCCTGGTCCAAGAGAACACCTTTCCTCTTCTTGACCGTAGCTCCCCATCTGCAGCCTTTTGAAGCCCAGTTATGGCCCTTGCAGGGGCCCCTCCTTGGCTCCCATACCAGTCCCGAGAGCCAGTCCATAGTACAGCCCTTGAACCATCTCTGGTTTGTGGATGCCTCGCCTGCCTCCCCTAGACCCTGAGCTTCTTGAAGGCAGGAATATGGCTCATTGATCTTCGTCGTCCCACAGGGCCCTGGGCACACACATAACCACTCACCTGCTGTCACTCTAAGCCCCACAAACAGGGGCAGAGAGAGCAGGTGCCCCTGTGGCCGCCCTTGCCCAGCCCCTGCCCATCTCAGGCATTTGGGGGTGGAGACAGGAAATAAAGGGTCCAGAGGTCAGCAGGGAAGCTGAGTGAGGCTCAGGGCAGCCCAGTTGGATGCCAGGCTGGGTGGGGTTGAGGACTTTGGTCCAAATGGAGGGAAAGTAGCAGCCAACGCAGCGGGCGGGAGAAAATGAAAGCAGAGTTGGACGATAAAAATGGCACAAAGTCAGAGCCAAGGGGAATATGAAGGGCAAGAAAAAAAATCAAAAGTCAAAGCTAAAAGTGGAAAAAAAAAAAAGTCAGCGTTGGGATAAAGGCCGGAAGGAGGTAGATGAATGAAGACGGTCGCCCTTTTAAGGTGGTGGGAACATGGGTAACTGTTTCTTCTGACAAAATGTCCACATTTCTCTTACCTTTGGGTAAACAGCGATCCCAGCTCTGTAAAAAGGCAAAGTTAAAGGCGCAAGAACATTCACATTCAGAGTCGGAGGAGGGCCCTGCAGCTCCATTCTTAGGGCCTCCCTCAGGGCAGGTCTCCAATCTGGAGCGGAGGAAGGGGCATCTGGGTGGAGGTCAGGACTCACGCGTGGAGGACGAACAGGAAGGTGCAGGAGAGCAGCACGTGCAGCAGCCCCAGGATCCACTCGAGCCGGGCCTCCTGGCGTCTCACGTAGTCCCGCACCTCGGTGCTCACGTGTTCCCAGCTCGTGTTGAGGCCCAGCACCCCAGCCCGCTTCTCTTCCTGGTGGACGGCCCGGGTGCTGACTCAGAGGCCCAGACCCAGCCTCCCAGCCTCTCTGTGGCTTCTCTCCCCTGATGCCCCGCTCCTGTCCCCAGCTCTTCCCAGGACCTTTAGGAGTTGCCGCTGTCTTCTGTTCGCTGCCCTCCTTGACACAGTCTTTCACCTGTATGAGCTGACACCTCCTCACACCTGGCCGACCACCCATCCAGAGGCAGGTCCCTGTGCCCGCCGCAGGCTCGGCACCCTCCCTCTCCTGTAACCCAGTGCCAGCACCACTCCTCGTCTCTTCCCCCTCCCTCACAGCCAGCCACCTCCCTCCTGTGCCTGCTCCCTTGCTCTTTTCCTCACGCCCTGTTCCCTGTGCCCCCCACCCTCACACTGCCCCTCTCCTACCTTGAGGTTAATAGTGGCTGAAAATTCCCCCTCCAGGCCGCGAATAGACTGATTGAGGGAGTCATAGGTCTGCCCAAAGTTGCCTTCTACTGGGATGCGACTACGGCACCAAACTTCCATCACTGGTGGACAGGGGGGCCAGGTTAGGGGCCTCCCTGGGCCCGGCCTCCAGTCCTCCCTTCCCGTGATCCTCTTCATGCTGATTTTTTGTCTCTCTGCCCATGACTTTCTTTCTTTCTTTTTTCTGCACTATGTGACTTGTGGAATCTTAGTTCTCCCGCCAGGGATTGAACCTGGGTCCTTGGCAGTGGGCGTGCAGAGTCCTAACCACTGAAAGTCCCCGCCCATGACTTTCTACCACCCCGAGTCTTTCCCCTGTTTACTCTCCTTGAATTCTTTCCCCCATTTTTTCCACCTGTCTATAACCATACCAAACACTAACTAATTATGACAGCCGATACTTAATAGAGCCATTCCTCTGTGGGCCAGTTCTGTTACCTGCTTTACATGTATTATCCCCTTAAATCCTCAAAACCCCTAATGGCATGAGTACTATCATTACGCCCATCTTTCAAATGAAGAGACGAAGCTGAGAGCCTTGCTGTAAACTCACCTGAGTCACAAAGCTGGTCAGTTGGAAGGGCTGGACCCTGAGGATGCTGCGTCCTCAGAGCCGAAAGCCTCCCCTCCTGAATGCCTTCCTGCCCTGCACCTACCCAGTGGTCCCCAAGGACTCAGATCCCTAGCCCTGCTGCTCCCCTCCCTCCTGCCACTATGCTGACCCTTGGCAATGCCACAGAAGAACTTGAACTTCATGGGCAGGCAGAGCAGGTGGTTGAGCAGTGGGACCCAGATGCGTTGAAGGCACTCTCTGTGCTTTTGGTCAAACCAGCGGCGGCAGTTTATCATGGCCTTGTTCACCACATCTGCGGGAAGGGGCAGTGCGGGTCTGAGGTCCCCACACCCTGACCCGAAGCCCTGGCCCGGCGGCCCTCCCCGCCCTCCCCTGCCCAGGGATCCCCCTCACGGGAGCAACGCAGCTTGGTCTTCAGCTCATACATCTTCTGTGTAGAGAGGCGGTGTCTGAAGGCTGAGGCGCGGAGGGTCTCTCTGCCTGGGGCTGTCTCCTCCGAGCCCTCGGCATCCTCGGGCGCATATCCACTCTCACTGCTCACCTGGGCATCCAGTTCCTCAAAGGTGTTGGTGATGTTCTGAGTCTTGGCTTTCAATGACTCTTTGCTGCTCTGGGGTCGGAGGGAGGAAAGGGGTCAGGCATGCGAGCTTAGAGCTTCTGCTGCCAGACAGCCTGTTCTTCCCCTGTTAGCCAAGCTTTGGGCTCTTACCTCAAGCCTATAGGGAGCCTAGGCCCAGAGATGGCCTCTCGCCTCAAACAGTCCACTGTTCGTAGTGCTTGGGAGCCCCCTCTCCTCCCCAGGTGCCTCTGCTCTGCTTACATCCCAGGCTCCCAGCTCCTCCTGAGGCCTCCCATCCCAAGTCCTGGTTAGTCAAGGAGGGGTTCCCCAGGTCCTTGGACTTCACCCCTCATCACTAACCTCTCAGGCCATTGTGCCATCTCAACGTCCCTGACTCCCAAGCCCCTCAGCCCCTCTCTCCCCAACTCCTCAACTTTCCAATTCTTCTAATCTCCAGTACCCAATTCCCTCATCCCCTGATCCTCAAAGTTTCCAAACTCCTCAAGGCCAGGGCCCCCAGTTTCCTGACGTTCTAGCTCATCTGCGCAGAGTACCACCTACTCAGGTGTTTGGAAGTGTGTGTGTGGTGTGTCCCAGTGGCCGCGGGCAGGGGCTCTCCTGGCATTGAGTGTCCAGGGATCAGGGCACATCCTGCAATGTTTGGGAACAGTTCTGCCAAAAATGCCAGTACCGCCCCCATTGGGAAACTGTAAGTCCAGGGTCCCAGCTCAGGTCATCTAGGCCCTGCGGGGAGAGGGACCCCTAGGCCCTGCCTGTGTAGGGTCCTGACCAGCAGGTCCTTGAACACTGCCCGCAGGGGGGCTGTGGAGACACGCCAAGCCGAGCGGGTGTTGTTGATCTGTAGCTCCACAGTGCAGCCGAGCGATGCTATCACCTCATTGAGGTTGTGCCGCAGGTTGGCCACTGGTCCTGGGGGAAGATGCCCTGGTAGATTATCTCCCTCTAGAGCCAATTAACTTTCTTCAGCCCATCCCTAGCTCCTGCTCTGCGGGCAGTGACCACCTTCTAGAACTGTACACTGATGGGGCTCAGAAGCTGGTGAGAGGTCATCTCATTCAACCCCTGATGTTTTTCTCTGTGTAAACTAAGGTGGCCCAGAGATGTGGAGGAACTCTCTCAGGGACACACAGCAAGTTGGAACAGCTGGGATTAGACCCCCACTCTTTCTCCTTCTCCAGGCCTGGCTCTCAATGGATGGCCCACCCAGGGTCACTGCTTAAGTGTCACTAACTGGTACCCAGGGGCACACACTCACCCTCATAGATGGCGGCCAAGGCATATCCCAGCACAAAGAGCCGGCCCTCCTTGCCCAGCATCTTGGGTACTAGCAGGAGGCTGGCGCAGCGGATGTGAGGGGAGGTACCCCAGCCTATGGCCCCCAAGCCTGTCAGGAGAGCCCAGGAGGTGGTGAGGCAGAGTCAGGACGCTAAACCACCAGGTTTAGCAGAGCACACACCGCCCCCCCACCACCCCGCACAACTCCCTTCTAGAACCATCACTGTACTGCCCTTGTCCCATTTACACTGACTCTGATAGGCCTTCTAGACCACTCATTCATTCATTTATTGAAGAGCCATTTACGGAGTTCGACTGTGTGGCAGCCTGTGGAAGGGCTTGGAGAGATGGCTAGAGATTGAAAAGCCATGGTTGGTGATTGACTTGGTGTGTGTATGAGTGTGTGGGTTTGTGTTAGGGAAGGGGGCCAACACTTCCCTTTTCCAGGCTGGAGTCACACTAACCCTAGGTACTGAGGGAGAAGAGAGAGCAAGAGAAAAATTCTGGAAACAGGCACTGGTGCTCAAAGCAGTGAGAAGAGAGGCCACAGCCACCTCAATATTCCCCGTGCTCTGACACCTACAGCACTCACCATCTCGGTCCCTAATTTTAGCCCTTAATCGTGTACCTCCTGGTATGTTTTAGCAGTTTCACATGTGTCTCCCTGTGGTCTCTGCAGGGAGACAGTGAGCTCCTTGAAGCTAGTAATCCAGGGAGAGAGACAGACGGGTAAACAAATGACTGCAACACCAAGTGCTAAGTGCACAGGGAGGTGCTTATACAGAGCTGTGGGAGCCAAGGAGGGAGCGGGTATTTCTGCGGGGGCGGGTGGGGCTGGGAAGGCTGGACAAAGGAGGTGATGTGTCAGCTGGGCCTGGAAGATGAGTAAGTGTTGTTAGGCATTCCAGGCCAAAGGAACAGCATAAACTGGTCAGGGAACCTAGAAGATTCCTGTGTGGATAGAGCGTTCTCCCAAGGATCGCCAAAGCAAATCCCAAGTCCTGACTCTTCCCTCCATCTGCACTGCCCTCATAGAGTCCCCAGCGTCTCTCACTGGGACTAACTAGTCCCCTAGCTCCTCTCTTGCTAACCTAAACTTCCATTTTCACAAGGCAGCCAGAGGGATCTTGTAAAAATGAAATCCGATCATGTCCCTTTTCCGCTGGAAACCATGCAGTGACTTTCCGTCTCACTTGGGAACAAATCCAGACTCTCCTAATACGGTCGACCGACTCTCGTGATCTGGCCCCTGACTACCTTCTGAAGTGATCTCATGCTCCTCAGCCCTTTGCCCACCATGTCCGCCCACGCTGGCCTACTGCTGTTCCTAGAACTTGCCAAGCTCATTCCTCCTCTCAGGTCTTTGCCCTCGCTGTTCCCCCTGCCAGGAGCACTCGTCCTCCTAGAGTCTTCACCTGGCCGGCTCCACCAGCCTTTTGGCCAAGACTCAAGCTGAGGACGACAGTGGATAAATAGTTGTCCTACATTCTGAGGATGATTGACTGTTGACCAAGCGTTGCTCTACATTCGAAAGAGAGCCCCGTGGAGCTTGCTGGTCCCAGTCTGGGCTTTACCAAAAGAGCAAAACTGGTTTTTCACCCCTCTACCCCAACCAGTCTATACAAAGGCAAGACCAGAAATCTGAGTTTTCTGGACATAGAGAGAAGTGGTTAGAGTAGGCAGACATGGGAGGAGAGTCTGAGGAGAGGATGGGTGTTCACTTCCTCATGCCCAGTGACAGACTCCAAGAGAACCCTTCTGAAGCTGGTGCTGCAAGAAGGGGAACCCGGCTCATCCCTCCCAGCTGGACGCCCGCTGAGCTGCAGAGCCTGGCAGGGCCACCCCAGGGCTGTCACTGGAGCACAGAGAGGGAGGAGAGTTCACGGACGTGCTAAGCAGGGCCTCCCGGGAGTGTCAGGGAAACGTGAACATGGAGAGTGGTACTCGCTTCTCATCGTGACAGGGGAGAGGGCAGCTGCAAGGGGCCCTGCTTTCCCAGTTTGGCAGGGCAAGGATGTGTGCATTTCCTTTGGGACAAGCAGACGTGTGGAGGGCATCAGGCCTCAAGCCATCCCTCTGGGATGGGGACCCTCTGCCTGCTTGGGTGGAGGCATCTAAAGGTAAGAGGCTGCAGGTGGCCTGTAGGAGCTACAGGGAGCTTCATTCGAAGTCAGTCAAAGAGAACTGCCCTCAGCAGGAAACTGGGCACTGTGCGGTCCACACAGAGCCTCCAGCGGGACCATGAATGGGCCCCTCGAGACAGCCAGGATGTGAGCACTCGCCGCACAGAGGCGGTGGAATTCAAACAGTATCGATGACTTCAGACTTTTGTCCCTTTTCCTCTAATTCTTCTAATCCCCTTTCTGACATCAGAAGAACCAGAAAGGGAAGGAAGTGGAGAAAAACAGTGAGTGAGCAGGCCATGCCCCCTTCTCCACCGCGGGACCTCACGCCAGGGATCAGGCCTGAGCTGCGGGGCAAGGGGGCGGTAAGGAGGGAAGATGTTTGAGAATGGACGTGAGATTGAAATCTTGACGTAGACTGGATTGGACCTCTTAAACCCTAAAAACAGTCATAATTACTGAAGCAGGACTAGGTCTTCTAGATTAAAATCACCAGAAAGCTAAGGGTCTGTGTGAGAGGTCATCAGTGGGAGAAAGGTTGGAATACACTGGTCAGGGAAAAAGTAGTTTCCTGTTGGTATCCCATAGAGGTAGATCATTCAGTGAACCGGGGATGATGCCATGTCCGAGCCCCTTGCCTGGGACAGTGTTAGGAAGGGACACGTGCTGTCGCTCTGACCAAAGAGGTGTGGGGGAAGTTGGCTGGGGGGTTACGGGAAGTTTTCTTTGTTCTTATAAGAGACATGAGGAAGGAACGTTCTGCTCTTTTGACACTCCTGTATGAGGATGTGATGCCTGGATTTGCTGCAGCCATTTCATGACCCGAAGAGGAATGATGTACAGACCAAAGACGGCAGAGAAAAAAGTCAAAAGGAAGCTGGGTCTTGGTGGGTTTACTGAGCTGCTGAATTATCCAAACTCCAAAACCACTCTACCTTGAAACTTGTTATATGAGATGATAAACTCTCTCTATGGTTAAACCACTTTTAGGTGGGTTTTCTGTTCTTGTGGCCCAACACCTCCTGATACGACGTCTCCAATCAAATGTCACCTTCTCTGAGAAGCCTTCCCTGACTACTCAAGCTAGTTCCCAATCCCTTTCTATCACATCCCCCTGGTTTACTTTTTTCATAACACTTGTCACCATCAGAAATGCGCTTGTTTATTTCTTGTTCATGTGTTGTCTAACTCTCTCCACTAGAATGTAAACTTGAAAGAGAACGTAAACTCTGAAAGAGCTGGGTGTGCGGGTGTGGGGTTGGGGAGGGGGGAAGTAGTTGAAGGGAATTAAGAGGTACAAAATTCCAGCTATATAATAAATAAGTCACAGGGGTATAATATATAGCATAAAGAATTTGGCCAATATCCTATTGACCAAAATATGGCCAATATTTTATAATAACTTTAAATGGAGTATAGCCTATAAAGATATTGAATCAATATGCTGTACAGCTGAAACTAATATAACATTGTAAATTAACTGTACTTCAATTAAAAAAAGAACATGGCCAATAATATTGTAGTAACTTTGCACAAGGACAGATGGTTCCTAGACTTATCATGGTGATCATTTCATAATGTCTGAAAATGTCAAATCACTGTGTAGTACACCTGAAACTAACATAATATTGTACAGCAACTATATGTCAATTAGAAAAAAAAAGAAATCATTATAAAAAAAAGAAATCATTAGATTTATATTGTAGTTGTCACTGCACATGTATATATACAAGTATGCACTATACATTACAATGTATGTATGTGTGTGTAATATGTGTTATATATATTATAAGCTCTAGGAGTGTAAAATTTTTTTTAAAAGTGCCGGGTGTTTGTCAACCTTGTCCACTGCTGAATCCTTAGCAAGTGCTCAGTTAGTGCTAAATGAATGAATGAGTGAATGAATTGAATTTATCAGGAGCAGCAGGAAACAAGACCAGAGAGGTCAGGAGAGATGGGGATTATGAATGGTCGTGGGGTTTGGACCATATCATGGGGGTAATAGGGAGTCCCTCAGATTGGGGAGACTCTAGTGGGCAAGGACTGTGTCTTCTTCTGTAGACTGGGGGCCTCTTCCCTCCTCTCAAAGGCCAAAACAAGGCTGAGGCTACAAGGGACACTTGGGAACAGAAGAAACAAGTGCAGACTCCTCCCTGGGCACCCAGAGCTGGGCTGTGTCCCTGTCCCTAGCCCGGCACTAACCCACCAAGCCGTACAATGTCACCATCTTCTGATCTTCATAGATGTTCATAGGGTTCACCAGGAGCTGAAAGAGACCTAAGGATACAGGGTGAAGCCAAAGGTCAAAAGATGGGGCCCTACGGCTTTCCTGGTGGTGCAGTGGTTGAGAGTCCGCCTGCCGATGCAGGGGACACGGGTTCGTGCCCCGGTCCGGGAAGATCCCACATGCCGCGGAGCGGCTGGGCCCGTGAGCCATGGCCGCTGAGCCTGCGCGTCAGCAGCCTGTGCTCCGCAACGGGAGAGGCCACGACAGTGAGAGGCCCGCGTACCGCAAAAAAAAAAAAAAAAAGATGGGCCCCATCCCTGACGTCTGCCCTGTACTCACCTATGGCCAGGAGCCCCCCGGCGCCTGCCCCCAGCAGGAGAGCACTGACCGGAAACTCGCCCGGCTGGCGCCACAGGAATCGGCTACAGGAGACGGGCAGCCCCCAGCTCAGGAACCTCTGCACCGCTGAAGGGTCGAAGAGTTTAGCCCAGCGAGGCCAACATACCACGCTTCCGGCTGGGGCGTGATTCATTAGGTTTAGGGGCTTGCAGCGGGGTAGAGGCTGGGGGAACCCGGATGAGGGTGGCAGGAACTTGGGGGATCCTGAAGGAGGATGAGGGACCCTGGGGAAGTGGGGCAGACATGAGCGAGAGAAGAAGAAAGGGCTAGGCCGGAGGAGGGCACTGGATGAGGGGGTGGAGGCTGGGGGACCCCAAAGTGGGGGAAGGTGCTGGGGTCCTGGAGGAGAGATTGGGTGAGAGGAGTGGGGGCTGGGAGCCGCTGGGAGTCACGGGGAAGGGTCGGGGTCTCTGGTGACTGACTCACTGGTGTGGGGTAGTTTCCTTTTTTGCCCTTTTGCTCCGTTCTGATGAGGTCTGATGGCCATAAGTGTGCTCTGGATGAACCTCTCTCCTCCCAGAAGTCTCCTCGGAGATGTCCTTGGACGAGAGGTTCTGCTTCTGTCTCCACCGCCTCACCCACAGCCTGTCTGGGGTCTGTGTCTTCGAATCCCTCTGCTGTGAAATGTGGAGATTAGAGACATACCTATCCCTTTGCAACTGGATAAAGAATTCCAAGATACAGCAAAAGCCCTCCGGAACCTTAGAATTCGGTGAGAAATTCTAGGGCCTTTAAGAGCCACAGAACCTGGTGGGCGTCTCCTGGAGACAGGGAAACGTTTAGTCTCCGCAGCCATGCCCGAAGTCACGAAGGATGCTGTGCACCCCTTGGGGGCAGAGGAGCCGAGCGTGGTGCGGGCCGTGGTCCGCAGCACGGGGGCCTTTATCCTGGGCTTGTCCTTGGCCACAGCCTATGGGCTCCTGGAGCTGCTGGTGGAAGGGCACAGCCCCTGGGGCTGCCTGGTGGGCACCCTCACTTTGGCCGCCTTCCTTAGTCTGGGCATGGGATTCTCCCGCCAGGTCCGAGTCACCATCCTCCTGTTGCTGCCCCAGGCCTTCTCCAGTAAGCTTGGCACCCAGTGGAAGGGGTGGGCCCTGGGGCAGGGGCTGGGGCAGGAGGGATCTTGAGGGAGAGGGCGGTTGAGGGAAGTACTCTCAAGGCTTCTATAAGGCACTTGAATGGTATATGCCGCCATGTGTCAGGCTGGGGGCCTGGTTCTGAGGGAGCTCTCTCCCCAGAGCAGGGCCGGACACTGCTATTGGTGGCTACCTTTGGGTTGGTATTGCAAGGGCCTTGTGCCAATACCCTGCGCAACTTCACCCGGGCCAGCGAGGCTGTGGCCTGTGGGGCAGAACTGGCCCTGAACCAGACCGCCGAAGTGCTGGAGAGGGCCAGGCAGCCCCTCGTCAGTAAGGCCACCCATCTCCACGGACCCCCAAGTTCCCCCTCGTCCTGCACATTCTACAGTCCTCTGGCTTCATTCCTCTCCATTGGTCCTGGGCCCTAACCTCAAAGCACCCTGTTAGACCCCCTGACCCTCGCTCTCTGGCCTGCTCCACCGCCAGATGAACTATTTCCCAGCATCCAGGCTGCCCATTTCCCGAGTGGCAGGCCCCCTCCACTCCCTACTCCAGGGCAATGGTGAGAACAAGCCCCCAGAGGAGTTCCGACAGTACCCCTGCCCCCACCTCTCAGGTGCCCTGAACAAGATTAAAGCCATTGCCCAGAAGGCCAAGGAGGTGGCTGACCAGGTCCGAAAGTTCTTCCGGTCAATCATGGATGGCGTGAAGCACATAGGTCAGTACATTAACGTGTCTGTTTGTGGGGGGTCAAAATTCACCCAGTCTCCTCACCCTCACACCCCGTCCAGGACTTTTTGGGCCCCGCCTGGGTGCTGACTAGTTCCCACTGGATATAGCACAGCCAGGCCCCTGACCATGAGCCTCTCCAGCTCTGGGTGCTGTCCTGGTGTTCCCCACCCACCCCCCGAGAAGGTGCTGCAGGACTCCTGGGTACCAGCCCCGCAGCCATCCCCAGCCAGGGCCCTGCGGAACGTGTGGTACTGGCTCCTGCACATCGGCGACGTGTGCAACTCGGAGCTGGGCAACCCTTACTTGAAGTGTGCTCGGGTCTTCGATGACGCCAAGGACAGCTGCATGCAGGTCATACCACAAGCCTACCACCTGTGTTTTGTGCTCATGCCCTTCAAGCTGATGCTCTGTGGACTTGCCAGTGGTGAGAGAGCCAGGGGCTTGCCGGCAGGATTGGGGGCCCGGCAAATGTAGGGGTCAGGTGGGAGGGTGGGCCCAGGGGCCCAATGGGGGGCAATAAATACGGGACCAATAAGGATGATGCGCCCTTTGTGGGATCGGGTGGGGGCAGATAGGGAGGAACCAATGTAGAGGGTGGGGTAATAAGGAGAAGCCAAAATGTTTTGAGCCAGTGTGGAGGCTAGAAGGAAGAGTGAAAAGTCAGGGGGCCCTGTGAGAGCAAGGTCCCTGGAGGTGGGAGAGGCAGGCTGTGTGTCTCTGCCCCTGCTGACACTCGGTCTCGGCTCTCAGTGGCCCAGGTTTTCTGCATCATCCCCGGGTACATCCAAACCTTCCTGCGCGAGAGCATCGTCACCCGTGAGTGATCCCCTCGTGGCCCTGCTGCATGCGGTGCTCCTGAGAGGTCTCCCTCCCTCCTCCCAGGATGTGCCAGCCCAGGAGTGCTCCCAGACCGTGAATGAAAATGCAGGAAAGGACCTCAAGAGGTTACCCAGGCCAGTGTCCATGCTGCACAGATTAGGAAATTGGGGCCCAGAGAAGAGGAGGTGCTTCCTCAAAGCCTGACTTGAGAGCGGGAGCTGGGGAGAGAAGCAGGGTCCCCTGCCCCCGCAGCAGGTCATTGAGATGTTCGTTGTGGAGATGGAAGGCTGGTGCTAGGCACACAGCGGCAGTGGCATAGACTGTGGAGACTTTGTCCCCTCCTCAGTCCACTGTAGGTCCCAACACTGAGGGTTCCCGGCCAGCCTGTGAGCCGTGGGACCCCTGGGCTGACCGGGCCCCCCCCCGAGCGCAGCCCGACCCCGTCCTAACTCTCTTTGCTTGCCTATCCCCTGGACCCGCGCACCTCAGCCGTGAGGAGGTTGATTAACCAGGTGCGTCACGAGTTCGAGTTCAACATGACAGCCACCCACCACTTCTCTGTGGATCTCAATGCCTCTCGGAGCCTGTCCCAGGTGGCTCTGGACCTCCACGAAGCTGTCAGCATGAAGCTGTACCGCGTCCGAGAGGCCGTGGCTCTGATGGGCTACACCACGCCTCTGCTGCTCGTGTTTCTCTACCTCCAGTGAGGGGATGGAAGACGGGTGTGAGGGCGGAGAGCTAGGGCTGCTGGGGGGCCAGCCCATGCCCATGGCATCCTGGGAGGCTGGAGTTTGGGGGCAGGGTTGGGGGCGGGGGCGGGTGCCCTGCCCTGGGGGGTCTGGTCGGGGGGTGCTTAGGGGCCTCACGTGTGCCCCGCCAGAGCCCTGTGTTACCGGTACCGCTACCTGAACTGGGACAATTTTGACAACTTCTACATCACCAGCCGATTCCTGCACATGGATGCTGTCCGCTCCAAGGCGGGATTGCCCACGGTGCTGCCACTCAGTGCCCGTGAGGCCAGACACTACATCCAGCCGGGTGAGGGCCCTGAGGACCCGGAGACAGGGACCCTTAAGGGAGGCCAGGGATTCCCCCAACCCTACTGCCCTGCCCAAGAGTGCCATGCACGGGCCAGGCTCAGGGCGGGACAAGAGGTAGGGGAGATAGGCCAGAGCTGACGGAAATTTCCGGCTGGGGGGAGACACAACCCTGTCTTTGGGGAGCCCTCAGTCTGAAAGGGGAAAGTAGGGTCCCTCAGAGCACGCAGACAGAGAGAGAAGGGGAAGATGATGCTTCTGGGAGCACCCTGGATGTCAGGACGGAGGGAAGGATGGGTAGGGAGTGGATATGGAGCAAGGGAAGTGAAGTTGGGGAGGCTTTTGGTGGGGGGCAGGGTGGCGAGCAGGAAGTGTGCCTGTGCTGATATGGAGGTGATGCAGCTGGGCGGGGTGGGCAGTGCTGTCTGTGAAGTGGGGGGCCTGGTAAGGGTATCAAGGATGCCTCAGGAGAGAGGATTCCTAGAGACTGGAAATAGGCCACCAGACCCAGGTGGAGATGCTAGGCTCGCACCTCTAGCCACGGAGCCCCTGCCCACAAAGAGTGCTTCCCACCTTTGCCCAGGGGTCCTCACAGCTTCTACATCTTCCAGATGAGCAGACGGGCTCCAGCTTGATCAGGGGCAGGAGCCGCCTCCAGGAGGGAGATCTCTGTAGGAACTGGGTTCTGGTGGGTGGGAAACAGGGGAGCGTCGTCCTGACCAGCTCTCCCCTACCCAGGCTCCCTCTTCTTGTCCCAGCGGGAGCAGATTTTCTACATCCTAGCAACCTTCCACCTAATCCGGCACCTCCTCCTCATTTTCCTCCTGGTCTTCTTGGACTATGCCACCTTCTGGGTCCTGGACCTGGCCCGGTACCAGCTGCAGGGGGAGATCGTGGCCCGCAGTGAGTGCCTGAACCTCCTTAGCTTCCTCAGTCCTGGGGGATTGCCTGAATGTCCCCATGTCACTCACTTACCAGCCCCTGACATTGCCACTCCTCCAGCTCTATCCTCTTCCTGGTAACCCCTGTGCCCAGTTCAAGATTATACCATAACAGAATAGCTAAAATCACAAGCTCTAAAGTCAGACTGGCCTGGGTTCAAATCTCAGTGTGTCCTTTACCAGGTGGCGACCTTGAGCAACCTTGCTGAACCTCCCAGACCTTCAGTTTCCTCATCTGAACCATGACACAATCATGGTAGCAACCTCTCTGGGTGGCTCTAAGGAGTAAATGAGACCACATGTGCTAAGTGGCTGGTGGACCTTTGACTGAGTGTGTGCCACAAACCACAGAATAGAATTAATCTAATCCTGTATACCAGAGGCCCAACAGAAAAAGTTAAAAAAAAAATACCCAGAACATGGGACTTCCCTGGTGGCACAGTGGTTGAGAGTCCGCCTGCCAGCGCAGGGGACATGAGTTCGAGCCCTGGTCTGGGAAGATCCATATGCCGCAGAGCAACTAAGCCCGTGCGCCACAACTACTGAGCCTGCGCTCTAGAGCCCACAAGCCACAACTACTGAGCCCACATGCCACAACTACTGAAGCCCGCGCGCCTAGAACCCGTGCTCCACAACAAAGAGAAGCCACTGCAATGAGAAACCCGCGCACCGCAACGAAGAGTAGCCCCCGCTCGCTGCAACTAGAGAAAGCCCACACGCAGCAACGAAGACCCAATGCCGCCCAAAAAAAAAAAAAAAAAAAAACCCCAAAATAATCCATAAAACACTTAGTTCAGTACCCGCTACACAGTCAATGCTGAGCAAATGCTTCTTTTTTTTTTAATTTTAATTTTTAATTTTATTGAAGTATAGTTGACTTACAATGTTGTGTTAATTTCTGCTGTACAGAAAAGTGATTCAGTTATACATAATATATATATTATTTTTCCTATTCTTTTCCATTATGGTTTATCCCAGGATATTGAATATAGTTCCCAGTGCTATACAGTAGGACCTTGTTTATCCATTCTATATATAATAGTTTGCATCTGCTAATCCCAAACTCCCAATCCTTTCCTCCCCCAGGCAAATGCTTTAAAATAAATGCTTCTGGGTGGTCACAGAGTCAGGGGATGGACTCACTCACCATTCAGGTCATTTCAAATCTGGTAGCCTGGGAAGGCAGACCAGGCACCAGTGCCAGCCAGCTCTGGACCATGGAGCCAGTCCCAGGTGCCAAGGGCTGATGTTAAGCCCCAGGGCACCATGAGGGTGCCTAGGATGTCCAAGGCCCCTGGCTGAGGGCCTGGGGGCCATCTCTATGCCCTGCACTGTCCACTCTCCACCCTCCAGAAAGTATGGCCTTTCCGGCATGGTGGAGTGGGCAGTTTCCAAGAGCATCCCTCACACAGTGTCTTGGTGCCAGGCCCTGTGCTAATATCCATAACTGTGGAAGGCACTGGCTCTACCGGGAAGATTTACCGCGACCTGGTGTCGGCATTTGATGTCCTGCAGCAAGGCAACATCACCGTCTTGTCCCAGCGCTGCCGCCTGCGTCCCTCAGAGCCCAACACCACTGGTTACATAGCCATCGGTACCCACACCCCTGAGGGCACTGGGGGAATAGACACCATTCCGGGAAGGAGGCACAGACTGCTGAGGGGGAGCGCGGCTGGCACCTCGTGCCCTGCGGCAGTGGCTTACTGTGTCTGCTGTGCCCCCAGGTGTCATGTATGGCCTGTGCTTCTTCGTTACTCTGTTCGGCAGCTATGTCAGTCGCCTGCGGCGGCTCATCTGTGCCTCCTACTACCCATCCCGGGAGCAGGTGAGGGGTCCGCGGCCAGTTCCTGCCCCCCTCCCCAGGCTGCTAAGCTCATGGCTGTCTGTCTTGGTTTGGGGGAGTTAAGAGGCCTTCGGCAGCCCAGCTCTCTCTCCTCTGGTTGAACCCCAAAGCAAATGATCTGGACTGCAGATGGCAGAGATGGTGCCTCTTGGGGCAGGGCTTTCTGAGACAAAGCTTGCCTCCAAAGTTTTGTGAAAACCCTGGGGGGACAGGAGCCATGTTAACATGTTGAGGTGTGAATGGAAACTCACCATTTGTTTACTCATTTATGACTCACTCACTGAGCATCTACCGTATGCCAGTTACCGTGCTGGCCTCAAGGATGCCAAGGTGAACCAGACACAGTCTTGAGGCAGGCCGGACAGTCTTTCAACCAGATGTTACAATGAAAAAAGTGTTTTTATTAAGGAATGAATAAAGTGCTATGGAAATCCAGAGGAGGGAATGGGTGAATCCACCTAGGGACGTCCCAAAGTCTTCCCCCAGGAAGGGGCATTGAGCCAAGCCTGGAGGGAGTCATAGGAGTTGGACAGAAGGCAAAGGTAGGGAGTGAGGCGGGAGCAGAGGGCATTCCAGGTAGAAGAAACAAGATCAAGGGGACCCCTTCCCTGACCTCCCCTCCGGCAGGAAAGGATCTCCTACCTCTACAATGTACTTCTGAGCCGCCGAACCAAGCTTTTGCCTGCCCTGCACCGATCGGTGAGGAGACGGGCAGCTGACCAGGGCCACATGAGTGTCCTCCAGGTGCTGGCCAGGCGGTGAGCCCACTGTCCTTCCTTATATGAAATGGGGTGAGAGGGGGTAGAAAAAGAGCTGGAGGTCAGAATGGATCACTGTCCTTCCTAGGTGTCCAGAGGTTTGTTTGAAGACGGTGCTCATTCCATGGCATTCATGCATGAATGGATTGGGGATGAGAATTCTTAGGGGTGGGGAGTGAAAGGAGGAGGACAGGAAGCAGAGATGTTGTTGCTATAGTCAGAGGGATGGAGGTTTGCCTACAGGAAGCGCTACCCTTGGTTTGGAGGGTGGTGCTAGAGGAGACAAGTGTTAGTTATGCTGGCTGGGCTGGCCTGCTTTTTCTAAAAAATTAATTAATTTTAAAATTGAAATATAGTTGATTTACAATGTTGTGTTAATTTCTGCTGTATAGCAAAGTGATTCAGCCACACACACACATAAACTCTTTTTTAATGTATATTCTTTTCCTTTATGGTTTATCACAGGATATTGAATATAGTTCCCTGTGCTATACAGTAGGACCTGGTTGTTTATCCATTCTATATATAATAGTTTGCGTCTGCTAACCCCAAACTCCCACTCCAGCCCTCCCTCACCCCCCTCCCCTTCGGCAACCACATGTCTGTGAGTCTGTTTCTGTTTCATAAAAGTTCATTTGTGTCATATTTTAGATATCATGTATAAGCCATATCACATAGTATTTCTCTTTCTGACTTACTTCACTTAGTATGATAATATCTAAGTCCATCCATATTGCTGCAAATGGCATTATTTCATTCTTTTTTATGGCTGAGTAGTATTCCATTATATATATGTACCACATCTTCTTCATCCATTCATCTGTCCTTGGAAATTTAGGTTGTTTCCATGTCTTGGCTATTGTGAATAGTGCTGCTATGAACATAGAGGTGTATGTATCTTTTTAATTAATTAATTAATTTCTGGCTACATTGGGTCTTCATTGCTGCACACGGGCTTTCTCTAATTGCAGCGAGTGGGGGTTACTCTTCGCTGCAGTGTGCGAGCTTCTCATTGCTGTGGCTTCTCTTGTTGTGGAGCAGGGGCTCTAGGCGCGCAGGCTTCAGTAGTTGTGGCTCGCAGGCTCAGTAGTTGTGGCTCGCGGGCTCTAGAGCACAGTCTCAGTAGTTGTGACACACCAGCTTTGTTGCTCCATGGCATGTGGGATCTTCCCAGACCAGGGCTCGAACCCATGTCCCCTGCATTGGCAGGCAGATTCTTAACCACTGCGCCACCAGGGAAGTCCCAGGGGTGTATGTATCTTTTTGAATTACATTTTTGTCTGGATATATTGGGCTGGCCTGCTTAGTGTCTGGGACCCCTCTCCTCAGGTGCTCCTGCCTGGCTCCGTTTATCAGCCACTCTAGGCAGCACCAGACCTACTGCCTGGGCTGCGGGCAGCCCCAGGATGAGGGGGACACAGAGAATTCGGTGTCCTGCAGTACCCCAGGCTGCCGAGGTGAGACTTCTGGGGAGTATGCCTCTCCCTTCTGGGACTCACCACATTTGCATATGACAATCAGCTGTTGTCCTTCTTTTATGGACTTCTCCTGTACCTCACCTTTTGTACCCCTCCCTTCATTACTATGCATGTCCTCATTTACACAGAACACTCAGGTAGCTCATTTTCTCTGTGAGCCTTAATCCTCCGGTGCAAATAGAATTTATAGGCAAGTGGCATTGCAGCAACTCCCTAGTGTGCACCGCTCGATGAGGATGGTCCTCCCAAGGGTGGGGTCGGGGAGGCAAGGGCTGAAAGCTGGGGAGCACAGTGGTTGTGGGGGTACAAGTTTACCTCCTTTCCTCCGGGCCTCCTCCAGGTCTCTTCTGTCTCACCTGCTTCCGCCTCCTGGACAACACCTGCTCCGTGTGTGCATCTCCCCTCTCCTACCAGGGGGAGCTGGACCTGGAGCTGTGAGTCTCCAGTGACATGGGGTGGCCGGAGTCTGTGGGGCCAGTGGGAGCAGCCACCCCTCCCCCAGGACCTCTGTGGGCTACTGAGATGGGAGGCTTCTCCAGGGACTCCAGTGATGAGGACGGCCCCCGCCTATGGCTGGCGGCAGCTCGCAGAAAGGGTCCTGAGCAGGAGGCGTTACTGCAGCAATGGCTCCAAGAAACGCTGGGCAGGCCCCTCTTATCGGATTCCAGCTCTGAATTCAGGTGAGCAGAAAGCTGAAGGAGTTGGGGCCTGGGAGGCCTAAGATGTTCTGTCACATTTACCGAGGGCTTCTTGGGTGCCTGGTGCTCTGCTAGAGCTGGAGATGGAGATAAAGGGAGGGGAGGGAAGGGAGGCTTGCCCTGGAGGAGCCCACCAAATGGTGGGGGAGAGTGACATCAAATAGATCAGTGACAAATGTGGAGAGCGCCCCGATCAAGGAGTGAAGCAGGCTCTGGGCAGCACAGAGGACAGAACAACCAATTTGGAATGGGGGGATATTAATGAAGGCTTCATAGAAGAAGTGAAAAAAGAGGTGGGTTTGGGGGCACCCCGGGGGTTTGTTAGGCTGAGGAGTGGAGGAGAGCATTCCAGGGCGAGGCTTTTGTGTGTGAGTTTGGAGAACGTGAGACACTTAGGAGGTGCGCGGGTGCTCCGGGGCGGGCGGAGCTAAGGGAGACGTGTATGTGTGGCCGGGTGGAGACTGCAGAGCATGCTGGGAGATGAGGCAGGAAGAGGTGGGAGAGGGCCTCACTTTGCCATCTGAAGATCCTCAGTCAGAGAGTGATATAATCATATTTGTCTTTTAGGACAGTAAGCTAAGGAGGCAGAATGGAGGCTGCGCAGGAACAGGGAGACCAGAGAGGAGGCTGTCTTATCTCAGGAAAAGTTGGTGATGGCCTCAGGATTGAGGTGCTGAGAATGACAGGGAGTTTATGCTTGGGACTGGGCGGTGTTAAGGCAAGAGGAGAAACAGGTTCTGCAGAAAGAGGAATGGCCCAGTTCGAGACCTTTGAGGTATCTGTAGGGAATCCAGCGGGAGATGCCCAGGGGACAGTTAGAAAAGGGCAGGGCTCTGGGCCAGAGGTGTCTTTTGGTGGGGGGGCGGGGGTGTTGACTTAGAGACTGTAAGAGAGAGGATGAGCTAGATCACCCTGGCAGAGGGCAGCGCAGGAGAGGAGGGGACAGGGACAGAACTCTGAGGGGCTCAATCACAAGCCAAGGAGGGGAGAGGCTCAGGAACAGTGCCAAGCATATCAGACGCTGTGAGATGATCAAGCAGGATGAAGCCTGAAGATTGGCCATTGAATTTGGCAGCTGAGAGATCCTTGGTGTGGCTTGTGGGAACATTTCTCATGGTGTGGGGAAGGCCAACACCAGTCTTAATGGGTTGAGGGGGGGTGACTGGTAGAGAAGACTCAGAAACAGAAATGGGGTATGCGGCTGTGTGTCACTGTTGCAAGAAGTCTGAGAATTCTTTTTCTTTTTAATATAACTGCTGTAGTTAAAAAAAGGAAGCTTGATGGTAAAGAGGAGGGAGTTAGCTTCATAGAACAAAAGAGTAGCTTGGGGCTTCCCTGGTGGTGCAGTGGTTGAGAGTCCGCCTGCCGATGCAGGGGACGCGGGTTCATGCCCCGGTCCGGGAAGATCCCACATGCCGCGGAGTGGCTGGGCCCGTGAGCCATGGCCGTTGAGCCTGTGCGTCCGGAGCCTGTGCGTCCGGAGCCTGTGCTCTGCAACGTGAGAGGCCCGCGTACCGCAAAAGAATAGCTTGAAGGGAACCTAAAGGATTTTTCTTTATCCAAGTATAGGGAGATTTGAGCATTTCAGAGGTGAAAAAGAGAGCGCTGAAGAGAGAGGGATGCCAGAGAGATGGGATCTAAGGCCAGGTGAACAGGGTGGCCTCAAATAGGAGCGGGCTCGCCTGCGGCAGGAGGGGAGAGGGTATGTTCCTCTGAGCAGAGCCGAGCCTGCTCCAGTCTGGTGGACTTGCTCTTCTCAGGGAGGGTGGGGGGCGGGGGTAGGAGGCAAGCACAGCTGCTAAGACAGCAAAGAAGGGGTCTGAGAGTGGAATAAAAGTTTCAAGGAGTGGGTGGTGGAGGCTGAAATATCTGCCTTGGGGACTGTGCAAAGGAGCCAGCGGGGGAGGTTAAGAGATTTCCAGGTAGCATTACAGGCTCAGATGAAGTTGAAAACCATAACGTGTAATGACCGACTCCAGCGCGCTTGGTTATGCGGTTTTTTTCGAGCAAATGTGGTAGCCATGAACAGGATTCCAGGGTTGAAGGTTTTTTCTGGGCAGGTCAGGAGGATAAGATGGGGAGAGAATTGGGGTGTCTTTAGTCAAGAGTGTCTGAGATGACTGACTTTGGGGAAGAGAAGGTACTGAGACCCCAGGGGGCAGTCCTAGGTCTATGTCTCGACGGGGGTGTTAGAGCAGAGGCCAGGAGGGACACTGAGGATGGGCCACACCTGGGAAGAATTCGGGGATAAATGAAGAGAGTGGCCAAGGTTGAGGGTGAGGTCCGAGTGGGAGCAGAGGTGAAGGTCATTATGGCCAAGGAGGTTGAGGACTGAAAGGCCAGAGTGTTGGAAGAGTCCGCCCACTAGTGAGGAGGCAGCTGGGCCTCGCCAACAGCCCAAGTCTGGTACCAGCACCCTGGATGGGTGTGGCAGGGTGTCTGCGAGGCCTGGGGAGAGCCGCAGCCCAGGGGTGTAGCTGCCATGGCAGCTAGGGGCTTTGCAGTACGCCACAGGCCTGCCGAGTTTGAGAAAGGCAAGCAACCTCCACTCGGGAGGACTGCAAAGAAAACTCTCCGGTGGTCACATTCCAGGGCGAATGGGGCACTGGAAGTAGTAATGAGTTGAGGGGTTGAAGGGGAAGCAAAGTTTTATTTTTAGAGGTTCCAGAGGGCTCAGTGAAGTTAAAAGCTGGGTCGCCAGAGAGGATAGCTTGAGCCTTGAGCAGCTATTATTCCCAAGGTCACTGCTGGTTCTGCCCTTACTACTCACATGACCTTGGGCAAATCGCTGCCCACTCATCTCTCAGCCTAAAATCAGAAGCTATCTACAGCCATGAGCTGGTTTGCCTTGTTGGGGGGGGGGGGGGCCTGTGAGAGCAGCAGTGGCTGGTAGATAACAGAAGCCAAATCTGAACAGATGGGGCAGGGGCAGGAGGCAGGAATGCACCTGTGAAAACAGAATGTTGGTGACTGGGCCACCCCCCTTCCTCTCCTCGCTAGTGACCTGGATGAGGAAAAGGGGCCTTGAAGAGGAGGCACAGGTAGCAGCGCCCACGTGAGGCCCAGTCCATCAGCATACCCATGCCCCCTCAGCCCTCCTGACCACCTCAGAAATCCTCTGCCCCCAAAGCAGCCCCTTCCCTGCTTCAGAACCCCAGTCCCTCTGTCTCTCATTTCCCTCTCCTCCCCATCCCTCCCACCTATCTCCAAAATAAAGAAACCAAAGGTGGACACAAGTGTGAATCTTAAATTATTATTTCTTCCTGTCACTTACACCCGAGGTGGGGGGCAGGGCAAGGGGAGGGGAACAGGAGAGGGGGGATTGCCTCCCCCCCCACCCCGTAAGGCACTGAGTGGAGAAGCCGCAAGGGGGGAGGGGGGAGGCCACATTGTCCTCACTCCCTGGGGCTAGGCCCCAGGTCTCCTCAGCCCTGGGCTCTCCCATCACCTGAAATGCTAAGATGAGGCCCAGGGCAACCCGACCTCCCCCTACCCCAATATATTACATCATCACTTTTTAAATAGATACAAGGACTGGTCCCACTACCCCCTCCCTGTGACCCCCCCCACTATTGGGGGTACCTGGGCAGCTGTGCAAATGGGCATGGGGGTGCATGGGGGGGGAGGGAGAGCACCGGGCCCCTGAACCTGCCCCGTTTAAGGAAGGGGAAGAGCCGCCAGGCCAGGGAGGGGAAATAGTGCAAGGCAGAGCCCAGGCAGAATGGGGTCCAGCACCCAGCGAGGAAGGTGGGGAGGAGATACCCCCACCCCCAGCAGAATTGGGTAGTTAAAAATCTGAAACTAGATTTCAACAAGACCAACAGAAAAGGCTATGTACAGACCGGGGGTGGATTCAATCCTAAGGGTAGAGTGAGGGGATTACTCTCCCCGACCCAAAAAGAAGCCCGGCTGGCAAGGGTCTGGGGAAAGGATCCCTTTCCCACAGGTCCGCAGCCCACCTTCCTTGCGGCCAAGCAAGAAGCTATTTGCCCCGGCCTTGGCAAGGGGGCGCCGCTCACCAGCTGGGGTGGTGGAGGTTGAGAGAAGACGGCTCGCTGGAAGTGGCCGCCAGGGGCGCTCGCCCGCGCAGGGCACGGCCGCCAGATGGCGCCGGCTCGCCCGTTCTCCGCAAGGCTGCCCCCAACCCCTCACCCTGTCCCACACCCTGCACCGCGCCAGCCCGGGGGCGGCGTGAGTCAGGGGCGGCAGCAGTGTCGGCGGCTCCGGCTTGCACCTGGGCGGGGAGGAGGAGAAGAGGGTAGGCCACCGCCCGGCCCGCCCTGCCCTCTGGCCCCGGGGAGGGAGCGGCGGGAACAAGACATTCCCTGCCCAGCGACTCGGGAGGGGAGGGGAGAGGAGGAGAACCAGCAGCAGCTCCCGTAGTTGGGCGGGGCCCCTCCCGCTGCCCCCAGGGGCGGGCGAACCAATCAGGCCACCCCGCCCCCTTCTCCAGGACCCCATGACTCAGCGCTGGGAGCAGGGCGGAGGGGGACTAGGATGGCTCCTTCCTTACAGGCCCAGTCCCCCAGTCTTTCAAGCTTCTACCTTGCTTTCCCCCACTTACCCTTCCTTTGCCGCCCCCCTTTGCATAATTCACTGCCAGGAAAAGGGAACAGAAACCAGGAAGGAGGGGTCTCGAAAGGGAGGGGCAGTCCTTCACCCCCTTACACAGCCAAAACCCCAAGGGGCATGGGGGCAGGGCAAGGCTTTGGTCCCAAGCCCCCCACCCCCTAGAAACCCGCATAGCCGAAGAGGGACCCCACAAATCAGAAATACATTATTGCTTCTACTCCCCAGGAGCAGCTGGGGACAGGGACCCCACCTTTACAATGGAGCTGTAAATATATACATGATATCGTATGTATCACTCCTTGGGAGAGCACCCCAATCTGGGGAGCCTCTGCCCCAAAACCTTCTCAGCTTGGAACTGGAATGAGAGCTCTGAGGGAAGGGCCCAATTTCCGATGCCAGGGAGGCTCAGTGCCCGGACCCCAGCGCCGTCTCTGCTGCACACTCCCGCTGCTCAGCATGGGCGTCCCGGCCCCGTGCTGCTCCAGCTCGGCCACTCGTCCCTCTTTAAGAGGACTCCATGGCACCTTCAGCCTGAGGTGTGGTGGGTGCCCCCTCCTCCTCATCGTCATCAGGGGGCCCCGGGGTGGAGACTGGGGGCCCAGTAGGGGCTGGCTCCTCCCAGAATCGAGCCAGAGAGAGTCGGAAGTTGTCCAAGTGGCCATTGGAGAGGTCGAGGCCAGCAGGGGTCGGGGTGGCGGCAGAGGGCGGGGGGTAGTGAGGGGGCGCATCGTCCTTGCGGCGCCGCCGGGTGCGCACCTCCAGGCAGTTCTGGCCTTTGAGGTGGCGCTGCAAGTGGTCCTCCTTGGCGAAAGCCTTGTGGCACAGGTGGCACTCATAGGGCCGGTCCCCTGTGTGCAGGTGCATGTGGTTCTTGAGGTCATAGCTGTGCAGGAAGCGGGCTGGGCAGTGCGAGCATGAGTAGGGGCGCTCTCCTGTGTGCTTCCTCATGTGGATCTTCAGCTTGTCATTCCTGGCACAGGCAAGGGGGAGGGGCAAGGAAATGGTTCAGGATGCGATCCCTGGGTCATCCTGGCCGCGTTCCCAGGCCTCGTCCCACTCCCGTCCCCCACCATTCGTTTCCCTATGACTGCCCCAGGAGACCCTTGCTGACGTGCCTGCAGCTTAACTGGGCCCGGCCACCACCCACTCTGCCTCCAGCACAGCCACATCTTTCATGCCCCAGACCTACCTCCCTTGACTTTCTTTCTCCTGGCCTCCCTAATCTGGTCTCTCTCCTCACCCTGGGCATCACCACCCCAGTCCCTCCAGGATCACCTGCCTCCATACCTCGGGTCTCATAATCCCTTCCTCCCTCCCCCTCGACATGGCCCCTACTGCACCCCTTCCCCGCTGGTGCTCACCGGGTGAAACGGACACCGCAGACTTCACAGGCGAAGGGCTTCTCACCAGTATGGGTCCTCATGTGGCGTGGCAGTTTGCCAGCCCCATGGATAATCTTGTGGCAGACCGGGCACTCCTGGGGCATCTGGGAGCGGCGTTTGCGCACTAGCTTGTCCTGGCCATCTAGGCCTGGTGCCAGGGTGTCCTGGTGTAGGGAACTCAGGTAGGCCATCAGGTCAGGATCGATGGCATCCTCATCTGAGCCCAGCTCCTCTGGGGACAGCGGGGGCCCGCCACCCTGCGCCAGCCCATAGGCCGGGGGATATGCCAGCTCCTCCTCTTCTTCCTCACCCTCATAGGCCTCATAGCTCAGGGGCCCCTCATGGGGTGAGGCAGTCCCTGTGGGAGGGCTGTAGCTGTCCCCCAACCTACTGCCCCCGCTGCTGCCCACTCTGCCTGCCGCCTCCTCCTCCTCCTCGTAGGTCAAGGGATGGGTGGGCACTGTGGGCACTTCAGGCACTAGGTGGTTTGCCCGGGCCCCCTTGGTCTGCAGGAAAGCTTTTCGTGGCTTGCGGCTGCGGCGGGCGACAGGCCGAGGGGGCAGCGGCAGCGGCGGTGGGAGGGGCACCTGTGGAGGGCTGTCTTCACCGTTGGGAACTCCTGAGGCTGAAGCTGTGGCTGTGGCGAAGGCCTCCAGGTACTGGCGAGCTCGCTCACAGTCGTCCTCGTCAGGGCTGGGAGCTTCTAGTCCGCTCCCCTGCAGAATCTCCATGCAGGCAGCGATGACACACGGGATCTCCAGCAGCCGCGCAGCCTGGAGCACTGCCGGCATGTTGGCGCTGCTGGTGGTCAGTGTGGCTGTATAGGCAAACTCGAGCAGGGCACCCAGTGCCTCCGGCCCCACAAAGTCCAGCTCACACACACCGGCCCCTGCTCCCCCGGCAGCCACCCCGCCGCCCCCAGCGCTCAGGACCGCCCCGCCACCGCCCTCAGTGAAGAGCTTCTTGAAGTAGTGGCTGCAGGCAGCCAGCACAGCCCGGTGGGTGCGGTATTCAAGGCCCTGTGTCCGGATGGTGAGGTCACATAGGTGGCCCAGCTGGCGCTGCTCATTGAGGCAGCTCAGGAGCTCACTGCTGTGGTCTGGGAATGGAATCCCGATCAGGTCGTCCTCGGGGCTCCCCATCTTCTCCTGCAGAGTCAAGTAGAGAGGGAGGTTAAGAGCGCTCAGCCCTGCAAGGTGGTCCAGGGAAGGGATATATACCAACGTTGGCCAGGTGACTGCAGACTACTTAGACGGTCTTCTAAGTACTTTACACCCACTTCATCTTCCACAACCTTCTAAAGTAACAGTTATCATTCATTTCACAGACAGGAACCTGAGGTGCAGACAGGTGAAGCAACTTTCTATGTTAAGTGCAGAAGAGGTTCAAAGCCAGGCCATGGGCCCAGAGTCCGTGTTCCTAAGCACTGTGCACTGTTCTGCCTCTGTGAGAGCAGGAGCCCTGCCTTTCTGGCCTTTCCTAGAGACCCGTCTGCTTCACGGGTCTGCCCCATTCCCCATCCCTTTGGAAGAAGCACTGGACTGGGAGAAAGGATGCCTGGGTTCTGGTTCAGGCTTCATGAAGAGTTGGCTGAAGGACTCTGGGTGGCTCTGGCAGCCAGCCTCAGTCATCTGAAAAGTGGGGTAACAGTCTTTGTGATGGAACCTCCTCTCAGCCCAGAGAGAGGCCAATGAGAGAGTTCAGATTCACATTGCGCCAAGGACTGTTCAAGGCAAGGTCAGGTGCTTTAACTTATGTTATCTCCCTAAAGCATTTGGTGTACAGTAAAACACTATGCAAACCTGAGAGGTGGCTTCCCAGCACCCTCCTCCTCCTCCTTCCCCACCCACTAAAAGTTCATCTCCCCTTCTAGATCCCCCCTTCTAGAGGCCAAAAGGGAAACACAGCTCCCAGCATCCCTCCCCCCACATCCTCCCCTCCCCCATGGGGCCAAGGAGCAGCCACCCTTTGCTGGGGTGTCGCTGGCTGGCGCGGGTGCTTCCTGCCCCGCACCGATAAGCATCGTCCCCGCCCCCTCTCCCACTGCCAATAGGCCAAGTTCCAGTCCCACCCCTCCCCCACTGGGCTACCACCACCACCTCTCCCTCCCCATTCCCATCCAGTCAGGAGAGTCCCCCCTCTCCAGAGGACCATCTTTCACCCTCTATGCTTTCCCCTCCAAGGCAGAGCCACAGAAGGTGCAGAGCTGCCAGCAATCCCGAGGCTGGTGGAGGGGAGGGGAGGGGTAGTAGAGGGAGTCTGGCCTGGAAGTGGGGAGATCTGCTTTAAGTCCTGGCTCTGCTACTATCTTTTTTTTAACCATACCATTAATATTTATTTATTATTATTTTAAAACATCTTTATAAGTATTCTGCTGCTATCTTGCTGAATGACCTTGGGCAAGTCATTTCTCTCTGTGCTTCAATTTCCTCACTGTACAAGGAGGGGCTGGGAATGGATGCCCCATGGGCTCAGCCCTTCAGCCCTGACATTTGGTGGGTCTGGAGCAACTGGAGACAGAGTTGGGGCCTGGAAAGAGCTGGGCTCGGGAGTCATCCAGGCTTGAGTTTGAATCCTCCGTCTGCGGCTGATTAGCTCTGTGACCTTAAACAAGTGATTTAATCTCTGGACCTCTTTCCTCATCTCCAATATGGGATCATTCCACCTGACTCCTAGGGCTGTGGTGAAGGTTAAATGAGACCGTGGGTGGCACAATGCCTTAACACACACAGTAGGGGCTCAATAAATATTCTGGCCTTGGCAAGGAGAAACAAGGCCTCACCTAGAGGCAGATTCCACTACACAGGTGGTGTCTGCTGGGAAACAAGTCTGTCTCCCTCCCTCAAATCACCCCAGGAAGTCAGGTTACTACTAGCTACATGACCTTGGACCAGTCACTTCCTTTCCTGAGGAGACCTGTTTCCTCATCTGTAAAATTAAAGACTGACCTAGATGATCCTTAGGGCAAGTCCCACTGACATTTTGTCAGTGTCTTCTCTGCCACTCCCAACAGCTGCTCAGTGTTGGCCATTGATGGGGAAGATTTTGGGAGGGGGGGTTGGAGGAGTCAAGGGCTACAGGTTTCCTCTTGAGGACACAAGAACTGCATTGTTTCTGCCTGCCTCCCTGTCCAGCACCAGAACGCCTGCGCGGAAGCCATGAGTGAGCAGCACCCATGTGGCTCATAAGCCACAGCCAGACACCCTTAGACAGCCCACCCCTTCCCACCTTAAGTCCCCAGATCACTTCTCTCCCTAGGGGCCAAGCAGTCTGGGAGCACTCCCAGTTTCCTTTGGTTCCCCTACCTGTACTTTACAAATAGTACAAGAGGCAAATGGCCCCAGGACTTAGAAACAAACAAAATCGGGTGGGCAGCAGCAGTGGGCTCCCTCCTGGGCCCAAGCAAATCCTGTCCCTCCTGAGGGGGATGGGTGGGGCTGTCCTCGATGTCCATTGGCCCGGGGCTGGGCACCCGCAGGCACGTGGCTAACCCCATCCCTCTCCCTCCTTCCCTCCACACCCCACCCATTCCCGCTGCTAAGCCCGCCTCCCTTCTCCCACCCCAGGGCCGTCTCCGAGGCAACTTGGTGTGGCGGGTGCGCTGATTGGCTGACCCCGCTGTCAGGTCACAGGCTCTGGCTGGTTCACGATGCAACTCACTCAGGCCTGGCTCGGGCAGGGGTGGGTGTTTAACCCCTTGGGCCTAACCCTGTGGCCACGAGGTACCAATGAAGGAAGGGAGAGGCAGAGGACACACGTGGGAAGGGGAGGTGTTCACATGGTTCTCTAGCTTCCGGGAAACTCCCCTAGCCCTTACCCAGGGCTCTGGCACCCATGCTAACTTAGGTGCCACCTGGAACTAGGCTGATGCCAACCAGGCCAAGGGGATACTCCTAGCCCCATCATCTGGGAGGGGCTGCTGGGGTGGAGGCTTCCCCCTTCTTTCTTCCAGGGTGGGGCACTGGTGCCAGGATGCCCACCCCACCTTGGGCACCCTTCCCACCTCTGTATCCCAGAGGGCCCAGCCCCCCGACGCCCATAAGTGTCCCCACCCAGCCTGGCATGCCCCCTCTTGCTAAGACCTTGTGGGCATGGGCGTGTGTGGTGGCTGGGGGGGCAGCTGTGCCAGGGAGCCAGGCAAGGTCTGTTTGGTCTGTTTGCCTGGTAGGGGGAAGAACTGGGGGCCCCACCCCATCTCTCCCCACTTTCCCGCCACCCCCCAGGCTCCCCTCACTGTCAGGCCTGCTAGACCGGCCAAGCCGGTGGGCAGCTCTCTTGAAACTGGGCCCTGAGTCAAGCTTGCCCCATCTTTGGTGGGGGGAAGACTTTGGGGTTAGAAAGGTGGGAGGGGGCAAAGGGGGGAGCCCCTATCACCTACCCCTCAGTGCCCAAGGGCACCTGCCAAGGTGTGTCCACCACCAAGAAACCAAAAGGTAGAGGGCACTGGCCCTGGCATGGGAAGGAAAAGGAGGCTGGAACTCTTTCCAGGTGCTGACCTCCGGCAGTGTCCAGTGCAGGGCTGGGGGCACCAGGGCCAACACCGCCGGCTCGAGCCAGCTGAAGAGCTGGGATATGAGGCCCTGAACGGGGCAGCTGAATAAAGCTGGCCCCCCTTCCCCACACCCTGGGGATTAGGGGAGTAAGGCTTAGTGTGGGGGGCAGCAGGCGGAAACAGGATTAGCGGCGGAGAAAATAGATATGGGCCTGAGACACAGGCACACAGAGCCACCCCTCCCCAAGCCTGGAGGCCCCCACCTCTGGGCTCTGCCGGAGAGCCTGAGAGGGACCTGGCCAGTCCTCTCCAGGTGTAGCAACGTGGGGTGAGGGAGGTTGAGGACCAGGCTGTGACACCTCCTGCCAGGGTGATGGAGAGGCCTGGCACTCTTCCCACCTTAGCCGGCCACCCTTCCCCCTTACTTCTTTCTCCTTTCTGCCCCCCTCCAACCCCCACCCCAACTCCAGCCTCAGGTTCTCTTCCTGTTTTTTTGGAGCTAAGTTTGCACGAAGCCAGGGCTTTGGCCTGTGGCTGGACCAGGGGGGTGGGGAAATAGGACAGCCAGTCCAAAGTCCTCAGGGACCCAGGAATCCTAGTTCCCCAGCTTCTCTCACCCCTTCTTAGGGTCTCTGAGGCCCAGGGGCTGAAGCCATCTGGCCTGCCCAGTTGGGAAGTCAGGGTGAGGGGTTGAGGTGAATCCCCTTGAGGATTGGAATGGCTTTGAAGGAGAGGCCCTTGGCCCAGGGATGCCCTAGGCATTTATGGAGCCCTTCCCTCTCCACCCCAGCCCCTCCAAGCTAGTACATGCCTTCCCCATCCCCCATAGGCCGCTTCCCCCTCCTAACCTCACCACCCCCAGCACTCACACTTCCTGGGGGCCGAGGCGGGGAAGAGAGACCGCAAGCCACGAAGGGGGAAGGAGGCAAGGGGAGTTGGCTGCTTCCCGGTGCCGTGGGGGTTAAGCCTCTCCTCCCTCAAAATCCCCAATTCCTGGTGCTTCAGCTCCTGACAGGAGGGAGACCTCAGTGTCCCCCCACATTTTCTTTCCATGACAACTGCCCTAGTCCACAGCCGCTCAGGCCGCATCAGGGTAAATCTGAGGGAGATAAAAGATGGCGGAGGAAGGAATGGGGGCAACTCCGTCTTCCCCAGCCTTCCCCTCTTGTCCTTTGGGAACGAGGCCCTCTCCACTCTTGGCCCCTTTTCTTGGCCTCTTCCTGTCCCCTTACCGCCTTCTCGGACCCTTGTCTCCCCTCTCCGCGACTCATCCTTTGCTTTCCTTCCTTCAGCCCTTGCGAGGCTCCCGCTTCCTCTCTACCGCGTCTATGTCCGTAGGCCTCCGAGGAATCATCCCTACCTCTCCTTTCTTTTCCCTTTTGGTTCTATCGCTCAAGCCTCCTCACTTCCTCCATTTCATCTTGCTCTGAGCATCCCTTCTCTTCTCCCCAGGCAGGCGCAGTGTGGAGAGGGGCAGAGGAATTAAATCAAGATGCCAGGCCTGCCCTCCAAGGCCTGGTCTTGCCATGAGATGGTCACATGTAAGGTGCCCACGGCCCCATTTTGGATGAAGCACAGGGCCAAAATTTGGGGGACAGTTGGGGAAGATGGGAGGGGGTGGTACAGTGAGAGCGGATGTCGGGTGGGGTGAGGGGGACAGCCTAGGCCTCTCTGCCCGTCAGAATTTCCAGCCCTGGAGCTGCTGGACTTTCCCCAGAGGCTGCCCACCCTAGGCCAGGCAACTGTGCACTTGGACAGACCCTGGTCATCAGGGTTCCCAGCGGGGGTCTGCCGGAGCAGTGCCAGATACCCTTAGGGCCTGAGGAGACCACACAGGGTGCCAGGGTCTGCCCTGTGCCCACCCCCTCCCCCCAGTCTAGCGTCTCCGGCTGGGTAACCGAGCCGGCTGGTAACCCCACACCCGCCAAGCCGCCAGCAGAAACCTGAGCCCCCCAGCCCCAGAGGACACCCCGGCCCGATCCCCGGAGCCCGGCTCCCTGCCAGCCTGTCCAACCTCCTGTCCTGGCCCAGCAACCCCTCGGCTCCCGTAGGCCCCTTCTTCTGCTCTCCTGTCCTCCTGGGTCCCCCAGACACAGAAGCTTCCCCACGCTCCAGCTCCTCAGCCCCTCAGTTCCTAAACTGCCCCCTGTGAAGTTCAGACACCCTCTTCCTAGCCTGTTTTTCAGTCCCTCTCTGACCCTTGGCCAATTCTAGGCCTCCAAGCCTCCCCTGGGGCCTGATCTCCCAAGCCAGAGTGTGGCCTACTCACCTGAACGCTGAGGGGCCTTGCCGGCAACTCCTCTTGGCCCCTGGGGGGAGCAGGTTGGGAGGGGTGGGGGAGGGCCGGGCTGGGGGGGAGGTAGGGTGGCTGTTCCCCGCTCCAGCTCCCTCCTTCAAAGGGGCCGCCCACGACTTGGCCCAGCCCCTCCCCCCTACAGCCTTAACCCTCTGGGTGCTGTCCCCCCTCCCCCCAGATGGAGGGAGGGGTTACCAGAGGCCTGGCAGCGTGGGAGAGGGCCTAGAGTCTCTGCCTGTGGTGCCCGAAGCCCCAGCTGTATCCACCCTGGCCCGTCCTCTCTCAGTCCTAAAAGGGGAAAAAGGTGAGCAGTAGGAAAGGTAGGAGCTGGGACAGTCCAGGAGGACAGAGGTGAGGAGGAGCAATGGGAGAGGCTGCTGGAGGTGGGACCAGGAGAAGGAAGAAGGGAAGGGAGGGGAGGGGACAGGAGGCAGCAGTGGCCAGAAGCGGGAGGAGAGGAACCCTGGACAGGCAGTGCCAGGGGTGACAGGTGCCTAGGTCCCAGCCCCTCAGGGCATATGGTATAATAGGGGAACACAGGGAGGCCCTCCAGACCCCAGTATGTCCCTCAGCACCCCTGGGAGCTGGCCGAATTCTCTGTACTGGGCTGGGGCCCTCAGGGGCTGGGCAAGGCAGCACCCCGCCCTCCCCATGCCTCACCCCAAACCCACTCACATACCACAGTTCCTTGCCCGGGCACCAGCCCCTGCCAACCAGGCCAGGGGGCAGCACTTGTGCCAGCCCCCAATGGCCAGGAGGATCAGGGGGACAGAGCTGGCCTGAGGGGGGTGGACAGATGGGGGGAGCTGTGGGCACCGAAAGAGGAAGGAGCCGGGAGGGGGCATCTGCTGGGAAGCGGCTAGCCCCACCCCTTGCGTAAGCTGCTGCCACCCTGGCTGGTTGGGTGGGACCCGCCTGGGCCTGAGGGGTAACTCAGGAGGGCTCTGAGCCCAGAGATGGGTGGGCCACAAAGTTCCACTTAAACAGCTTCTGGGGTCTCTTATTCCTGGAACGAGGCGTGCCCTAGGTCCCCCAGACACTAGGCCATCCCAAGTCCTACTGGGCTGGGAGGGGGCACCACAGAAATGCCCCCTAAAATATCCCCTCCCCTTTCCCCCCAACAGCTGCTGGCTCAATGCCGCTGGCCTGCTGCCCCTCACCAGCTCCCGGCCCGGTTGGCACCTACCCACCAGGATGCTGGCAGTCCTGCCCTCCTCTCCCTCCTACCCCCCTGGCTCCCAGCGCCCCATGCCAACTGTGGGCCTCGGGTGGGGGAGGGTCACCCCTGTGCCTTGGTGCCAGCTAGGCGGGCCCAGGCCCTTAGGTCCTACAGATAAGGCACAAGACCCTGTTCTCAAGCCATCTCCTCAAGAGGCAGCGCACGGGTTAGGGCCTACACAAAGAGAGCCCAGGGGGCTATGGCCAGCTTGATGAGCAGTTATTGAAGGCTCTACTTCCCAAGGTGGGGGCCAGTGTCTCTCCCTGCCACCAGGCGCCAGCCTCCCGGCATTCCCCCTGCCCAAGCATTTGCTTGGGCACCAAAGTCCCTGATATTCCTGAGTGCCCTAGTGCCTGCAGCCTGTGAGGGAGTGGGGCGGGGCTGCTCTCTGCCCTTTGATCCCCATAAAGGGAGGGAACCAGCCTAGGGGGCAGGGGGCAGGGAGGGAGTTCATGGGGCCTCTCCGTTTCACCCGTGCCAGGGGCAGCAGGGCAGGGTGTGGGCATCTCTTGGGTGGGGCCCTCAGGTGAGAATGGGTAGCATGTCTCAGCAGGGGGGATGGACGTCAATCATGGGTACATGGTGTCATGTGGGAACAAGATGGTGAGGACAAGGTGGGGGGATGCAGAGGGTCCCCACATTCCAAATCATCCCAGTCCGCTTTTAGCCCCATCCAGAAAAATTTCCAGACTTAACCAAACTGAGAGATCAAGGAGGACTACAACTCCCAGTATGCACCACAATTGCTTTGCATGTACCTTGGGAGCTGTAGTTCCCTTGAGAAGCCCAGTGCTCTCCTCTTCCCCAGAGCCTTGCTGATGGGGTGGGGAGGGCAGAGCAGAGGACTTGGTTATGAATCTCCAAGGGGACTGTGTTTAGAAGAGGTACAAGGCAGGAGGTCCATGGTAGGGGGAGAGGACCCCCTCCCAGGCAAAGGGGGAGGAAAGGAGGAAGGAAGGAGGAGAGGATGTCTGTTGAAAGGGGCATATGGGTGGGGAGGAGTTGGGGGGAGTGGTGGAAACAGGAAGGAAACTGAAGCCAGAGACATGAGGTCGAAAGCAAGGGCCTGGTGGAGCCCCACTCCGAGGCTCAGCAAGGACTGGGAAGGCATTTCCCCCTGCTGGGCCTCGGCACCATTCTGGTGGTGTGGGGAGGCATAAGAGGAATTAGTGATGTCAAGTCACAGTAGACTGGTGTGTTTGCGGGGGTCACTGGCTCCATTTGCCTGCCACCAGCCCTCTTTTGTCCAGGGCACCCCAACTCCCGGATCTGGCACGGGTATCTGCTGGCTGGAGAGCTCTGAAAGCTGACTAGGTTCTAGGATGCTAGCAGGAAGAGGAAGGGGTTGGGGGAGGTTAGGGCCAGGCCTGATGGGTATGGTGGAAGGAGACATGTATGGGGTTAGGCCCAGGTGTGAGGTCAAGGAATTGTGCTGGCAAATGAGGATGCCATCCTCTAGGGCTGAGGCCATAGCAACTGGGAGGCCTCAGTGAAGAGAGGGCTAAGATGCCAAGGAAGGCCACCAGCCTCCCACCTATCCCAGGCTGTGGGACAGAATGAAGAAGGCAGCCCTTTCCAGTGTCCCTGTGGAATTTGCTAAAGGTAGCTTTTCCCCTTGTGCCAGGCAGCCTGTGAACATTAACGGTGGCAACTCAGGGGACCAGATGGCAGCTGGGTGCCTTTTCTTAGTGGGGGTGGAGGTCAGAAGTGGACAGAGGCTCTGCTTCCAGGCCACTTTCCCTGGGCTCCCCAAGGTTCTGGGACAGATGCTTATAGGCCCCAGCCAAGACTCTTGCCAAGACCTGGGTCTGGCTGGGTGGTGGGTCATTCTTGCCTCTCCAAGGCCTTTGATGGTGGGCAACAGTAGCTCTTACCCCTTCCCCCCAGTCCCCCAGGCCCGCCTTGGCGCCTGGCCGCCTGTGTGTTGGCAGGACTGGTGGAGGGGGGGGCGGCGAGGCAACTTCAAACTGTCCGGGCAAAACGTCAAGTTTACTCACGAGTTTACTCAGCAGAAGGAGGGGGAAGAGGCCAGGGCAGGCACACCCCATGCCAGGGTCCTATCCGTCTGCTTTTCCCCACCTTCCTCCCCCACCCTCCTCTTCAGTCCTAGGCCAAAACAGGCATAGGCCCCAAGGCCTGGTGGCAGGGCAGTCTTAACTCTCGGAAGGTCAGGGAACCAAGCAGGCTGGAGGCAGGAAGCCCTGAAGCAGGCCCAGAGGCTTCTATCAGAGGGCAGTGCCCTGCCTGGAGCCCATTCACTACCCGTCTTGGGACCTCGGCCTTAGGCCAGAACTGGGTCTCTTAGCCACCAAGAAGGGGGCAGTACCAGGCCAGGCCTCCTCCATCTGACCAGTCCCCTGGGCAGTGGCTTCTGACCCCAAATGCCCAGTACTAGGCTGTGCCTCAGGCAGCATGATGCCATCTGGGCAGCCATAGGATCAGGGGCTGGTTCTCTAGGCCTTGACTTGGAATGAGGGGCCAGCACCTTATCTGACCTACTTCCCTTTCCTCCCCACCTGCTTTCATTCTCTGCTTTTCTCCCCCAGCCTTCACTGTCCCCACCCCAGAGGCGCTCCGCCCCCCATGCCCGCTGGGCCCCCTCCCCCACCCTTCCCCAGGGTGCCAAGTGCAAGCACACAAAGGGCCCGATGGTGCATTGTTAGCCCAGCCCCCGCTGCCCGCCTCGCCCTCCCGGGGCAGGCACTAGGCCAAGGAGGAGCTGGGGGCCCTGGGTGCCAGGGGGCACCATGGGGAAGGGGGAAGAGGTCAGCACCTGTCTCCCAGTCCCTGGGGTCCATGTCAGCCAGAGCTGAGCAGTGATGAGAGTACCCCATTAGAGCAGGCCTCTCTCCTTGACACCTGAGCCTAGTGGGCACTGCCTTCTTTCTTCCCCAGAGCCCCCTTCGGGTGGTATTAACCCCTTCTTGACCCCTGTGCTAAGGTTGGGGGGTGTGGTACCCAAGGGAGGGGACAGTGTCTGGGGGTGCCAGCAGGCTGTGTGGTGCTCATAGCAACCATGTAACAGAGGCACGCTGGGGGAGCCGGGGTCCCGAGGGCCAGGGACAGGAGGCAATGACAGAGATTTCTTCTTGTTTCATCAGCTGCTCCAGGGGAGCCCCCTGCCCTTGTCCCCAGTCACCACTGAGGAGGAACACTAAATGTTACCCAAACTCAGTCACAAATATGTCCCTCTCCAGCCCAGCACAACACTCCATATGCCCACTGTCCCCTCCCAACCTGATGCCCACTCCATGCCAGCTCTCCCAGCAGTGCCAGGAGGGTACAGGGGTGACCAAACCAGTTGGTGTGTGTGGGGGGAGCAGGAGGCAACCCCATAATCATCCAGGCTCACCCCCCTATACACATGCACCCTCAGGAAACAGAGTTCCCATCCTGGTTTAACCCCTCACCGCCCAATCTGGCTCCCCCTGCCCCTTGATAAACTGTCTCCCTCCTCCAGGAATAAGTTGGGGGAAGGCGGAATAGCTGCGCTGACTCATTCCCATTCTCAGCTGCAGCTAGGGGTCTCCAAGGCACTCGGGTGGGGGTCAATTCAAGAACGCCCTCCACCTGGCCCGGAAGCCAGGACAGCCTGCTGGTCTCCCCCTCTCCCCAGCACCCACTTCCGGTGTCCCAAACTAGGTCAGCAGCGCTCGTTTCCTGTGGGTCAGCTAGCACCCGCGCCTCTGCCCCTCCCCTGCTCCGGACCCAGACTCCCCGCCCCCCGCCCCCCAGGGCGCCCCGAGGTCTCACCACGTCTCAGCCGCCCTTTGATACGTGGGGGTTGTGCGGGGCGGGGGGCAGGGGACCCGCCCTCTCTCCAAACACTAGCAGGGCCGGGGCGCCTGGGCAGGCACGTGTCCGGGCACAACCCGCTGCCCACGCCGCCCCCACACTCCCGGCCCCCCCTCGCTCTGGCCGGGACACGTCGCTCTCTTACTTGGGGTGGGGTGGGAGGAGAGAGAGAAAGCTGGAAATTGAAAGCAGCGCCCCCCACCCCTTTGAATGGCAGCCCTCTACCAGCGGCGCTCAGAGTAGGTTCTACAACAACACAGTAGCGACCCCCACTCCGGGTAGGGGCAGGTGCGCCGGCGCCTGTTGGGGGACGGGTAATAGGTAGAATTCTTCCCAGTCGCCCACCCTCGCTCTTGGGCTCTGGGGGCCGGAGCTGGCTTTGAAAAGGTGGCGGCGGTACTGGAGCCTGAACGAAGAGAGTGGGATTGAGGGGAGGCGGAGAGAGGGGTCGTTCTATATTCGCTCGGAGGTTGTCGCTGAGTCCCACTACCAGCGAGAGAGCGCGACTCTGGAAGCGCAAGAAACCGAATAGTCCAGCCGGTAACTTTCCCCCAAGCCGCGGCTCCTCCTGTGCTCCCCCCACCCCCCATGCAACTGGCCCGGGTCCAACCCACCGCGCCAGGGGGCGCGGAGTTGGGGGGGGAGCGTTGTCCTAGTTAGAATCCGTCACCGTTTCCATTCCCTCTACTCGGACGGGTCGGGGGTCTCCCCCTAAAGTCACGAAGGAGACTGGGGGAGCGCTCAGCGCCGCCTCACCCTCTCTCCATCCCGGAGCCGCCAGTCTGTCTGATCCCAGAAGTGAAGAGAAAGTTTCTGGGGACCCTCCGCCCTGGGTTGGGGGCGGCTGTAGTTCCTTCTCTACCTTTCCTCCCAGTTAAAATCAATTCCAAAGACCCGGAGTGTTGGGAAGGCACAGGGAAGGGGAGTGGTGGGAATCTGGTCTGCGTGCGTGTGTGTATGTGGGGGGGTCCCACTTACAGGACGGACGAAGGACACTGCAGCAGTCTCGAGTATGGGGGACCTCTAGCCAGGAGACAAAAGTGGGGTACACTCACCTCTCTGCCTTTGGGTCCGCTGGCTGGAGCTGCTGAGGCTCCGGGTGTGGGGAGAAGCGCGTCCCCCGCCAGGCCCGGGGGCTTGGGGCCCTGCTCCGGTCCTGGTCAGAAGGCCGCGGTCAGTGGCTCGCCGCTCTCTGCTGGGGGGCTCCTCCTCCGCAGCCCTCTGCCTCCTCCTGCCGCCCGCCCCCCCCCCGGCCGCCGAGAACCGTACATTCACCTGGCCCCCCCCCCCCCCCCCCTCAGGGCCCGCCTCACCTGTCCTGCTGTCTCACCTGTCCTCCTGCTTGCTTTCCCCCCATCCCTCCCCCCGCCCCCTGCCACCCCCCAAACTCCCCCTCCCAACCCTTAGCAACACCCTCTGTCACTTCCTGGTTTTTCACCCGCCCCCCCCAGGCCCCCCTCCCTCCGCCCAATAAGGACATAAACTTCAACCCCTTGGTCCAGCCAGTCTCTGCAGGGCGCAGATGGATCCCTCCCTCCTTTTTCGCTCTCTTATTCCAAGCTCTTACTTTGCTCTCCGAGCTTTTCCCACCCTCCTCTTTTCCCTCCTTCTTTCCTTCTCTCTCTCTTTCTCCCTTCACCTGCCGCGGTCCCTTTCCTCCTCCTCCTCTCCCTCTCCCTCTCCGTCTCTCTCTCCCTCTCTCTCTCTCTCTCTTTTTCTCTAGCCCCTATCTCTCCCAGTCCACCTTAACTCGAGCTCCGCCCCCGACCCCCATCCAGCCCTCCGCCGCTACTCCGTCCCGCCCCCTGCACTCCACCTCCCGGCCCGCCCATTGGCCTGAACACCCGCCCATCCCAAGTGGGTCCCTCCCTGCGTGCGGCCAGGGAGGGGGCGGAGCCGAGGGGCTGGCCTGAAACCTGGAGGAGGGGAAGAGGAGGGGGCAGTGTCCGCAGCGGCCGGGGAACCGAGCACCCCCATCAAGGGCTCGCACTCCTACAAGAGGGGCTTCCGTAGGGTCAGCACCTCGGGAGGGAAGGGTATGAGGAGGTTAAAGATACACTAGATGGGGGCGAGGCGGGGACTTAGGGGATTGAGGGAGGGGGTCCCGTGAGGGGCTATAATCAGGTCAGGGCCCCTGGAGGTAGGGGGAGGGGAGCCACCCGGCCATCAACTCCAGCTCCTACGCCCCACCCCACCCCTTGGAGGCGGGGGAATTGAGGGTGCGGGCACACTGCGTCCCTCCCCACGCGTGACGGCGCCTCGCGGGGAGGGAACGGCGCCCTGGGCAAGCAGCCTCTGCGCTCCAGCCGGTGCCCGATGCGGCCTTGGCATTGTCGGAGGGGAGGGGCCAGGTCCGTGAAGGGGGAGGGGGAGGAACGCTCACGCTCCTGCTCCCCGCCTCCATCCCGCTGTTCCCGAAGTGGAGAAACTGAGTCTCCGCGAAGGAGGGACCTCTGGACTTGGGTTCGCTCAGAGACCTGGGAGGCGAGAGGGGTCTGAGTGTTTTACGATGTGTATGTGGATTTGGGGGGGAGATCAGGATAGGTACTTCAGTGCCCCCCAACTGAGGAAGGTAGCCTGTTTGGGACGCTTCCAACTGGGCCTGCGGCGCTACGTACCCCAAAGAGCCCCTCCCACTAGTGTAAAACTGATTCAAATCCGGCTCCGGCGGGCCAGGTTCCGCTCCCCGAGGCCGGCCGGGCCGAACCGGGTCGAACTTGCTTTCTCCAACCCCAGCCCCCTCCGCAGAGGGCCTCCCTCCCTTTCCAGCAGGTGGCTCCGCGGGACACCAGCTCAACCTGTTGGACCACAATAGGCGGCGCCAGGGGGGCCCTGGCCCTCACCCGGGCTGACCCGGGATCCCCGAGCAGGGGGAGGGGCGGAGTCCCGGTCCCTCCCTCTCTCTCCCTCCGGCCGTGACTCAGCCTCGGGGCCGCTGCCCTGCTCCCCAGCCAGGGGCGGAAAGTGTGAGGCGCCCCTGAAGGCCCAGGCCAAACCAAACAGCCCCCCACCCCAGACATTATCTCACTGTAGATTTAGGGGGGCTCTAGGAAGGAGGGGGTAGCAGTAGCAGGCATGGGTCTCTCCCGCTCGGGTAATCCGCTCCAGGTTTTCCTATCGTCCCTGTCCCTCTTGGGTCCCGAGGCTGGTCACTGCTCCGGGTTTTCTTCTCGGCCCAGCCGGACAGATTCTGGTTCGCGAGCGCCCGAAGCCGGCGGGGTCCAGGCCAGGGATTTTCCCTCCCTTCCCCAGCTCGGGGTCGCGCTAGCCTGGAGAAGGGCCGTGCCAGGGGCAAGACGGCAGTGCCAGAAGCACAAGTGAAATTGAGAGGGGGCTGCTTCGGGGTGGAGAGGGCATGGCCGAGGAAAAGGGGGGCGGGAAAGTGGCTCGGGGAGGGTAGAGCCAGGGCCTCTAGAGGCAATAGAAGGGAGGGCGCCTTGGCATCAGCCCATAGGTATAGAGAAGCGAACAGCGGGCTCGCCATGTCCCCCATCCCTGGGGGTCGCCTCAGGCGTCTTGTTGGATCCCACCTGGATTTTTCAGTGGCTGGAATGCCATTCCTCACTTGAGTCTCGAGAGTCCGGGAACCTCCTGTTAGTTTCTCAGTGACGCCCCCTCCCACGTTCTCTTCTGGTCCACAAAGCTCCCTCGCTCAGAAGTCGGAGTGGGGAACCCCGACTTTGAAATTCCCGCCTAACCCCCAACTCCCGGGCCCTTACCTCGCCAAACCACTGAGACCGCGTCGGCCAAGAAACGCTGACTGGGGGCCCCGCCCTCTCCCACGAAACCCCAGCCTGGCCCCTGGGGCCTGCCGCCACCCCTGCCCCGCCACTAGGCCTGGACTGGAACTGGGAACTGGAGGGCAGGTGTGGGCTCTCCAAGGGCCCTCCAGGGGATCGGGGAGCGTCCAAGATCCGCACGTTCAGTTGGTCTTCAGGCGACCAACTAGACCTTAATTTTGTGTGGCAGGAGGTGGGTAAATACCCAGAGAGTGAGGTGGTTGACCAAAGAGAAGGATGAACGCCCAGGCCGGGAGTTAACCCCTTTTAGGGAGAACTGCACACCTGGGGTTGGGACAGCGATTCGGGGTGAGGGCCAGGTGCCTAGGCCGGGCCACGTGCGCCAAGGTTGAGCTGCAGAGGAGCTGGATGTTTGCAGAGCCTGGAGGAGAGAGGGCTTCTGGCGGGAAGAAAGGCAAGGCTGTGACTGGGCGGGGTCCTGAGTGAGTGGGTCTAGGGGCCTGCTTTGGAATGTGGGGGGCTGAGCTGGAAGCGGCGCATCAGCTTCGGCGCCCACCTCTTCCCCGCTCTCCGCCTTCCCCCGGCTGCCTCCGCTTCCCTCGAAAAACCCGCCGCCCAGGAAACCGCTGGGGGCGCTCAGACCGCAGCCCTGCCGCCCCCCGGCGCCCCCACCGCGACCGCCCAACCCACCTGAAGGAGCCGTGGCTGCCAGGGTTGCCCCCCTCCCGCCGACTCCCCCCACACCTGCGGGCTGCACTATTTATAACTCGGCGCCTATTCCGGGCCTCTGGGCGGGAGCCCGGTGTCGCGCAGCGCTAATCGTCGCCGGGATCTCTGCGCCCCCCAGGGCCGGGGGAGATAAATTTAGCCTCAGGAAGCTCGGGGGAACATTTTCCAAAACTCCACGTCCCAGAGAAGGCGAAACTGAACCCCTCTGCCCTCAGCCTCCTCCGGACAGCCACCAGGCGGCGCAGGTCCCCCGGCTCGAGAAGCCGGGTCGCTGCTTTGAAGCTGGGGTAGGTAAAGGGTTGAGAAAGAACGACCTGAGGATACTGAGGGGCGGAGGTCAGAGGGGTCAGAGAATGGCCAGAAGAATGGGTATGCCCCCAAGGCTGGCAAAGACTGGAGTAGACAGTCTCAGCTGGGCATAACTGAGAAAGGACTAATGCCTTTTGAAGGGGAAATAACTCATATGCAAACGAGATGCAAATAGGGACGCAAATAAGAGCGTATGCCCTTGGAGGTCTGCGCTCTGGAGCTAGTGAAACAACTGCCACACTCCCCTTTCTGCCCGTCTTTCAGTTTAGCTGGGAAAACGTGGGACCCTCCCAAGATTATTACTATAATATCCAGTTTATTGCGCATGGCTCCTCAGACCACTTCTCTTGACCCCTCTCCTCCAGCTTCTGCACACCACTGACGGTCTTATATTCGACGTAATCAGCTGGGAATCCTGGATATCAGGCCGCTCCTCCGCATGCTGTCGTACTTGGGGGTCACTTCCAGTTCTGCCTGGTCTCCTTCCCTGTTTTACCCCGCCCAGTCCCCTACCCCTTGTGGCCACTAGAGGGCTCCGGGGCGCCGAAGGGTAAATGAGATCTTACCCATCCCTCCCTGTCTAGGTGCCTGCACATCTTCCTTTATTGCTCCCCTCATCCCCCTCCAGTGAGTTCTTGAGACAGTAGTTTGGACACTTAAAACCTGAACTTACTCTAGTTGGGAAGAGAACATTGCAGGGAAGCTGCCACATCTCACTTTCCCTTCTAGACCAGTGGGGAGGTGTAGTCCAGGGAACCATCTCCTGGCTTTGTGGCTTACATGAAAAGGGCGTAGCTGGGCCTCCCAAATGAGCGCGGGGGAAATCAAGAACAAGGGGAGATTAGGGTTGAGGTGAAGTGGGAAATCATGGAGTGGGTGCAGAATAGGGGTGGATAGTCCCTTCCACATTTCTGCTAGCCTGGCCCTGCCTCCCAGGCCACTTAGGCTACCATCCCAAGCACCAGTTCAGAAGAGGAAGGCAGGAGAGAAGCCCTGAATTTGAGATGAGAGAATCTGGGTTCACTAAATGACTACCCTACTGCAGTGTGCTGTTCATATGACTTTGGAGAGGTCACCACACCTCTCTGGGCTTGTTCCTTCATGTTAAGATGGGACAATTGCCCTCGTCCTAACTACTTTTTTTTTTTTTTTTGCGATACGCGGGCCTCTCACTGTTGTGGCCTCTCCCGTTACGGAGCACAGGCTCCGAATGTGCAGGCTCAGCGGCCATGGCTCACGGGCCCAGCCGCTCCTTGGCATGTGGGATCCTCCCGGACTGGGGCATGAACCCATGTCCCCTGCATCAGCAGGCATACTCTCAACCACTGCGCCACCAGGGAAGCCCCGTCCTGCCTACTTTTGAAGTGGACTTTTGTAACGCTCGCACACTCTGTAGCTGAAAAGGGCTCTGGAATGGTATATGAGGTTTTTGTTATCCTCCCCATCCCTCTCCTCAGTCTTTCCACTTTCAGGGTTCTGACACTCTCTTTCCAGCTCTGACACTCTCCTTGGGCTACTGGCAGTCACGACTTCTCTCCCCTCTTCAGCTCCGACCACCTGCCACAATCACAGGCCCTGCCTTCCACCCCTACTACTTCCCCAGTAGCCCTTGCCAGACATCCCCTCCCCTGGCAAAGTCAGAACGCTCAGACTTCAGGATCCACCTCCAGGCACTGCCCCAGCTTGGTAGGAGTGAGGTCTAAGAAAGGAAAAGGAGGCAAATGTCTAGAGCTTGAGTCAGGGAAGGGCTGGGGTTGGCCAAGCAGGGTGCAGGCTATGAGGGGGAGAGGGAACTCCAAATTCAGATGGGAAGTTGAATTCTGTGCCCATCTCTACCACTAACCTCTCTCTCCTTGGATTCAGGACCTTCTCACTGCTGTGCCCTGGGGCTCTGAAGGCACCAGGCAAGAACACTGACCTGCATTTTGTGGATGTCTAAAGAGGGGCTGCCAGGGATAAGAAATAACCTTAAGTTGGAGTACTATAGAGTACCATACTGCTGTACAAAAGAATGGGCAGGCTCTAAATATACTGATGTGGACTCCTGTGCGAGGTATGTGAAGGGAAGATAGCAAGGTACAGAACAGGGTATAGAGTATGTTATTAACTAGAAGTATAAGTATATGTAAGTGCAGCCACTTCTCCCTACTGCTATTGCTGTAAGCCTGCTCTGAGCCACCAACATGTCTGGCCCCGATTGTGCCCATGACCTCCTAAAAGGTCTCTACTATCCTGCCCTTGGTCCTCTAAAGTCTATTCTCAACCCAGCAGCCAGTGTGAGCCTTTTAAATAAAAAATCAGTTTATGCTCAACTGCCTGCAACAGTTCCTCATTTTACTCAGCATAAAATCTCAAGTTCTTACCATGGCCTACTAGGCCTGCCTCCACTCCCATCCTTAGCTTGACTTTTTCTTTTTCTATAGAACCTATCACCTAGTAACATCAATGTACTTATTTTTTAATGTTTATATTTTATTTTCTGTCTCTACCCACCAGAATGTAAACTCCATGAATACAGGGATCTATTTTGTTCACGGCTGTATTCAAATCAGCCAGATTGGCATATAGCAGATGCTCAATAATATTTGTTAAATGAAAGAATAAATGTTTTGCTATTTGCAAAAACATGGATGAACCTGGAAGGTATTATGCTTAATGAATAAGTCAGACAGAGAAATACAAATACTGTATGTTATCACTTACATGTGGAATCTAAAAAATAAAACAAATGAATGAATATAACAAAACAGAATGGACTCACAGATATAGAGAACAAGCTAGTGGTTACTAGTGGAGAGTGAAGGGGGAGGGGCAAGACAGAGGTAGGGGATTAAGAGGTACAAACTACTGTGTATAAAATAAATAAGTTACAAGAATATATTGTATAGCACAGGGAATATAGCCAATATTTTATAATAACTTTAAATGGAGTATAATCTGTAAAAATTTTGAATCACTGTGTTGTACACCAGAAACTAATATAATACTGTAAATCAACTATACTTAAATTAAAATAAAAAACTAAAAAAAAAAAAGAATGAATGACGATGCAGTATATGCATAGACTATCTCTGGAATGCTGTCCAAGATACTGGTCACCATGGTTACCTCCAGGCAGGAGAGCTGGGGGATAGGTGTGGGAGGGAGATAATTTTTACTATCAGAGTTTATTAGGCATATATTACTTTGACCAAAAAAAAAAAAAAAAAAAGAAAGAAAAAGAAAGAGAGAGAGAGAGAAAGCAAGAAAAAGAAAATAAGCCCAGAGAAAAAGGAGTTAACTAAGAAGTCTGAGGAAGAGCTGGTCCCTGGCAGTGAGGGAGGGCCACATACACCATCTCCAGGCCAGTGTCCCAGGACAGAATGGAGGGGGGAGGGCATAACTGGGCCCCAGGGAATGCTGGGTAGAGATCCCAGGGACACTGGCTGGCTCTGAGGTCGTTGGGGGCTGTGAGTGGGCATGTCATTATGCAGGAACAAGACGATGTAAATGGCTGGTGTGTGCCTACCACTGGGAGTGATTCAGGGAGAGCATGTGTTGGTGGCTGCCGAGGGGAAGTGAAGAGTCAATTCTGCTCATTCTGGCTGTTTGTGTCCTATGCACTGTCATAAACCTGAGGGACCTGTGTGGCCATACAGGTGGCTTTCTCTTGCAGCTTTGTGTGTGAGCTAGAGGAGCAGGGCCGGACTTCCTCCGTAAGCTGGGAACTAGCACCAGCTCAGTGCTTTCCCCAAGATCTTCAGGGGCAGGGAGCTGGCCAGACCAGGTCTTCTATTTGGGTTCCCATCCTTACACACAGGGCCTCACAGAAGAAGACCCCACCCAAGCTGGACTCCTCCCTGTCTACAAGTTGGGAGGAACCTGGCCTTTCTACCCAACGCCCTCCCCACCCAGGCACCAGTGAGTCAGGAAACCTGGCTTTCATTCTGTTCTATCCAGGAAAACTTCCTTCCCTCCTTGGTTCCCAGACTCTTCCAGTGCTGACTTTTTCTGACTTCCCTGTAGACATTTAGAACTTTTGGTCTCAAGGCTTATTTATTATACATACAGTTCAGTGATTCTCATACAGAGATACTGGGGGCAGCCCATTCCTGGTACTAAGAGGGTATGGTGAGATCAGCCATCTGGGCCGGTGGGCTCACTGTACCAGGCTTGGAGGAGTGCCAGGTTCTGCTGCAGTCTGACTGGGGTCCTAGCCAGCAGGCCAAGCTCCTGTGCACCAGAGGTGCACTGGAGGTGGGGCCTGGGAATAGAGGCCGAGAGATGAGGCAGGTCTGACAGATGGCACAAACTCAAAGCAGGATCACACTTCACTCATTGTTTGTGGCCTGTCCTTGGTCAAGCACAGCTGGCCCCAGGAGTCTTGATGGGGGTTGGGCTGGGTGCTAAAAAAGAGAATGGGAAGCTGAGAGGCAGGCTCCGCCACAGAAGCTGCAGCCATGCCTCCTGTCTGTTTGCCCTACCCTGCCCACCTGAGCGATGCTGGCCATGGTGCCAGCGGGGAGGAGGCAGCTCCCTGCTGCCATTAATCCAGCAGCTCCTTGATACACCAGCAGCAGAGGAGGATGTAGGCGACTTCCTTCAGGGTCCGCTGCAGGCCCTCCCACCCTGTGCCCGTCTTCATGACAGGCACCCGGAGTCCAGTGTCTCGCAGAACTCCTCCAAGGGAGAAGGGCAGGGCCTGGGCTAGGGGCTGTATCCGGGACTGCATGTGGGCAGCAGCTCTGAGGAAGGGTGTGGGAGCTGCCTCTAGTGCCTTTTATCAACATTGTCCCCACCCCCTTCAGACCTCATGACTGTGGGGACAAAGGCCCCAGGGTCTAGCACAGGGAAAGTTCTGGGCCTGAGAATGGGCTGAGTCAGCCCCTGTGCCCAGGGATGGTGGGGTGGGGTTAGTAGGAGGAGGGCCTGGCCACTCCATCTTTCATCCTCCACAGCCAGGCCAGCTCAGCTTCCCTTCCTCCAGCCTGGGTCTCGAAGCCCTGGCTGCCCTGCCCAGTTATCCCTTCCCCCAGGGGTTGGCACTGCTCCCTGCTCCTGCCCTCTGGTGGGCTCCAGCTGAGGCTGGCACTGAAAATCATCAATGAGAGCTCCTTTCCAGCCTCCTCTCTCCCCCGCCGCCCCAAAGTGAGCACTGGGGCTCCGAGCTGCCAGGGCCTGGCCCACTTCTGCTTCTCTCGTCCCCTGAAGCAGGAAGACACAGCCAGAGCAACAGGCACAGGAGAGGTGGTTTATTGACAGGTTAGACCCCAGGGTGGCCCCCTTCCCTTCCTCCTGGACAGGGCAGGAGTGGGAGGTCATGTGCGGGAGTTCCGCTCCTCGTCTTCGTTCTCAAGCAGGTAGGCTGGACGGTAGGTGGGCTGTCCTCCTGGGTTCGGGCACTTCAGGGCTGGGTTCCGCACCGTGTTCTCCCGGCTCCCCAGTGACGTATAGCTTGGTGGGGCGGGGGAATGGGAATGGAGGGCATGGGTGAGTGTGGTGGGCTCGGCTCTCCAGTCCCAGCACCCTCACATCTTCCACACACCCATCCTCTTCCTCCAAATCCCTTACCCTTGGTCATACAGGATACAGTATGGGACAAACAGTTGACGCAGAAAGTCCCAGATGTCTCTGTAGGTCCAGTCCTGGGAGGTCAGAGTCAGAGAAGAGTCACACATACTTTCCTTTCCCACACCTACCCACTGCCACCTGGGAAGGGGACTATCCGGGGCTCTTCGGCTCCCTTGGCCTCTGAGGGAGGGCCTGCTACCCAATTCTCTGGTACATCTTGCTCTGTGTAGGCCAACCAATAAGAAAGAGAAAGCTTTTATCCTGTCCCTCTCCATTTCTCAACCCACCCTCCACTGGCATCTAAGTTCCAGGACAGGGAGAGGATATCTATGTCTGTGTAAGCCTGTGCTGTCCAGTAGAACTTTCTGCAATGATGGAAATGTTCTTTATTTGTGCTAACATAGTGGTTGCTTGACATGTTGTTAGTAGAACTAAAGAACTGAATTTTGAATTGTAATTTAATTTAAAAATTGAGATATTCACATGCCATGAAACTCACCCTTCTAAAGTATACAATTCAGTTTTTTTTTTTTTAGCAATTTGTATTTCATTTCAATTAATTACAATTTGAGTGTAAATAAATGGCTCATGGCTACCGTATCAGACAGCACAGGTCTAAGTCATTGTTCTGTCCACAGGAGAAAGCAGGATGCCTGCCGTTGAATTAGTGCTTGATAAAAATTGCTCAAAAGGCTGAACGAACAAATAGCACAGCCTCCCCTGGATGATGGGGCTGTTTCATCCAAGCCCCAGGGTCTAACCTCCCCCACCTCAGGTAGCCAAGGAGCAATGACTGATAGGGGGCACGAGACTGAAGGCGATAAATCCCCTTCCCTGATACCAGTAGCGGGTTGATGCGCATGAATGAAGGCCACCCTGGGTCAGTGGGACTGAAGGGGCCGAGGCTGCAGGAGTAGGGGTCGGTGCGGCGGGTGCCCATCAGCACAGCCTCCAGCTGGGGATGCTGTGCCCGCAGCTCGCTCAGGGCCTGCTTCATGTCACCCTCAGCCTCCAGCACCTGCAGACTGTACCTGAGGAAGAGCAGTGGGAGTCAAGAGTGGGCCCTGCCAAGCCCCTCTTGGAGCCCAAACCTTCAGGTCCCTAGTACCTCTTGATGGTGTCCTGTAGAAACTGCTCCAGCTCAGGGAAAGGGGAGATGCTGCGGATATACAGGATCTGGAGGGGCTCTTGAGCATCAGGGTATTTCCTGGGGAGGGGGCAGAATCCATTGGCTTGCCAGGACGGGCAGGGAAATGCTCTCCAGAGAGCTTGCCTTTTGGCCCCTGGGATGGACACCCTCCCCTTCGCTCCTTTCCTCATCCTTCCCATCCATCAGAACCCACTTCATCCGGGAAGCCCACTCTGACCTCTTACCTCTCAAATCTGGAGCATACACTCCTGTTTCCAGTATGTAAGCCTTACCTCCCCTACAGGACTGTGACCACCCTGTTGTCGGGGACGGTGGCTTGCACGTCCATACCCCGCGCCAGGCAGGTGTCAGACGCTCAATAAATATGGTGGGGGAATGGAACTGAGAGGTCACTATGGCTACCATCCTCCCAAACCCCACCCAGACACCCCCTTTCCTCCCTGCTTCTTAGGATGGGGAACTAGAGGATGGGGCCGATCTATCTCTGGGGTCTTGCCTCCAGGGGGTTGGCTCACTTCTGCACAGCGGCATGGAAGAGGTGCAGGAGGGCGGTGCAGTCCTTGCCCCCGTTGAATCCCACGCAGAGCTGGGTGAGGCTGTACTGAGCCAGGGCAGTCTCAATGGTCTGTAGGGCGCCTGCCACCTTTTCTCTCAGAGAAGACCCTGCCAGCCAGCCAGGGAAGAGGGCATCAGATAGAGACATATGACTGTCAAAGGGCAGTGGTCAAAGGGCAGTGGGGGCCAAGTTGCCCTTGCTTAAAACCCTTCCATATCTTCCCAGTGTTCCCCATGCCTTCATCTGCCCACTCGGCCCTGCAGTCTGCCCCCAGCCTGTCATTCAGCCACACCTCATGGCACTCTTCACCTCAGTGTCTTCCCTCTGGAGGTCCTGGTTTCTTTCCATTCTCCTAAATCTCATGCTGCTTCCTTTCAGACCCTCTCTCACACTGTTTACTCTTGCCTACCTCCTGGTCTGACCAAATCCTCCTTAGCACTCAGCTTATATGTCACTCGCCCAGAGAAGCCTTCTTGGACCCCGCATCAAGGCTGATCTCCCTGCTATGGAGACCCCCCATCACTGACACCTCATGCACGATTACCTGTTTAACATCTCCCTCTCCTGTTAAACTCCTTGTCCAGAATAGGGCATACCTCTGTCTTGTTGAGTTATACCCCCAACAGCCAGCACAGTGTTGCTGAAAGGAGGTACTCAATTGATATTTATTGGAAGAATGAATGAATCAGCTGTAGCTATCTTCTACCTTCTCCTGGATCTGGGGGAAGCCTCCAACAGCCCCTGCATTCCTGAGACTGAGGGTGGCACCAAAGGTCTGGTGTATGCTGCCCCTCCCCCAGGAGGCCCCTACCTGACTCAGTGAGTTTGTACACGGCCTCACTGGCCTGCTCCACGGCGTTGGGTACGTAGGGGACCAGCGATCCCTGGGGCAGACGGGCAGTCAGGTAGGCCAGGCATTCCTCCAGGGGCCCTTCTTCCTCCGAGTCCAGTGTCAGCTTCACCTGATAGTAGTTGCTGCCCCAGTCAGGGTAGGAACCCAGGCCAAGCCTGCGCCCAAAGTGGGCCTGGGCCTCAGCCAGGATGGGGGCGATAGAGGCCTCATTAGCTGCCACATACAGCTCTCGCAAGTGGAACTGAACAGCTGTGTTTTGAAACAGTCCCTTTAGCCCCTCCAGCACCCGCCGCAGCAGCTCCGGAATTCCCGGGAAGAGGTAGACGTTTCGGACGGAGACTAGTGGGAATCTGAACGGACGGCCAGTGAGAGGATCTGTGCCATAATGTAGGCGGGCAGAGGAGGGCACCCGTGACAGCTTCTCCCAGCCCTCCCCCCCTAGGGCTTTGATGGCCCCTTCCAGCTCAGGGTGTGGCCTGAGTTCGTCCCCAAAGGCCTGTGCTACTGCCTCGAAGGTCACATCATCATGGGTGGGGCCAATGCCCCCTGCCGTAAGGACGTGGGTGAAGCGGCTGGAGAAAGACGTGACCTCAGCCGCAATGGTGGCTACCTCATCGGGTACGACAGAGACTCGGCACACCTGGACCCCCAGGGAGCGCAGTGTCCGGCACAGAAAGTAGGTATTGGTGTCCTGAGTGTGTCCCTGCGAGATTGGAGATGGGGAAGATGACAGTGTCAGCGCCGTAGGGATGAAGGGCAAAGGGGGAAGGATCAGGCTGCATCTGCCTGATGATGGGGCACTCTGCTCTTTGGGGGACACCACCTCGGGCTACCCAGAAGCCCAGACTAGGCGCAAGAGTGGGAAAATCCATGTGAATGGAGTCAGGGGTAATGTGATCCCCCTTGGGCCTTCATCTCTGCTTATGGATTCAATCATCAATTGTATGGGGACAACTCATCTACTTCCTCACCAACCCTGACAGTTTTAGTCCTCTGGCTCCAGGTGCTTACTGGGCATCTTCACCCTATCCCTGGCTGTTGTCCCTTTGGTCAATGGCATCTCCAGACACTGTCCACAGCGTCAGGTTCTTCAAGCTGTCAATTCTACTTCTGAAATGTCTCTCCATTTGCTCTCTTCCCTCTGTTCCTACTGCCACCAAACGGGTCCTTGGCACCTTTCACCTGGACAGTGGCGGCAGACCCCTGGCCAGAATCCCAGCCTCCAGCCACAGCACTCTGCCCTGTGCCTCCTGAACAACTTTCCTAACGTGTCACTGTGATTGCATCACTCTTGGCTCAAAAGCCATTTGTTGTTTCCAACCATATACAGAATAAAGTTCAAATTCATTTGCAGAATATTTGAGGCTGTGAGTCTATGGTGTGTGTCCACTCTTCTTTTCCAGCCCCATCTTCTTCTACTTCTCTATAGAGAGTTTAGTGGTTAAGGGGGGCTCTGGAGTAAGTGAGAATCAGGTTGGAACCCCACCTACCACTTACTAGCTGTTCAACTGTGGGCAAGTTTCTCAACCTCTCTGAGCCTCAGTCTCATAATCTATTCATTGAGATTTATAATAAAAGTACCCACATCGGACTTCCCTGGTGGTCCAGTGGTTAAGACTCCGCGCTTCCAATGCAGGGTGCGTGGGTTTGATCCCTGGTCAGGGAACTAAGATCCCACATGTCGGGCGGCTCAGCAGGGAAAAAAAAAAAAGTACCCACATCATGGAGTTGTTGTGAGGATTAGTAAAATCACATATGTGATGTAATAAGCACACTGCCAGGCGCTAGTAAGCACTCAATATTACTATTACAAACCTGATGCCCACCATGACCTCTAGTGAGACTTCCCTGATTATTCAGAAGTAATTTCCCCCTTCTAGTACTTTCCTTCTATCTCACTTATCTACTCTGTGGAATGCCTTGGATCATTTTCCAAACAGGTTGGATATAACTCTGAAATAATACATGCATTGTCATTTCTGTAAAGCCACCCCTCCCCCTACCATAGTGCTTGGCAAATTGTAGGGACTTTGCTACAAGTTTTTCAACACAGTAATTGAAAGAATGAAGGTCACTTTTCCTCCAATATATTGGACTCACTCCAGGACCCTACTGCAGCAAGGGGGCTCCCACCCTGGTTCACCCTCCCTCAACAGAACGTGGAGCAAGCTCCGGAGGACAGGAGAACGCTGCCCCTCCCCCCTCCTCTGTCCCAGACACACCTTGAGGATCTCATCTCCAACAATGATGATGCCCGCCGTCACGCTGCGCCCTGGGGGAGGTTCAGAGGCCCTAGATGCCATGGTCCTGCCTTCTCTGCCCCTCTGCAAGGCCCTCCAGTAGCCACCCAGACCCCCAAATAGGGGGCGCAAGCACGCGGGGCCCGCCAGGTCTACAGGGCACTGGGGGTCATAGCCTGGGAACTGGGGTTCCGGGGTCGAGGGAACCTGGAGGAGCCAGAAAGGACAATGGGGGAGAGCAGGAGTGCAATCTTCCTCATCACGCCCTTGACAATCGACTCCTTTATCCATGTCCCTTTAATAAACGTGTTCTCAAACCCTAGCCCATACCTCTTTTAATGTTTTCTATGCTCGGTCCTAGTCTCCTTAAAATGTCCTTCTCTCCCGAACCTACCACTTTAAATGTCTTCTGTCCGTTGAGCTCGGCTCCTCTAGGGTCTGCTCTATCTTGGGCATCTGCACCTTTAAATGCCTCTTCTCTTTGGGGCATCTGTTCCTTTAAATGTCTACCTTATCCTGGGCCTTGGCCCCTTTAAGTGCGTTCCCTCCCTCCACCCACGACCAAAACTCAGCCGCCTTCTTCTGCTGGCTTCCGCACCCTTTCTAGCCCGGAATCCTGTCTCTTCCCGCCACGCTTCAGACTGCTGAGCTCTTCCAGGTTCTCACCTGCCTCTTGCCCCTTCACGGGGTCTTTCCCTCTCTCCTTCCCTCCCGTGGTAGCTTCCGTACTCAGAGTCCCGCCTTGGACTCCTACCTACCTCGTATTAATTGGTCATTTTGGTCGTCGCTCACACAATCTTTAAGGGTCAATTGGTGTAGTCGACTATCGCTCTCGAGCTTTAGCTAGAGGGCGGGAGTAGTGCTGGGTTGTTATTGGCGACAACCACGTGGTCACCCCTCGCCCGGAAACATGGGGGCCGGGCCTTATTTGGGGGGCGGGGCTTTTCTCTCAGAGCTGGGCTTGAGGAGTCTGGAGTGAAATGAGTGGTGGTGGTTGGCGGTTCTTTAAGGACTTTGGGGTGCTCCAGTCTCGTGCTGGAAGTAAAGAGGGGCTTGACTCTAACCTCTGTGTTAAAATTCTTGTATGCATATGCTGTTATTCATTAACCATGACTTATTCTAAGGGGTTGGGGGCTGGCACTGGTGCAGAGGGGATTTTATATTGTGGCAAATGGACGTTGGAGGGACAGCCAAGAAAAATTGTCAGCATTGCCTGGGAGGTAGCAAGATCCTGGAGGTGACCTTTTAGTGTGTGGAACTTTCATTTGTCTCTGTTATAAACAGCAAAGCCAATTACCGAAACCTCTTTTTTTTTTTTTTTGCGGTACGCGGGCCTCTCACTGTTGTGGCCTCTCCCATTGCGGAGCACAGGCTCCGGACGCGCAGGCTCAGCGGCTACGGCTCACGGGCCCAGCCGCTCTGCGGCATGTGGGATCTTCCCGGACCGGGCCACGAACCCATGTCGCGTGCATCGGCAGGCGGACTCTCAACAACTGCGCCACCAGGGAAGCCCCAAGAAGTACTTTTAGACCAGAAGCAAGTGAAATAAGAGGAAGCTAGGATAATGTGAGAATCCAAAGTGGACACGTGGCACTCCCTAGTCGCCGCCCTCACTCGTACCTCCAAGACCAATTAACTGGGAGAGGTTGTTTAAAAGTACTTCTTAAACTTTAACGCTCCTACGAATCATCTGGGGGCCTTTTCATTTTTTATTTTTATTTTTAAATTATTTATTTATTTGGCTGCGTTGGGTCTTTGTTGGTGCGCGCAGGCTTTACTCTAGTTGTGCGGTGTGAGGGCTTATTGCAGCGGCTTCTCTTGTTGCAGAGCATGGGCTCTAGGCGCGGGCTCAGTAGTTGTGGCACAAGGGGTTAGTTGCCCCGCAGCGTGTGAGATCTTCCCAGACCAGGGCTCAAACCCACGTCCCCGGCATTGGCAGGCAGATTCTTAACCAGGAAAGTCCCCATGGGGGCCTTCTTAATATGCTGTTTAAATCTACAGGATTCATGCGGTTTGGGTGGGGCCTGAGATCTGCATTTAACAAGCTCTCATTGTTGTGGTCCTAAGGCGGGTTGAAAAAGAATTTCCAGACACGAGGCAGGATGAAATAAGATAGAATTTATTAGATGGAAGGGTTGCTGCCAGAACAGCAGGCCGACTTCCTAGCAGTCTGGGAGAGTCGGCCCGAACATGTGCTATTGATCAGTTTTTTAGCCAGAAAACAAAAGAATGGTCCGGGGTGAAAATTTCGTTTACTGATTGGCTGAGGCACTTACACCTTCCTTCTATCTGGTGAGAGTGGGACAGCCCAGATGCCTTTCCTTATTTGAGACAGGTCCCGTTGCCCAGGTGGGTGTTGGCCAGGTGGGCTCAGGAATTTCATAACCATCTCAACATAGTGGGGAGGGCGATTTAAGAGTCTGGTGGGGGGTGCAACGCTGCAACTTTTTCATGCAGGGTCAGTCTTTGTCCTTGAAGCATCATTGTCCTTGGAGCACCACATTCCCCCTTCTATTTATAGGGCCAATTCCTTGGCCCTATTGGGTACCCTGCTCATATCTACCTAACTGCCTAATTGCCTCTCAGGCATTCTGGAACCCCTTTGTGAGAAGGGGTGACAAACTCTCTGGCTGCTTCCTGCTGAGCAGGGGCATCATGGGGCCCTGGGTTCCCGTTGCCTGCTCTCTGTCAGGGTGTATCTAGGGAGGAGTGTGGGCCCCATGTAAAGTGATGGCGGCTTGTTCAAGGGGTTGTACGAGTGTTGTCTGGCCGGTGTTTTTGTTGCATCACCATTTGTATTCTGGAAGAGACAAACTTAACAAGGAGGTTAAAAATGCATGGCCCGAAAATCGGTCTGGACCTTGCCTGATTGAATAACCAAAAAACAGCAATCTTCCTTTAACACTGCACAAGTCCCTCCCTGATAAGCCATTAGGAGGTCCTGAGCTCTTCTATTTTGTAAAACCACTCCTGTTAGAGAATTTATTTGTTCTTGTAGCATGTTAATTTGAGCTGCTAGGTTGGCAATCTGTTGTGTGAGTTCAAGAGAGAGCTGTTGGGCAGTGAAAATAGAGTTTAAGAGTCCTGCTGAGCCTGTTCCCATCCCTGTTAGGAGGATCGAGGAACGACCAGTGGGACAATGGCGAGTGGGACCAGAGAAGGAAGTCAGGGCTGAATAAGTAGCCCCTGTGTCAATTAGAAAGGTTATATTAGCCCCTGCCACATCCAGGGTTACCCGGGGCTCCTCCAGTCTTATGGGGAACATAGGGTCCTGTAGGTTGAGCCTCAGACACCTTCAGTCATCCACATCCAGGAGCCCCAGATCTACAGTGCAATCCGGTTCTTGCTCCTGGTAGTCAATTACCACTGACAGGGGTAATTGGTTTTGACCTCGGCCCACGGGGGCTGGGACCGAAAAACCCCGAGTGTTGGGTGGTTGTGGAATTGGCCTACCAGCTTGAGGGCGGCAGGGACAACTCCTCTTCCAGTTGGCCCTTTTGATGATAAGGGCGTCTGATATCGGGTGGTGGGGTGTGGCAGTTCCTGACAGTGTGCCCCTGCTGACTGCATTGGTAGCAGGTCCACGGTGGTTTCTGAGATGGGAGAGGGGCTCCCGTGGGTCCCTGTTGTGGGAGGGACTGAGTAATGGCAAGAGCCATATACTGAGCGTGTCGTTTTAATTTTTCCTCCTCTCTCAGTTCTCGTCTGTTCCTAGAAGCCTCCTCCCTATTGTTAAAAACCTTCAAGGCCGTGTCAAGTAGGACAGAAAATGGGGTTTGTGGCCCTTGCTCTAGTTTCTGTAATTTCTGTTTTATGCTTGGGGATGCCTGGCTTACAAAGTGAACTGCAAGTACAGCCTGACCTTCAGGGGTCTCAGGGTCTAGGCTGGTGTATTTCCTCATAGCCTCGACTAATTGGGCCTGAAAAAGGGCCAGATTCTCAGAGGGTTCCCGTGTGACTTCTCTGAGTTTATTATAATTGACAGGTTTGATGATTGCCTTTTTCATACCTTCTAGTAGACAGGTAATCGTGTAATGTCTCCTAGTGAGCCCTCCTGCTGGCCCATTTTTATTTTCCTGGTGTCTCCATCTTGCGTCTGCCCGTGGGACTGCCTCTGCCCCTGCTCGGTTCTCATTAGGATTTCGAGCGTGTGCCTCATCTGCCCAGGCCTGAGCCACAGCCCAGATCCTGGCATTTTCCTCGTGATGCAGCAGGTAGCTAGGACCACGTGGATATCTGGCCAAGTTAAGTCAAAGGTTATAGTTAGGGCCTGGAATTCCCTTATGAACATGGAGGGGTCCTGGCTAAAGGAGCCCAGTTTCCCTTGAATATGAGAGAGATCAGACATGGGGAAGGGGACATGAACTCTGATAGCACCTAGGTCTCCGTTAGCAACCTCTCGTAGGGGAAGCATATCGGGACTCGATTCAGAGCATTGGGCTACTGGTGACTGAGTGTGGGGCAGGGGTGGAAGGTCTGCTTCTGGGTACAGGGGTGGGGGTTGGGGAGCAGAAGGTTGAGGAGGAGGCTGGGGAGATCGGGGACAAGAAGGGTCATCCAAGATATCTGGTGGAGGGGGAGATGGGGAGGGACGAGGTAGTGAAGCTGAAGGAGGAGGGTGGGGAGGACGAGGCATTAAAGCGGCAATGGAGAAACACATGTGACAGGAGTCCCTCAGGCTCAGATTCTGACCGAGGGCCATGAAGGGCTGGACATATGGAACCTCGGAATCCTTTGCTAGTTTCCAACAATAGAGATCAAGTTGGAGGATCATGTTGTAATTTAGCGTCCCATTAAGAGGCCATTGTTCTTGGTCCCTCAGTTTGTATCGGGGCCAAGCCGTGTTACAAAAGAAAATGAGCCTCTTCTTTTTGAGACTGTCTGGATCAAATTCCTTACAATTCCTGAGAATATAAACAAGAGGTGAGTCTAAGGGGACAGATGTACCTGAACCCATTCTTAGCCCCAATGCCATAGAATGGGGCTACTGAGAATCACTGACAAGCAAAAAGGCAAAAATCACTGACAGGCAAAAAAAAAAAATCACTGACAGGCATATGTGCCCTCTTTGTCTCAGTGATGTCTCTGTGCGACTTAGGCACAAAAATGCTTACTGTCTCAGCTGTCACGTCCGACTGAGGTGGCCAGAGCAGTGAGAAACCGTGCGGCCAGGGCATCAGTGACCAGAGAGGGGAATCCCCGGACGCCAGCCGGGAATTGACTCACCGTTATTAGACTCTCAGGGATGGGAAGGAGTTCCCGGGACGACCTAGAGGCGGTGAGGTCCTTTGGAGTCAGTCCGAGCTGAGGAGAAAGAAGCAGAAGCGACAGAAAAGAGGACTGAGGATTCCACCTTCTATCCCTACCGAGGAGGCAGTGGCCAAGGGACTGGGGGCTGTGTGTTTTGCTTTGTCCACAATGTGCCTCGCGTTGCACGGAAGTTGTCTTGCTGGGGGCAGACGCTCTAATAGCCTGGTCCGTTCCGTGACCCCCTTATCCTTTCACGGGAGTCTTCAAGCAGCAGGCACCCTAATGGCTTTTAAATGCCTTACCCGTGCCCACACGATACCCTTTGGCCTAGTCCTCAGTCGGAAGGAAGACAGAGGGATCCTCACTTGCTCTGGGAGGCAGTTACTGGGGCAAAGTGAACCGTGGAGCTTCGGAACACACAGGCTGTGGCCCTGGTCGGAGTTCCTCCTTTGCTTCCACAGCAACTTGCCTGTTCACAGAGGGTCCCAAGGAATGAGGAGAGGAGGTGGGGAAAGAGATGCCCCTGGAGATCCCCGTACAGGCCACCAAATGTTGTGGTCTGAACGCAGGTTGGAAAAGAATTTCCAGACACAAGGCAGAATGTAAAGAAGATAGAATTTATTAGAGGGAAGGGTCGCTGCCAGAACAGTGGGCCAACTTCCTAGCAGTCTGGCAGAGTCAAGCCCGAACATGTGCTATTGATCAGTTTTTATAGCCAGAAAACAAAAGAATGGTCGGGGTGAAAATTTCGTTTACTGATTGGCTGAGGCACATACACCTTCCTTCTATCTGGTGAGAGTGGGACAGCCCAGATGCCTTTCCTTATTTGGGACAGGTCCCGTTGCCCAGGTGGGTGTTGCCCAGGTGGGCTCAGGAATTTCGTAACCATCTCAACGTGGTGGGGAGGGCGATTAAGAGTCCGGTAGGGGGTGTAACGCTGCAACTTTTTCAGGCAGGGTCGTTCTTTGTCCTTTAAGCATAATTGTCCTTGGAGCACCACACTCCTGTCACGCTGATGCCACTGTTTTCTGTAGTAAAGCTCTAAAATTCATTCATTTAGAGGACTGCTGAACCACACCTGGCCTCATTTTACTCTCCTAAAACCCCTCTAAGATAGATATGATGCCCATTTTACAGATGGGCAACAGGCTCAAAAAGGTGAAGGGATGCCATACAACAACCACAAAACACTACAGTGAATGGTAGAGCCAGGCTTCTAGACCCTTCTTTCTCAAATAATAAGCCCCGTGTTTTTTCCAATTAAGAGAGTCTCAGCTCTAAAAAAACAAAGTCAGGCTTTCCTAATGACGTAAGCCATATATGCTACATCATCTTTCTTAGTAATGGTGATATTTGACAAGCCCCGCCCCCCTCCCCGAAACATCAGCTCTGGTCTGATCCTTTACAGTGGGTTCTCAAGCTTAAGTATGCACCAGAATCACCTAGAGAGCTTGTTAAAATGTCACTAGGTTCTACCCTCAGAGTTTGATTCAGTAGGTCTAGGGTGGAGCCCAAGAATGGACACTTCTAAGGAGTTTCCAGGTGATGTTGATGCTTCTGGTCCAGGGACCACACTTGAACTACTACTGCTCTAAGGAAAAAATGAATGGAAGACAGAAGTGGGAAGATTAATCTCCCTTACTTAGCACTTCTGTTCAAAGTAGAGGGTAAACTATTATTTGGCGAAATGTTTTCTCAAATAGCCACAGTTTACAACTGTTTTCTCAAAGGTTAGTGCTGTAACTACCTGTGTAAGAATGCTTGAAATTCCCTCATCCAGGCCACACCCCAGACCAATTAAGTCAACTTCCCTGGGAATGACTTAGCCATCAGCACTTTTAAAGCTACCCAGGTGATTCCAATGTTCAGCCATGGTGAGAACCACTGAAAACACCCCCAAACCATTGTGCAGAGTGAACAGGCCAGAGGTGTGCCTGAGCCTTAGGCTGGTCAGGAAGTGGAGTGCACTAGCAGCCTCTGGCTGACAGCCTCCTCCCTTGTGTACCCTTCAAAAATCAGGACTACGTTAATGGCAGCATCCCTGACTGAAGAAAAGAATTCATTTGTTTTGATGAGATGAAGTTGTCCCCATATAACCTTTCTTAGGCCTGTAGTTAGAGTGAAATATATTTCAGTAGATGTTTGACAGCAAAGTCTGCTTAAAGTAGATTAAAAACCAGTTACCTGAATGTTGAAATAAACCTCATTATTAACAAAGAGCTGAACTTCATTATCTCACTGAAGGGCATATAATTAGAACCATGATAGTGAATGTGATGCTTGCCCTGAGAGGGGGAAAAAACCTTTACAATGAGAGAATTAGATTATAAAAACTTCCTCTTTAATCAAGGCTTTTTAACATGGAACAGATTTCTTGAATAAAATGGAAAGTTTCCAACACATTGAAACATAAATCACCATACATACAACACCTGGCAGAAAAAAAAACAGGAAGTTTACACAATCCCTGTAACAGCCACCGTCTTATTCTTAGATGCTTCCTCCATCTGCCAAGTGTGTTCTGCTGGATACAGAGCTCACATTGGTTTTGGGGGTCACACTTAGCTGAGGCTGCAACCCAAAGAGCAGTTGTCCGGCTGGGCCATGGTCCTGTTGGTTCTGCTCAAGAAGCAAAGCAGTCTCCAACACGTTCAAACAGTGTACTGAACATCCTTTAAATATCAAAGTGAGAAACAGGAAGGCAACATAATAATGTCATCAGAAAGATGTTAGCAAATGAGGACAGCTGTATAAAGCATGAGGCTGAAAAGTGGCTCCCCAGCTTCATTTCTTTGGCTTCTTGGGCAGTGGCCGCCGGAACAGCAAGATGTGAGGTTCTGAAAGAGTGAGTGAAATCTAAGAGACAAGCTCACATCATCCTATGCACAACCTATAGTATCTCCCACTCCCACTTCCCAGGTATCACCCACTCAGATCTTTACAACTAAATTAAGATTTAAGCATATGGCCTTAGAAGCAGACCCCGAAGCCTGGCCTGTGTGCCAAGTACAGAATTGTCAGTATCAGTTCTCTTGCTATGTTTGTGCAGCCCCGGGGCGTCCTTTATTAGTTTTGTCTGGCAGTTTGGTGTCTGGTGTCTTATCAAGAAATATACTCTCCTTGGTTTATTTGGAACACATCCCCAAATTCACTTTCTGATGGAGAATGAAGCAGGGGCCATAACCTCTACCAGTGTATATGTAGCCTTAAAAAAAAAAAAAAAATCCTCTGACCAAATTAGAGATTAAAGGAGGTTTTTTCAGTGACAGGTTGTTTCTGAACTTCCCAGATACTTTCTTATTTTTTTTCTTATTTTTCTTATTTTTTTTTTCTTATTTACTTTCCTGTTTTTCTAGATGGCTGGTGAGTTAAGAAACTAGTAAATCATCCCCACTTTCCCCCTATTTCTTTGGGTTATGCAACCTTATCATTCCTTCATTTCCTCAGTCCTACATGGTTGCTTTCTGCCATTGCACTGACCTGGTTCATGGATCATATAATGGACCCATCCCTGACTCTGCTGAACGCCAAGATTCCTCCATTCAGATTCAGACATCAAATGGGTTTTAGGGACCAGCTTGGCTATGTCCTTGGGCAACATCACATGCCTGTAACAGAAACATGGGAAGGTGGGGAATCTGTATCAGTACTGGGTACAGTATGTCAGACGAGTGCCTGCATATAAAGCCAAGAGAGGCAAGAAAAGACAAACCAGTTCGTAATGGCAGGGAGTTTATATAATCTTATTGTGGGGCAGAGGCAGCTAGAAATAAAGGCCAAGATACCTACATTCTCACAAAAGTATATTAAAAAAGTACACATCAATAAATAACACCAGTGAATGAGCACCTAAATTCCAGACACTGTTGATATATTGACTCTGCCTTCTCGGAGCTTATAGTCTTCTAGTTGATGACCCTAATATAATGGGAACCCCACAACACACACACACACACACACACACACACACACACACACACACACACAAAATAAGTAAAGGCAATTTTGAACAGAATTGTAAGGAGGAAGGGAGAGAAGTAATTTCACGGAGAGGAAAGGCCTATCAGGGAAGAGTCAGAACAAAGGGTGAAATATATCTTATCCTTTAAGATCTATCCTAACTTCATTTTCCTAACTCTGAAGGGATGTGCCATGAGACTTCTTTGGGGGGAACTCCATGCTTTTCTAACCAAGGATAAGTCTCCTTTCATGGCAAAGAAATTACTACTCTGACATGAATTGGAGTGATTCAGACTTCATCATTTTCAATGAAAATGTACTGAATGCTCTCTCTGTGCTAAGTAAAAGGGATTTTTTTCCCCCAAAGAGTCAATTCTAGTCTAAATGTCTGAAAATAGCTTACATCTTAACAAGTCCCTGGCATAAAGATTGGCTTCCATACCTATTTAGACCAAAAAAACAAACAAACCCTTTTCTTAAACCAAATATCACTGCCAAGACTTACATCTTCCAGGGGATGAAATTAGTGATGTTTCTCTAGCCCTGCAAAGACATTATAAGCACTTAATTTTAGTTAGCCTAGTTCAGATGTAGAGAAAAACAGCTGAGGAAAAGAAAGTTAATTGGGTCCAAACAGGGCCGGGGGGCCTTTCCCAAGGATTTGGCATAAAAATAATACAAATAGTGTGTTTGTCAGCAGACACTGAGTTCTCCAGAAGGCCCAGAGCCCTGCACTAGGCTGAAGAAACACAAGGAAAGCAAGCTTCCAGTTGTTTTAAGTATTACGCTTCATATAGATTGGTTGAATGCCAATATTTGTAGAATTCTTTGTCTTCCCTAATTTTCTAATCTAGAATTATGGATTTAGGGTTTATCAAATGCAAACTATAGGGAGTCCTTTCTTCACCATGCCTGGCAAGTTGTACGTGCTCCCACCACAATCTGTACATAGTTCTATCATACCAATTATCACCTTCTTTCTGCTGTCATTACTTCCACAGATTTTTAGGTTTGTTGAAAGCAGAGACCATGGCTTATCCTTGCACTTTAGTAGAACACCTGAAACCTATAAGCACTCCATAACTGTTTCCTAAGTAGATGCCCTTCAAATATTTGACGGGAATCTATTAGGTCTATATTAAGTCTTTTCTCAATGCTCCTGGCCGGTTTTATTCCACTCCAATTCTTCGAAGCCCACTTCCTAAAACAAGCCAGGCAACCACGCCCCCTTTCCATGAATTAATAAGCAACACTCAGGCTCTCTCAGAACTCCCCTCACTTTGAAGCCTCGAGGAAAATTCGGGATCCGCCTTTGCCACCTTCTCCCAGGAGGCTCTACGGTGTTGCCATGATACAAGTAGTCTCAAGAAGGCAAATTCAATTTGCTCAATGAAGGTGAGAGAATGATCCAGAAACCCGCAAAGCTGAGGGTGGTCGGCACTCTAATACTCTAACCACGTCCACCCACGCCTCCTCCCAACAGGAGAGCTTACTCCAAATTCTCTACCACTTTAGGGTTTCTTTTACGATCGCACCCTACCCTTCGCGCATGCGCCTTACGCTCTCATTGCTCGCACCCATTCCCTTCATCTCCCGCGCATGCGCCATTCTGTAGCTTCAGTCCGCGTTACTAACTCCTCGTGCCCTCACTTTTCAAAGCTCACGACCTTGTTATTGCCCCCGCGCCGGCACTAACCGGTACTCGAACTCCTCGTCGTCGTATTTGTCCGAATAGTAAATCTGCTTGTGCGACATAATCACCCTGCCTGAGGACCGTCAGCCCCGCACCGCCAACCTCCAAACAACTCCCAGCAGCACGCGCTCCCACCCTCTTTGGCCTCGCTTTCAAACACACCGCCCGCGCTTTCTATTGGTCATTCTGGCGGAAGGCGGGACAACCCCACCTTCAAGCCTCCGATTGGCTTAGATTTGCTTCTCCTTGAGTCCTTATTGGAGTGCACTGCCTACGTTGCTCAAGAACAAACGTAGGTCAAAAATAGGCCTCTTATTGGCTATCACGGCTCCTGTGCGCGTTCTCGTGCTGCCATTGGCTGACACGGGAAAGTGGGACGGGTGAAGGAGGGACGATGGTAGAGGGTCAGGGGTTAGTGAGGCCGGAAGTGAGTGCAATAAAGTTTCTCCAGGGAGGCCGGGCCCGGGGAGAAAGTTGGAGCGGCGACCTAAGAAGGCAGTGGCGTGATCCGGAACCAAATCGGCCCGCGGTGCGGTGCGGAGACTCCATGAAGCCCTGGTGAGTTGGGACTTTTTTTCTCCTTAGGTGACCCACTCACTCCTCCTCCCCGGAACCCCTCTCCCGGGACCCTACTTCCGGTCTTCACTTCTAAGCCCCGCCCCTGCGACCCCCTCCCCGGAAGTCCCACCTCCCAACTTCAGGGGGCTCCCCGAACCCCGACTTGTTTTCTATTTATTGTCCCCGACCCCACTCTGTCGCCCGACTTTCCTGGAAGTCCCACCCCCAGACATGCTTCCAGGTCCTACTACTAGAAACCCTACGTTAGTCCTTCCAATTCCCCGAAACTCCGCCTCCTAGCGACGATTCTCCGCCAACTCCTGTCTATCAAAAAGCCTATCTCCCGAAAGGGCGGAGCCCTGCCCCTCAAAGAACTATTCGAATTCAAGAAGCCACGCCTCTCTAGGGGTTCCTCCCCTCTAGAAGCCCCGCCCCTTCTTTAATCCACGTCTGATTGTCCAGAAGCCTTGCCTCCTGGGAGTCTCTCTGATGCTCGCGTCCTGAGAGGGCCACGCCCCCTCAGGAGCGTTATCCCTGTAGGACCCGGGTCATCGCCTCAGAAGCTTTGTCTTCAATCCCAGAAACTTTACCTGTTTAACATTTCCTTGTTCTTTTTCTCTTTGGGGACTTTGGCTCAGTTTTCCTGAGCTCTCATGCTCCATTGGGTAGGAAGTCAGAAGTTCACATCTCTGGCTCTGAGGAGTCAGAGATTAGAGGCAGCCCTTTTCCTCTCCCTTACCCTCTTCCAAGGGTGGACCTACTTGAAGGGGGCTGGACTTGGGGTTTGGTACGAGAGTGGGAGGGAGACTCGCTCATAGATTCCCAGCCCCACTCCCAGGACCGACTCCACCCCAGAAACAGCTGTTTGTCTCATACCTGTACGTCGGGAGCTGGGTAGGGCCACGGATTTGTTGGTGTGTAACATGTGGGTGTGACAGGAGAGAAAGTTTTCCACCACCAGAAAACGGTGGCTTGGAGTGGGTGTAGGTAATAGTGTCCTTTTTGCTGTTTGATTTTTTTTTTTAAGGGACTCCTCAGGCCCCACCACTTCTCTGGCTCTTCCCCTCCCCCTAACCGGAGTTCTAGTCTGGGCATTCCTCCTGGTCCCGCTTGCCCAGCCTTCCCTTCTGGAAACATTCCTGAGCTTTCGCCATTTCCTGCTACTTTCCGCTGCTCTTGCCTCCTCCTCCCTGCTGGGCTGAGAAGCCACACGCAGCTTCTTCCAGTCACCCGGATTCCCAGTAGCAATCTCCTTTCTTCCTACATAAATTTAAAAAGCCCTACTTCCTCTTTCTTTTCTAACAATGCTCACACCTGTTGGTCATTCCCTGCTTCTGGATCCTGCAGGCACCCATAGAATGCCCACCTCTAAAGATGAGGACATCCTGGTGTGTGTGTGTGTGTGATGGGGGTGTGAGGCTTTGGCAGAATACTTTCCTCATTCTCTCTATGCCTGGGCGCTGAGTCTTTAGGAAACAGAGTGATAGAATTTCTTCTTGGGAGTGGTGCATGGAGTGGCAAAGCTCTCCTTGGAGGACTAAGTGGGAGGTGATAAGCACAGTATCTAACATGTTTTAAGTGCTAGTGTTGTTCATTGCTATAATCATATGATAATTTGCATCTTTTTATATTCTGAAGTAAATTTAAGGATAGGTAATTCTGCGGTGAGCCTGGGGGGTTATATGTATCTTTTACAACTACTTTTTTGGGTCACTTTCCAACTTCCTTTATGGCCCCCTTGAGCAGAGCTGTGGAGCAGAGCTGTGGGCAGAAGGAATGGGTTTGGGACTGTTCCCTGTGTCCATCCTCAGTCCTTCTCCTGGCACCCCTTTCTCCTTAGCAGATTTGTCTTGTGCCCCCTCTGTCCCTTCATGGCCTGTAGCCCCCACTTCTCTTGGAGAACTGTTGCACTCTCCCATTTCCTCCAGCCAGACTCTGCCTCTGGCGTGAGGGGCATCATGCTCTGTGGTGGACACTTGCACCCTTCCCAGTCACTACTGCAAGAGGAGGGGTATGAGCTTACCCGCAGGTCCAGGGAGCTGACCTTAGTGTCAATGCCCTGGCCGCCCCCACCCCTTCTACCCTTGACAGCTTGCTTCGCTGTGGAAAGGGGGACAGAAGAGTGCTTGGCATGGGCCGCTGCTCCTTGGCATGGTAGGCGCCATGCATGGAGAACAAGCCTCCACCAGCCTGTCCTCTGCTCCAGCTCCTGCCTGGTGGCTCCCTGATGCACCACCCAGGTTGGACTTTATTCCCCTTACTTCACCAGCTTTGCCCTTCCTCTTGGCCCCTCCCTGCATCCACTGGGACCACGTCCTTCCTTTTCCCATTTCTTTAGCTCCTTCCACAGCTGTGGTAGCAGAGGATGCTAATGGCCCAGGCTCCCTGGGGCTGCCACCCCATGTGTGATAGTGGTGGGGGGTCGCCGGGGGTGGCCGGGGCTGGAGGAGGAGGGAGTTTGAGTGTTCAACTAGGACAGGAAGGGAATTGCTGAGCTCAGGAATCCCCTCCCTTTCTCACCCCCAGCTGCCTCTGTTTCCTCCCTTATTCCCCCCGCTGCCCTCCCTTAGTTTCCTGCTCCCTTTGGCCTGCCTATGTCTGGTTTGGATTGATGCAGACCTCCTCTTGCCACCCTCCTTTCCTTCTCACTCCTCCATCCTTCCCTCCCACACTCACTTTATTCCTCTCCAGATTACTTGTTGTTTGTACGGGGGCGGGGTGGGGGTGGGGGGGGCGGGCATGGATCGCTCTGCCCTGTAAGAGTTCTGGGTTGGGGCAGTGCTGGAGGCTTAGCCCCTCAGAGCCTGTGAGTCAGCACTGTCCTCGGGATTGGTCTCTCCCCTTAGCTCCCCGCCCCTGGGGAGGAGCAAGTCAGCTCTAGGTCCAGCCTGTTCTCCTCACAGCTAGAGAAGAGGCTCCACGCTGGGCGGGGATGGGGCCTGAAACTCTCTGGGTCTGAGCCTGGGGAGCCAGAGCCACTTGTCCCTCTCCCTCCCCAGGACCCTTGAGATCCCTGGGCCAGAGAGGTCCGATCAGGCTAAGGGCCTGGGATGCCCCCTGCCTGGCCCCCTTGCCCTGACTGGCAGGGGGGCCAGGCTGGGCAGCAGCCTTCCTCTCACTCCAGCCATGGATCTCCTGCCCCCCAAGCCCAAGTACAACCCACTTCGGAATGAGTCTCTGTCATCGCTGGAGGAGGGAGCTTCAGGGTCCACCCCACCGGAGGAGCTGCCTTCCCCATCAGCCTCGTCTCTGGGGCCCATGCTGCCACCTCTGCCTGGGGACGATAGTCCCACTACCCTGTGCTCCTTCTTCCCCCGGATGAGCAACCTGAAGCTGGCCAACCCGGCTGGGGGGCGCCTGGGGCCGAAGGGGGAGCCAGGAAGGGCAGCCGAGGATGGGGAGGGGATCGTAGGGGCAGCCATGCCGGACTCAGGCCCCCTGCCCCTCCTCCAGGACATGAACAAGCTGAGTGGAGGCGGCGGGCGCAGGACTCGGGTGGAAGGGGGCCAGCTGGGGGGCGAGGAGTGGACCCGCCACGGGAGCTTTGTCAATAAGCCCACGCGGGGCTGGCTGCATCCCAACGACAAAGTCATGGGACCCGGGGTTTCCTACTTGGTTCGGGTGAGTGAACATCCTCCCTCCCACTTCCTCCAGTTCCTCTGCTCACTAGTCTTTTTTTTCCTGCTCTTCCCCAGCAACTCCTTTGGTTTCTGTGTCCTGTTTCTTAAACCTTTCTTGCCCCTTCTCTGATTCTTTCGCCCCTTCCCTTCCAGCTCTGTCTGGGGCCCCTTCCTTCTTGTGACTCCCCCACCCCCACCCTGCCATGCTTAGCACAAAGCCCAGCACAAGCCCTTAGTAAGTGTTGGAATGAGTGACTCTTGACTGTCCCCTCCAGTCTCCTCCCCCTTTCTGGAGATGTCACTCCATCCCACCCAGTGCCTGTCACTCCCCTCCGAATTCTCTTCCCACATGCATGAGGTCCCCCAAGCTTGCCTTCTCTCCTCACCCTGTTGTTCTGCATGTCGTGGGATGTATCCACGGGCAGTGGGCAGAACTTCTGCAACCTTACGGAACAAGCAGGGAAGAGTCCTGGGGCTCTTTGTGAAGAGGTGGGTGGAGGCGGCTGACTGTTCTCCTCCTGTCCCTCCCCTCAGTACATGGGATGTGTGGAGGTCCTGCAGTCAATGCGCGCCCTGGACTTCAACACCCGGACTCAGGTCACCAGGTTGGTGGGGCGGGGGGCGGAGTGTGGGGGTCCTGGGATTTGTGAGGGGAGGGGGGAGTGGGTCACTTGGCAGTGGCACTAGTGATGGCTCATCTTTGGGTGGTGAAGGGGATTGAGAGAAAGTTAGGGAAGGGAGTCGAAGTCTCAATGAAGAGAGGCAACTCTGACCTGGCTCCTTCTTGCTTATGCAGCCTGGGGGGTTGTGGGGGAGGTGGCAGAGGCAGCTGGCAGCTGGAGCTTGAGTGGAAAATGGGGGTAGATGGAAGGTTGCTGCTGCCTTTGGGAAGGGGATGGGACATTTGGTAGCTGGAAGGGGGTGGGCCGAGACCCACTGAGGCTCTAACCCAATCAGCCAGGAAGCGGCCTCTCAGTGTCATCAAATATTAAAGGCCCTTAATTCAATCCGCCACGACAAAGAGCCTGGAGTGCCCCTGGAGTCTGGCCTGGCCTTCCCCTCCCCCAGCCCTGTGGCAGCTCCAGCCGGGTGGGAGGCAGGCCGTGGGTCTGAGTACCCCTCTTTCCCCAGGGAGGCCATCAGTCTGGTGTGTGACGCTGTGCCGGGTGCTAAGGGGGCAACAAGGAGGAGAAAGGTAGCTGGGGTCGATGGGGCAAGGGGCGCTGCCGGGAGAGGTGGAGGAGCAGGGGGAAGGCTGGTGTGGGGCGTGCGGGGAGGAGGCCAGGAGGCAGGGGTGTGCGGGGAGCCCCCAGCTTCTGAGATCCTTGGGCCCTTCCCTAGCCCTGTAGCCGTCCACTCAGCTCAATCCTGGGGAGGAGTAACCTGAAATTTGCTGGAATGCCAATCACTCTCACCGTCTCCACCAGCAGCCTCAACCTCATGGCCGCAGACTGCAAACAGGTTGGTGGACTAGGGCGGCAGGACCAGAAACATTGATGGGAGGGCTAAGTGAGGACCCGGTTATGAGGGCAAGAAACTCGGACAGAAGGCTTGGGAGCATCAGGACGGTAGGGAAGGAAGAGATTAGGAGGACATGGGTTGAGAAGCCAAAAGGATGAGACTGGGACCCCAGGGTCCTGGGCCAATGGTGGGGGGCGCCCAGTGGGCCCTGAGGCTGCCTGACACACGTCATTCCCTTCCTTCTCCATCCCCTGCTCTAACCCTCAGATCATCGCCAACCACCACATGCAATCCATCTCCTTTGCGTCTGGCGGGGACCCGGTGAGTTGGGGAATGGAGCACGGGTGGTGGGAGAAGAGTACGGGGCTAGGGGTTGGAAAGACACTGGCTAGAGAATAGAGCGTGCTAGGATTGAGGTGATATCTGAAGAGGACTGGGTTTGAGGGGTCAGGAGTGATGTGGGGCTATGAAATTTAGCTAACTGGCCTCTTCTGACTCTGTCCACCCCAGGACACAGCCGAGTATGTCGCCTATGTTGCCAAAGACCCGGTGAATCAGAGAGGTGAGGCGTGGTGGGGAGCACTGGGTGGGGCCAGCTGTCCGAGAGGTAGGTGAGCAGGACCCTGCGGCTCCTGGCTGTGGAGGACAGATGACAAGGGCCTCTGTCTGCGCCTCCTCCTGGCCACGCTGCCCCCGAGCTCCCTGATGGCCTCTGCTGTGTCCCCAGCCTGCCACATCCTGGAGTGTCCCGAAGGGCTTGCTCAGGACGTCATCAGCACCATTGGCCAGGCCTTCGAGTTGCGTTTCAAACAATACCTCAGGAACCCGCCCAAGCTGGTCACCCCCCATGACAGGTGAGTGGGCCAGGGTTGGGGGGCGGCCAGCTCTTGGGCCCCAGACCGGAATTGGAAAAGTAGGTCTGCTCTTCCCACACTTGAGCTCAGAGAGGTGCAGGGAAGGAAATAACCTGTGCGCCCCTGCTTCCCACTTCCTGCTATTCTTAAGTTTCCTGTGGCCATCAGGAAGGTCTTTCGAGGCCCTGCCTGCTGCAGGGCCACCTCTTCCTGTCGTGTGCCCGTGGTGGAGCTGTAGTCCAGGACGTCCACGCTGCAGCTCTTCCCTGGCTAGATGGGCTTTTCTTTTCCCAGCCATCTCATTGCTGGTCTGTCCTTTTGTGCATTTCTCCATATTTAGTTTAGTTCTTCATTTTCTTGCCTCTAGAAGCCGTCAAGAATTTGGGTGAGGGAGGATGGCTCTTTCCTGAGATCCTTACCTTTCCCACCTCAGACCAGTAGTATTGAGTATTTAGAGGAGGTTAAACGACTCTGGAGCACCCCGCTCCCCGGTACTTACTGCTCCCCCTCCCTCTTGGGAGACAGCTTAATGATCAAGGGCATGACTTTAAAGACAAACCTGAATTCATATCTCAGCTCCACCACCTTTTAGTTGTGAGACCTAAATCCTTTTACCCCTGACCCTTATTTTCCTCACCTATAAAATCGAAGAAGGAAATAATACCTACCTTATAGGGTTGCCAGGAGGATGAAATGATTATATATATGAAACACCCAGCCTCAGGCCTACCCCTCAGGGAATGCCCAGTATGTGACCGCTGTTCTGTCTGTTCTCCATCCTCTTACCCATGCTCTTCTCTTCCTCCTGTCCCTCCCAGGATGGCTGGCTTTGATGGCTCAGCTTGGGATGAGGAGGAAGAAGAGCCACCTGACCATCAGTACTATAATGACTTCCCTGGGAAGGAACCCCCTCTTGGGGGGGTGGTGGACATGAGGCTTCGGGAAGGAGTCCCCCAGGGGGCTGCTCGACCCACTCCACCCAGTGCCCAGACCCCTAGCCACCTGGGAGCCACGCTGGTAAGTTGCTTGCATGAAGGTGGGCTGGGCCCAGGAAGGCAGCGTCTGGTTAGGGCCTCTGGTCTCACCCTATTTTTGTCCCTTCAGCCAGTGGGGCAGCCTGTTGGAGGAGACCCAGAAGCCCGCAAACAGATGCTGCCCCCGCCACCCTGCCCAGGTATGAAGGGAGCTGAGAGGGGCAGAGTGGGGTGTGAGAAGCAGGGCGGGGATCACTGTAAAGCCTCCCTTTCCTCAGCAGGCAGAGAGCTCTTTGATGATCCCTCCTATGTCAATGTCCAGAACCTAGACAAGGCACGGCAAGCAGGCGGTGGGGCCGGGCCCCCCAATCCTGCCGTCAATGGCAGCGCGCCCCGAGACCTCTTTGACATGAGTGAGTGTGCCCCTCTCCTTCCTGCATCTGCGTCTTCTCACTTGGTTCCTCCTCTTTTCTTCCTGGCCTCCCCTCCCTGAGGGTCTGGCTCTTGAGCATGTGTTGTGCCAGCTGCCTCTTCTAGCCCTCTCTCTGTACCCCCAGAGCCCTTTGAAGATGCCCTGCGGGTGCCTCCACCTCCCCAGTTGGTGGCCATGGCTGAGCAGCTCCGAGGGGAGCCCTGGTTTCACGGGAAGCTGAGCCGGCGGGAGGCCGAGGCACTGCTACAGCTCAACGGGGACTTCCTGGTGCGGGAAAGCACGACCACGCCTGGCCAGTATGTGCTCACTGGCCTGCAGAGTGGGCAGCCCAAGCACCTGCTACTGGTGGACCCTGAGGGTGTGGTGAGTATCGCAGGGGTATGGGTGGGTGAGGCAGAGAGGAAGGTGCAGTACCCTCCTGTGCAGCCCTGTTCCTGCTTCACTGCTTTCTAGACTTCACCTGCTGGGCACCTCTATCTGAGCCTCCTCTGCTCTCAAGGTGCCTGGCATTCCCCCTCTAGTGGCTTAGGGTTCCTTCCCTTCTCACATCCCTGAACTTGAGCTGTTTTCCCTTCAGTCCCGGCCAATCCCCAAACTTTATGCCCATGAGTGCTGGAAGGTGTACATGTCACCTGAGTCCCTCTTTTGACAAATGACAAAACCATCCTTAAGAGGTTGTGATGTTCAATGTCAGATGGTTAGAGGCTAGGCACCCCAAATCTCCTCTCTCAAGAGGAGCCAGGGGCCTCCCCAGCTTCTCCAGACTCAGGGCTCAGACCAGTGCTCTGTCTCCTGTCTGCACTGTCCCTCTGCCCCTCATAACTTTGGTCTCTTTTCTACAGCAACCTCAGCCTCCTTTGCATGTCTTTTTTGTACTGTGTATCCTCTTCTGAGACATACCACCTTCTTCCAGGTCAGGGGAGGAGTAGCTATCCCTCAGCTTCATGATTTCTGGGCTGATGTCCCCTCTGCCTTTTCCCAGTTCACTGACCTGCCCATTCCCACGGCTATCTCCAGCTTCTCTTTCTAGAGAAGCCTCAATGATCAGGACTGACGGCCCTCCCGCTTCTGCCATCTTTTTCTCCTGCCTCAACCCTCTTGAACATTCCAGCTTCCTCAGCTTTGGGGACTGAGGTCTTATTTGACTCTTCACCTGAATTGACCTTCTCCCTTCCCACTTCCCAGGTTCGGACAAAGGATCACCGCTTTGAGAGTGTCAGTCACCTCATCAGCTACCACATGGACAATCACTTGCCCATCATCTCTGCGGGCAGCGAACTGTGTCTCCAGCAACCTGTGGAGCGGAAACTGTGATCTGTCCCAGTGCTCTCTCCTAGAAGATACCCTGCAACCCCTTCCACCCTATTGTCCAGTTCTCAGGACCTCACTTGGGAGTGTTCTGTGGGCTTGGCCTTGTGTAGGGATGGGGGTAGTGTGGACATTGGGTTCAGCGTCCAGCTGAGTGAGAGGGTTTGAGTCAGGAGCCAGGGGTAGAGTCCTGCTTCTCCCCAAACCTCACCAAAGTATTAATGTACAGAGTGGCCCCCTTCCCTGGGCCTTTCCTGTGCCAACTTGATACCCCCTTCCCCAAGGTGGGTGCTGGAGGCCTGGGCAGTGTGCCTCCTTGTAATGGAAAATGTCCTGTGGTGATAGGCCCAGTGGAGCAATCACCCTTCCAGGGAAGGGGAATGAATCACACCCTTAGTCTACCCCTGGGCTCAGGGTACCCCAGACCCCTCTCAACAACCCTCCCTCCCAGCGTTTAAACTTTGTGCCTTTGACCATCTGCTAGGTCTGAAGATATTTTATGCAAAGAGTTCTTGGGCCCGTGAAGTCAAGCATGGGGGTGCTGACACCTTGGCTTCTGGGACCCCGTCCTCTCCTTGCTCAGTACCCCCTCCCGTTTAGGTTGGGTGAACAGAGGCAGGAGTGGCAGCTGTCCCCTCTCCACCGGGATATGCAGCTCTTAGAGATTGCCTCAGAGCCCCCTCCCAGCCAGTGGGGAGATGGACCTGCCTCTTGCTCAGTGCCTCTTGGGTGGGGCCCCTCACCCCAGGGGGTCTATATATACATTTGGCAAGTCCATCCCCCCCCCCCCCATGTTGCATGCATGTTATACTCTAGAGCCAAAGTACAGCCCTTCCTCCTGTAGCCTCTGCCCTGCCTCCCCCTGCTGGGGTGGTGGGGGGATGACTGAAGTGTCATCCTAGGTGGATTTTGTGGAGGTGGGAACAGGGGCACTGAGACTCTAAAGCAGTAGACAATCCCCAGATACCATCGGTAGATTTGGAACTGCGTTTTTTATTTTATATGCATATATTTTAGGGCTGTAGATTTACTTTACTAATTTGTTTTCCATAGCTTATTCCTGAGCACAAAATGATAATAATCGATTTATACATCACCTTTTTGACTTTTCAAAGCCCTTTTACAACTATTGGCATTTTCCTCACCCTGGCCTTTGCCGGTAGCATTATCTTTTCTGAGAGACCAGAGGCCGAGTGTGAGCTAGGACTAGAGAAACTTGGACCTCCCACCGCGAGGCTGGGAGGCAGAAGTTTGGCTGAATGGATGTTAGTTTCACACGGGGCGGGCGGGGGCGGGGGCTTGGGGACACTTAAAACCTGCAGTTATTGAATCCCTTCTCCAGGCCGGGTCCTGCCGCAAAGACAGAGGAGCCGGCCCTGCTCTGTCATTAGGCCTTGTGGATAAGGGAGCGTGGACTATCTAAATCCTCACCTCCCTTTTTTTTCTTTTCTTTTTGTTTGGATGTTTTCACGGGTCTCACTTATACCAAAGGGAAAGAATCTTCATTAAAGTCCATATTTCTTCTACCTCGGCCTCCTGGTCCCTGTCGCTGCCTATTGTTGGCTGTGGGCCCCCCGTGGCGGGAGGCCGAGGCCGCCTCGGGGCGCGGTGCGGTGCGGCCCGGCCCACCTGGCCTCGCTCGGGTCGCGCCTCCTCGCGGAGGAGGGGCGCCGGGAGGGCGCGGCGGGGTGGGGAGGGCGGGGCCATCATCCAAGGAGGTGTTCGTGTCTGCAACTGGGGCCGCGGCGGCGGGGTGGGATCGCGGCCGGCCGAACCCCAGGCGGCTCGGGCTTCCCAGGCGCGCGCTCACGCCCTCGCGCACCTCTGCGGCGGCCCCTCGGCGGGGGATGGTACGGCCCAGCGCAGAGCCCACGGCCGCCGCCTGCCCTAGTGAGCGGGCACGCGGCGCTCCCGGGCTTGGGACGGCCCCCCGCCCCAGGGTCGTGCCTTGGTACCGCCCTGCCCGCCCGGCGCTCGGGGGAGGGTGTGACCCGGGCCTCGCTCCCCCTCCTTGCCGTGCGCAGTGGTGGCTGCCACGCCGAGTTCCGGTTCCTGTGGCTGCGGCCGCGGGCGGGCGGTAAGGCTGGGCGAGAGTGCAGTTGGCCCCCGGGCTCGCCGACCCCGCCTCGCCGCACCTCCGGCTTGCTGCCGCGCGGGGGCCTGCGCCGCCCCAGCCTCCCCTTCCGGGCCATGGTGCAACCCCAGGGCGCGTCTGTCCCCCGCCGCCGCTGACCCCGGTCCCCCACTCCATGGCCGCCTCGGCGCCGCCCCCACCGGACAAGCTGGAGGGAGGTGGCGGCCCCGCACCGCCCCCTGCGCCACCCAGCACCGGGAGGAAGCAGGGCAAGGCCGGTGAGAGCGCTGAGGGGGCCTGGGGCTGGCGAGGCCGAGAAGTCGGGGAGCTCGGAGGGAGGGCTGGCGGGCGGGGGAGGTGGTGGTCCTCTGGCTGAGGGCTCTGAAGGTCGGGGAGGCTCAGGTGAAAAGGATGGGTGGGTGAAGCCCTCAGGGGTTGCGGGCAGGGGTTCACAGATTGCGGATCCTAGAGTTTGGGGCACCTGGAGTTCAGGAGCCACTTGGGAGTCTGAGGGTATCAAGAGATGGGGCGTCTCATTTGAAGGAAGAGGCAGCTGAGAGTGTAGCGTCCAATTTATTTTTCAAAGTGTACCATTGTTAGTATCTGTGAAGTAAATAAACAAAGAGTATAGTGAAGTTAGAAGAGTTCCTTATATCATGGCTGCGAGAGAGGAGGTTGGGGAAAACTTCAGGGAAACTTGTGTCTGCGTTTTACTACTTTTCCAGGTCTGCAAATGAAGAGCCCAGAAAAGAAGCGAAGGAAGTCAAATACTCAGGTGAATGGTGGTTGGAGGCAGGGGTAATTCCTAGCAGCCCCTTTGGGCTCTGCCCCTCCAATGTCTCTACTTTGCATAAGCCGCGGGGAGAAGAGAAAGTTGTCTTTCTTGTTCTGTTTCTGGTCCTTTCCTTCAACTTCATAACAGATTTTAGGGGTAGGGGTGGGGATGAGATGGTTTCACCAAAGGTCTTACCAGTCAGGATTAGAAACATTCTCTCCCCCGTTTGTGCTGTCGCGTTTCCCACATGATGTTAACAGCTACCACTTACTGAACCTTTTCTAAGTGTCAGGGATTGTGCTAAAACTAGCAGTTTGGGGAGATGGACATTGTCACTATTTTACAGATGAGGAATCTGAGGCTTAAAAAAGTTAAATGCCTGCACCAGGGCCTTGAAGTTACTCAGTGTCAGAGCTAGGATTCCAGCGTAGTTCTGCCTGTTTTCAAAACACAGTTACTGCACTATGCTGGTTCTGCTCTCCACTCTCAGTTTCTTTGTTGCATTCTAAGGTCCATCTTGATTTAAGATCTGAGCTGGCCAGTACCAGCCTCCAAAAATGTGTATTGTGTTTCTGATGCTCTCTTGGTTTAGCTCTCCGTCTCCCTCCATGACCCTCTTTCCCTCCTCTTTTCCCCCAGGGCCCTGCATACTCACATCTGACGGAGTTTGCGCCACCCCCGACTCCCATGGTCGATCACCTGGTCGCATCCAACCCTTTTGAGGATGACTTCGGAGCCCCTAAGGTGGGGGGTGCAGCCCCTCCATTCCTGGGCAGTCCTGTCCCCTTTGGGGGCTTCCGTGTACAGGGGGGCATGGCAGGCCAGGTACCCCCAGGCTATGGCACTGGGGGTGGAGGAGGCCCCCAGCCTCTTCGTCGACAGCCCCCCCCTTTCCCTCCCAACCCCATGGGCCCTGCTTTCAACATGCCCCCACAGGGCCCTGGCTACCCTCCCCCAGGCAACATGAACTTTCCCAGCCAACCCTTCAACCAGCCTCTGGGTCAAAACTTTAGCCCGCCTGGTGGGCAGATGATGCCAGGCCCCGTGGGGGGATTTGGCCCCATGATCTCACCCACCATGGGACAGCCTCCCAGAGGGGAGCTGGGCCCCCCTTCTCTCCCTCAACGCTTTGCCCAGCCAGGGGCACCTTTTGGTCCTTCTCCTCTCCAGAGACCTGGTCAGGGCCTCCCCAGCTTGCCCCCCAACACAAGTCCCTTCCCTGGTCCGGACCCTGGCTTTCCTGGCCCTGGTGGTGAGGATGGGGGGAAGCCCTTAAATCCACCTGCTCCCACTGCTTTTCCCCAGGAGCCCCACTCAGGCTCCCCGGCTGCTGCTGTTAATGGAAATCAGCCCAGTTTTCCCCAAAACAGCAGTGGGCGGGGTGGGGGCACCCCAGATGCCAATAGCCTGGCACCCCCTGGCAAGACAAGTGCGGGCTCAGGGCCCCAGCCTCCCCCAGGCCTGGTGTATCCATGTGGTGCCTGTCGGAGTGAGGTGAACGACGACCAAGATGCCATTCTGTGTGAGGCTTCCTGCCAGAAGTGGTTCCACCGCGAGTGCACGGGCATGACTGAGAGCGCCTATGGGTTGCTGACCACTGAGGCCTCTGCTGTCTGGGCCTGCGATCTCTGCCTCAAGACCAAGGAGATCCAGTCTGTCTACATCCGCGAGGGCATGGGGCAGCTGGTGGCTGCTAACGATGGGTGATGCTGGCGAGGTGCGCAGGAAGTGCATACGTTCCTCCCTGCTCTTCCAGGGTGGTTGTTTTCCTGTCTGGCTCTTGGTCCTTGTTTCCACTGGCTTCCCATCCCCATGGGGCAGAAACACAATGTCTCCTGGGGGCAGAAAAGGAACTGAGATGGGCAGGCAGAAGAGCCTGGATTGCTCACTTTTCTGGAAACTTACGTGTTGACATCTACAGAGGTCCAGGAAACCAAAGCCCTGCCAAGCAGAGCCATTTTTGGTGGCTGTCTTTGGAGGCCTAGGGGTGTGGCTGCAAGAGAAAAGAGGCTGGAGGAAGACCTGAAGGGCAGGGGTGTCTCCTCTACAGATGATGGATACCCCCGACACCTGTGCCTAACACTCCTATCTAGCCCCCCAGCCTTAGGTTTTGGAGTCCAGTATTAAAGGTTTCTGGCCAGAGGAGTTGGGGGTCTCTTCCCATCTCTGCAGTAGCCCTTTCATGGGTGCTGGGAAACAGCTTTAGAGAATAAATGGAGATTTTCCCCTTTTCTTACCTTCCCCTTGCCTCCTCCAAGACCTACCCAACTCCTCCCCCCTCAGAGAACCAAATAGCTTGAAGAAGCAGGAGAGTACGTGGCTATGGCCACGTGGCTTGGTGATTTGGGGCTTCAAGACAGTAGGTAAGAGATGCTGTCAGGACATACCTTCCTCATACCAAAGTCACTGGTCCTTTCTCAGACTCTCTTGTGCTTTTTCCCTAATGACAATATTCTTGCTAAAAATTGGGATATGTGGTCTGACAGAGCAGAATATTTCATGTTTGGACTGTCCTGGAAGCCTGGACTCTGGCTGTACACCCCCCCATCTGTTGCACATTATTCGCAGCGCTGGTCTTCAATTTTTGGCGCCCTTACTTCCCTGCTTCCCTGGTTTGATTGAAGGAAAGCTTGAAGAGGCGCAGAGCCCTTATACCTCATTTTTTCTCCTGATGAAAGGATCCCTGGCCCTGCCTGTGGGTGGGGAGGTGGCAGGACCCTTATTGCCATGGTACTAAAATGCAATCCAGAGCCTGGATGTTTTTTGTTTCTCTCTTTCCCTGCTATTCTTTATATCTTCTCCGGCCTGGTGATCTAGCTGTTCTCATTCCTCTCAGCCAGGGTCCTGCACTGGGCTTTGTTTTTATTTTATTTTGTAAGCACTGCCTGCCAGAGATGGGCCAGCGGCCTGAGCAGGAGCCCCTCACAGCTGCTGTCTCTTCCTTACAGCTCGTGCACACATTCCTCAGTGGGGTGGGGGAGGCAGGCTTGGGGTGTGGCCCTGAGAGGAGCTGGTGTTCCCCTGCCCCCACTTCTCCCGGGACCCTAGGGTGTGAAGAGAAGACAAAGGTATACTGCAGAACTCTTGCCTGCCCAGGTGCAGCATGCAGCCTCTGAGGCTGTGAGAAAGAAGGGAGAGGCCTCTGGGCCTCTCTCCAGTGTTCCCTGCCGCGGAACAGCAGAGATGGCAGCCCCCCCCACCACCACTGCTGAGCTTTGTGTTGTGTTTGTGGTTCTGTTTGTCCCTCTTTTATCGGTTGCTATTTTTGTGGTCTCCCCCATCTCTGCATTTGGTAAGATGGCTCTTGCAGGGGGGTGGGCGTGTCAGCTCAGTCCCTCTCTCCCTCTCAGTCCACTGCTTTTTGGAAGGAAGCGGGGGTGGCAGAGACGTGGTGGGGAAAGTTTTGTACGGTTGGGTTAATAAAATGACTTGGAAAATCCAGACCAGGACTCCTTGCTGCTGGGGTGCACAGGGTTGGAATGAAGCAGGCACTGCTGGTCAGGATGGTTGCGGGGTGAGGATAGGTATCCCTCAGGGTCCCTGGAGGTGGGAATGGCAGAAAGACTCGGGCCCCTCTGCTGACCCTGGTACAAGCCGCAGGGCCCAGGGAGGCCTCTGGGCTCCACCTCTCGCCCTGTGTCCCTGCTGCGAGAAACAACTTTCCTTTCTGAGCATGTTCCTGGGCCAGGCTTGGAGCCAAGCAGGAGCTTTGGCTCCAAGGCTTCAGGGAGACAACTGCCTTTAGAGCTTCTGGGGTTAGCGCCCGCACTCCCACTCCCGAGTTGTTTGGTTTAGGGGTCGAGCGTAGCTCCAGGGGTGGGGGATGGGGCTGCCTTGGTCTAGCAGATTTCGTTTTTGGATGCTTTTCAGCCCCCCCATCCTCCTTTAAAAAAACAGCGGCATCCTTAATCCGCACCGGAGCAGGGTAAGGAGAGTGGCAGGAGGGCTATTTCCAACCTATAATTTGCCACTCTCCCCTCCCCCATCCTGCAGCTGTCTCTGTCTGTCCTGGAACCAACCTGGCTCCTTGTCCTGGAGATGTCACGCCTTGCCTTTCAGTTTTGGGTCTTCCCTCCAGAAATTGTTTAGACACTGGGAAAGGAGGGAAGGTGACCCAGGATTCAGTTTGCTGGAAGTCCAGTGTCCCACCGGGAGGTAAGCCCAGGTTTAGGGGCTCTGCAGGTACCCGCTCTCCACCCCTGGCTCTCAAGTTTAGCTGTTATTGGCCAAAAGTTTCCGCCCCCTCAGGGAACTTGACTTTCCATTGGCCAGTCCTTAGTCACATGACCTTCCTTTCTCGGGGCTGTGAAGCTGGAGAGCCAGCAACAAGTTCAGCTGAAGACTGAAGCAAGAGCTGGGTCAGGTAATGCCCTAGCGGGGAAGGGGCCATAGATCTCCGTAAGAGAGGAAGGATGGAGGAGAGGAAGGGCAGAACTCTGAAGGGTTGGGCCCCACCGAGGATCTGCAGAGCTGTTTGTTACTTCTGGGCCGGCGGAAGGGGGATCATGGGCGGCCGTTTCCAAAACAGAAACTTGCTCTGGGTCCCCCAGACAATTCCTAGGTCCTTTGCGTTAGAGGTTTGGGGGAACAACTCTTAGAGGGGTTGAAATTAGCTGGATGAGACTTCCCAGCTTTGTACAGAGAGGGAGAGCTCCCCCTTTAGCTGTCTTTTAGAAACAGCACAAGTCCCTGACAGTCCTTACAGGACGTTTTTGTTGAATCCTGCCTGAATGAAAAGAGAGGGAGTAGTGAGGAGGGGGTGGAGGTGGGTTTTCTTCCAAGAGGTTGATGAGAAGAAAGAGATCTGAAAATAGCAGGGAAGGGTGGGGATTAAACAGCAGAAGGAACTTCCTAATAAGGCAGTGAGATGCTGGCTTGGGAGAACTGGGAGATCTTTTGGAATGTTGGGTGAACCCAACCAAGATAGAGATATCAACCAGGGTTTGGAACAGACTGTCTTCTGTTCGGGTCTCAGAAGTATTTGTCTTGTTGACCCAAATACCGTTGCTGGTTTCCATGGAAACAGTGTGTCTGACATCACCCTGGTTGCCATGGTGCCTGGTTCTGGAGGACCTGAGCAGGCTGTACACAGCCAGGGATAAACAGGGACTTCAGACCAAGCTGCTGCTACTTCCTTCCTGCCACCACCTGTTAAGAGTCACACGCAGCAACTGGGGGTGGGGAGATGATGACAGAATGGCGGGGTTGGGGCCTGAGACCAGAAGGCAGCACAGTGATGGTTCTGTGGATGCCTGTAGAAACCGGCCAGGGATGTGCTGTTGGACGTGGTGTGGGGAAGTCACTGCAGCCATTCTCCTGTCTCCTTGTGGGATGGGTGCATGTGTCTGGGAGGCATGGGTATTGGGGGATGCTGTGAGGGGTCCTTCATCTGTCCTGGGCTTGGATCTTGATTGGCAAGGGCCACAGGAGGTTTTTAGGGGACCATGTAGGACTCACACTAGCTCAAACAGCAGGGGGAATTGTGGTGGTTTCCCAAGGTAGAACTGCCACACTTCTACCCCAGCCTCACTTCCTTTTCCCAGGGTTTCCTTTCAGAGTCCTTTTCCACTTGCCACCTTTCTAGTCCATCAACAAGCAGTCATGTAGTCTCCTCTAAAGGATCACAATCCCAGATTCGAGGGGGTCAGCTCCTCTATCCCTCCACCTTTATGCCGGGTCCCAATTGCCAGCCTGGGGGAGTAGTCTAGGCCATGGATGGAGGGGTAGGTCCTTCTCTTCTCATCCTGCCTTGTGTCAGGCTTTGGAAACTGGAGTAACTTCCCACGCCCACCCGGCCAAGTCAGAGCAGATTAGCAGGGGTTAGGACCACAACCCTAATTTTTGTCCATGCTTTGCAAACTGTAAAGTGCTTTATACATGATAGCTGCCATAAATCCCTTTTGCCAGTCACCTTCAAGTTCCCTAAGATGAAATTCTGGAGTTTACTAAGAAGGGAAACAACTTAGAATGGAGAGTGAGAGTGACAAAGAGATTTACTAAAGGTACATTGAGGTGGATCTAAGCTATGCCAGTTGTTCTCAACCTTGGCTGCAAATGAGAATCATTTGGGAGATTAAAAAAATATCCTTCCCTGAGCCTGACCCTTGAACACAGTTGTATCAGAATCTTAGGTGATTCCATTGTGCAGCCAGTGTACAAGACCCCTGAACTAGACCACAGAAAGGACTTATGGTGGGTGATGGGTGGGTGACTTGGGGGTGAAGGAGGCCATTGAGTCTTCTTTTCTAGGCTCTGGGGAAGAAGGTGGTGATTATGGGGAAGGCTGGGGAGGTGAAAGGAGGGCTGGGTTGTTCCTCTTTTTAGCTGTTCATCGTTGGCAAGTCATGTCAGCCAATTTTCTGGCCTTCATTTCCCTTCATTTTCTGGCCTTCATTTCCCTTCATTTTCCCTGACTATAACATGAGAGAGTTGGCCTGGATTTTTCCCAAAGCCCTTCCAGCCCTATGCTTCTCTGACCTTTCAAGGTCAGTTCTGTTTCCCAGTTTACCAAGGGCTCTTTCGGTCCCTGGCAGAGGCAGGCTTCACTGTGGCTGTTGGTACGTTCTGATTTGAAAGGCAAATACTGCCCAGAAGAGCTGAGGTGTTGGGGTCAGAAGACTGGAACCAGGCTGGCTGTGGTAGTGGCTGCCCAGCCCTTAAACCTTGGAACCCGGTCGAGGCTGCTGTCTCCATCCTGCCTCCCCTGAGGGGAGCTGGGGTCCTTAAGAAAGACTTTCTCTGCAGGTGGCAGCCTCAGTAGCCTTGGGGACCTCAGCAACTATGGCCTCCTGCCCAGACTCGGACAATAGCTGGGTGCTTGCCGGCTCAGAGGTAGGAAAAGCAGGCCTGGGAGCCACATGGAATGGGGGTTCCTACAGGGCTGGGCTGCTTGCTGGGTCTGTCCCCTTCCTTGGTCTTGGTGATCATGTGCATCACCTCCTGCTGGCTGTGAGAGGAACTCTAGTGGCAGGGAGAAGGCCATCAGGCCCCAGGAGTCAGGTGTTGGGACTTGGACCATGCCTTGAAAGAAGGAAATTGCTGGGGTAAGCTGTGAGAAGCAGGGAAGATATTCTGGTGGGGAGACCAGCATGAGCAAAGGTCCTGAGGCAGCAATGGGAGAGCCGTGTTGGGGGAGACCAAGGAGGTCCGTTGGAGGAGGTGGAGACATGGGTCAGACGGTGTTGAAGTGAGGTTGGGCCAGAGCCTGGGAACCTCCAGAAGAAGCCTGGAGGGCCTGGCTCAGGCATTCGGGCCTCCTCTTTGATGGGAAATCGTGGAAGGGCTCTGAGCTGGAGGGAGTCAGGACCATCACTGCTTTGGGCAGAGGGTGCAGCCGCTGTGTGGGCTGGGCGGGAACTGGGGGAGAGCGTTTTGAAGGTCCTGCAGTCCAGGTTGTAGTTGGTGGGGCGGGATCCCAGTAGACCGCTGTGCCCTGAAGCCACTGAGAAGGGGACCAGCGGGATTGGGGGGCTGAGTGTCTGGACAAGGTTTATCAAGGGCTTGGTATGTTTGTACCGCAGGGAGGGAAGAAGGTGAGGAGCTTGAGTTAAAGGCGTCGGGTTTGAGTGGCCTTGAGGAGACCAGTTGGGGGTGAGGGAGCTGCTCTCAGGATGATGCTGGAGCAGGGCCCATGGACTAGGGCTGGCCGGCAGAGGGGAGAGCCAGAGCCCTGGCGCCCTGTTGAGGTGCCTTTGCTGACAGCTGGGGTACCTTGGGCCAGTCGTTTCACCTCTCTGTCCTCCCCTGTAAAAGGGGAGTTGTGATTCTTGCCTGGTAGGAGGGGCCATGAGAAAAAAGTGACTTGAAAATTGTAAAGAAACATACTAAGGTCAAGAATTATTCTTGGAAGGATAGCGGGAGCCATGGATGGGATGAGCGGGCGGTGGCCTGTCAAGGGGGCATAGGCGGAGAAAGGAGAGGCCGTGGCTGGACGGCCGGGCTGAGAGCACCTTGGGAGACAGTCTGGCTGTGGCTGGGGTGAGTCACGTTTCTGTCAGCTCCTGGGAGAGGAGTGTGTGGGGAGGGGGGAAAGGCCAGAAAAGCTTGGAAGATGTAACTAGAGTGGGTGGCCCGTTCTGAGGGCAACTGTGGGGAAGCCTGCGGCGGTCGGGACCGTGATCCTTAGGCATCCAGGGGACTTTGTTCTCTTGCCATCCTCCCACCTTCCAACCAATAACTGAGTTGGTCACTTGTGGGGAGGGAGACCCAGGCTCTAGCCGGCTTCTCTGGGGAGGTGGGGGGCACCAGGTTTGTACAGTGGTCCACCGCCTTGGTCCAGTGGTACTTCTTCATTTAACAGAAACTTGGCCTCTGAAAGTTCTCAGAGCAGCAAGTGAGGTTAGGGAATGGCCAAACACTGTGTAGAGCTGAGATGCTGCAGTGCCAGCTGACCCCCGCCCCATCCCCACTTTGGAGCAGCCCACTACAGAGTGTATTATATTTTTGTGAGATGTGGGTTGAGGTCCCTGAGCAGTGCGGCTAGTCCCAGGCACCCCAGTAGAGCACCCCTTGGTTTCGTCCTGCTGTCCTTCCTCTGGAGCAGCCTTTCTGCTTGTGCCGCTCCCCCCCAGAACCTGCCTGTGGAGACCCTGGGCCCTGAATCCAGGATGGACCTAGAATCCGAGAGAGCTCCCCAGGCCCCTTGGAGCCCCTCCAAGGCAGCTGCTGAGGAATTAGCTGGGACCTTGGATGGAGAAGGTAACAGGGCCCTACTGAGGGTGGGGTGCAGCCACCTCTCCTCCATGTTCTGGTGTTTCCCAGTTTCCTCAGGGAGAGGGAGGCTGGTTGGTCTTATTTCTGGCATTAATCTCAATTTAAAACCTTCCCTCATTCTACCCTGGCTTTCTCCTTCCCCTTCCAACTTGGTTGGGGCCTGTGGGAGCCAGAGGGCCGTGTAGCACATTCCATTGGGGGGGTAGTGGTGTTTCTCCTTAGCCTTTTCTCCTGCCACAGAGACCCTGTTCCAGAGTGAGAGCTCCCAGTCCAGACCCAGTCTGCCAGAGGAGACTGAGGCCAAGGTGAGGACCTTCACTGGGGGAAGGGTAGGAAATGGGGAGGGCCGGGAGCTGCTCACAGCTGTGTCTGCATCAGGGTGTCCTGGAAGGTGATGATCGTGGAATGGAGTCCCCTGGCTCAGGAGACACAGAGGTCCAGGGAGACTTGGAGGAGACCCCGGAGGCAGTAGGCCTGGGACTGGACACACAGGACCTGGAGGATCAGAGTCCCCCCAACAGCCTGCTCTCATCCCCCCAAACAGGTGAGAGTTCTCCTTGTCTCCCCCTGTCACTATCCTTCTAGAAGGTGTGGGAGTGGGAGTAGATATCGCTACGAACACAGCTCTGGGCCAGGCCCTAGGACTTAGCAGCTTGGTGCCCTCCTTAAATTGTATCAGTGAAACCTCACCACCACCCCTGGGGACACTGAGGCTCAGGTTAAGTCACACAGCAGGTAAGTGGCAGGGCCTGGGTCTGGTCGACTATTTTGTCTCTGCCGTGGGGCCTCCTCTTTTCTTGCCTCTAGATGCAACTCTCATTCCCTGAGTCCCTTCCGCGTGTCAGCTCTGGGGAAAGAGGTTGGCTTCATGGCCTATGTAAGAGGTGGACTAGACCGAGCCAAGATGCAAGTCAGACCTATGAGGGGCGCAAAAAAGGAAGGGGAGGGTGGTCAGTCTCGGGACAGGTCGAGGGGAAGGAAGAGGCAGGGACAGCTGGGGAAAGGGCCACACTGGAGGTGTCATTTGAGTGGAGCCTTGAGCAAAGAGTAGGATTTTAGTCGGTAGGGTAGGAGGAAGAGAACATTCCAGGCCAAGGCTGCAGCATCAACAAAGGGATGGGACCCCCTGTCCTGTGCTGAGGAGGCTGTTTCCAGCGCTGGTGGCAGAGGAGTGTATGAGTCCACCTCTGTTGAGGGGTGACAGGGTGGAGGGGGAGGCCGGGGGCTGGGGCCGTTTAGGGGGCAACTGACAAAGCCGAGGAAGACCTGAACTAAGGCAGATACAAGGCGAGTGACGTTGAGATGTTTAGGTGTCAAATTGTCGAACTGTCTGCATGTGGGGTGAAGAGGGAGGGCTGAGGTTGGCTAGGTGGGAGCAGTGGCGTCTTGCCCTGCAGTGGGGGAACACCAGAAAGAACCAGTTTGGAGGGCAATGTGTTGAGTGTTTGGTCCCCAGGGACACCCAGGTGGGAGTAGCCAGGAGGCAGTCAGACAGACGTCCACGCCTGGAGCTCCAGGGAGGCCAGGTTGGGAGTTACTGATGAGGGACTCATCTGCTCTGCGGGGAAGCCAGCGGGGTGGGTGAGATAGCAGGTGACTGTGTGTACGGTGAGAAGAGCAGAAATGGTGCCAGGGGGACCTCTGCCTCTAGGACCGGGAAGAGCCAGGGACTGAGCAGAGGCACTGGGAAGGAGTGGCCAGGGTTCGGGCAGAACCCAGAGCCGGGAAGGTGCTCCACGTGAGGCACGTGTGGGAGGAAGGAGTGCACTTTTAGGGTGAAAGCTGCTCTTGTAGTTTGCAGATTGAAAGGACTGGTCTCCCCCCAGACGTAGAGAACAGATGTATGGACACCAAGGGGGCAAAGTGGGGGAGTGGTGTGGTGGTGTGATGAATAGGGAGATTGGGATTGACATATATACACTAATATGTGTAAAATAGATAATTCATAAGAACCTACTGTATAAAAAATAAATAAAATTCAAAAAAAAAGAAAGGACTGGTCTCCCGCCTCCAGACTGGGCGTGGTCACTAATGCCCTGGCAGACGTGGGCAGGGTCTCCACGTGCCCCCTCTGTGGTCAGGGCTGGGGGCCTCTCGTGTTCGCTTCTGTTTCCCGTCTCTCTGTATGTCCCATCGCTTCCGTTGCTTTACTGCCCTGTCCCCATCCCTTCCTCCAGCTTGGATCAGGGAGGAGGCCCACTGCTCCAGCAGTGAGGACGACACCGACATGGATGTGGAGGGTCTGCGGAGACGGCGGGGCCGGGAGCCCAGCACTCCTCAGCCTGCGGCCCCCCTGGGTGTGGAGGACCAGGCCGGGGGTGAGGGTGCGGGCAGGGAGCTGGGCATCTCCCTCAACATGTGTCTCCTCGGGGCCCTGGTTCTGCTGGGCCTGGGGATCCTCCTCTTCTCCGGTGAGTGCTCCCTCTCCTGATGAGGCCTTAAGCCTCCACTCTGGCCTCTTCTGCCCTCCTGCCGCACTTTCATTCCATTCCACCCCCTCCTCTGAGGGCCTGACCAGACTCCTCTGTCTCCATTTCAGGTGGTCTCTCAGAGGCTGAAAGTGGTGAGTGAGGACGGGCCCTGACTGGTTCGTGTCTGTCCCCTTCCAGCTCTGAGGGAGGCTGATGGGGGCAGTTCTCTGGGTCAGGAGTAGGGATGCTGGCGGCTGTACATTTTTTGCTCAGTTATAGGTCTTGTCAGCTATTCAGGGTGACCCTTGACCCTTTACCTCGCTGGACTCTCAGCCATAGGGCGGGTCCAGGGCAGGAGGGTGACTGTGTGTGTTGGGGGGTGGGGGGGTGGAGGAGAGGGCCCTGTGTGCCTTGGGGCCAGTTTCAGGATTTCACTTTCCCACAGGGCCCATGGAGGAAGCAGACCTGCAGGTCTTCCCAGATACCGGCTTGGATACTGAGATGCTGGAGGCTGAGGGGGATGGGCAGGCATGTGTGACACTCTCCATTGGTGTGAGGGGCCTGATGGGGGAGATTCAGGGCTGCGGGGGTGACTGGCTCCTTTGCCCTTAGGATGGGCTAAAGCAGCAGCTGCCGACCTCAGCGCCCCCTGACAGTGTTCCCAGCCTGCAGAACATGGCGCTTCTGCTGGACAAGCTGGCCAAGGAGAACCAGGATATCCGGCTGCTGCAGGCCCAGCTGCAGGTGGGCACAAGCAGGAGTGGGTGGGCTACACACCCTCCCTAGGCCAGGTGTCTGTCTGTCCTAGTGTCCTCCCCCAAAAGAAGTTTCCTGTATTCACCCGCACACCTTGATCCCCTCCCTTTCCCACTATAGTGAAGTCATCTTCTCAGTTCTCTGTTCATGTCCTGCATGCTAAGGGTTAGGCCAGGACTGGCATACCTGCTTCACGTGGCATGCCACCTCTGCTTGATTGGCATGGTCCACCTGGAGCATTGTGTGGAGAAGGATGTGAAGAACATGCCAAGGCCCAATGGGAAAGAAGTGCTGGGATCAATTAGTAATGTCTGCTCTGGGTATGGGAGGTGGAAATTGGGCAATGACAGCCACATCTTGGCTATCTTTCGGTGAATCGGAGAAGTGTGTGCTTAAAAAGGACATAGACGCTGAGGCCTGTGATGGAATTTGGGGATCCCAGGGTCTGGTGAAGGGTGAAGATGGGGCAGGGGATGAGAACCAAGTCCTCTGAGTTTCCCAGGCCATAAATGGAATCAGGGTAGAAGGCACTGGGGTTGTCTTTGACTCCTCCTTGTCCTCTCCATCCCTACTCCCATTCCAGGCCCAGAAGGAAGAGCTTCAGAGCCTGATGCATCAGCCCAAAGGGCTGGAAGAGGAGAATGCCCGGCTCCGAGGGGCCCTACAGCAGGGCGAGGCCTCCCAGCGGGCCCTGGAGTTAGAGCTGCAGCAGCTGCGGGCCCAGCTCCAGGGCCTGGAGGCTGACTGTGTCCGGGGCACAGATGGGGTGTGTCGCTATGGGGGCAGAGGCCTGTGGGCTGGCAAGGTCACCAAGGAGCAAGGCCCAAGGGGGCAGGTGCCAAGCCCTGGCTTCCTGGAGCAGAAGAAACAGCTAGAGGCTGAGGCCCAGTCATTAAGGCAAGAGTTGGAGAGGCAGCGGCGGCTGCTGGGGTCTGTGCAGCGGGACCTGGAGCAGAGCTTGAGGGATGTGGGCCGAGGGGACCCAGCCCATGCTGGCCTGGCTGAGGTTGGTCACAGGCTGGCCCAGAAGCTGCAGGGCATGGAGAACTGGGGCCAGCGCCCTGGGTTCCCTGCCAATGCCTCAGAGGCCTGGCATCAGGAGCCGCACTTCCAGAGTTCCAGGGAGTGGAGCGGAAAGGAAAAGTGGTGGGATGGGCAGAGGGACCGGAAGACTGACCACTGGAAACATAAGAAGGAGGAATCTGGCCGGGAAAAGAAGAAGAGCTGGGGGGGTGAGGAGGACAGGGAGCTGGCGGGGAGGTGGAAGGAGGGCAAACCATGGGTGGAGGAGTGGGCTAGCAAGAAGGACAGCAAGCAACAGGGTTCTAAGGAGCCCCCCAGGAAAAGTGGGAGCCACCACTCCTCCAGAGAAAGGCAGAAACACCCTCAGTGGAAGGAGGGGGCTAAAGACAGGCATGACCCCCTGCCACTCTGGGCAGAGCTGTTGAGGCACAAGTACCAGGCACCCCAGGGCTGCTCGGGTGTGCACGAGTGTGCCCGTCAGGAGGGCCTGGCCTTCTTTGGCATGGAGCTGGCCCCTGTGCGGCAACAGGAGCTGGCCTCTCTGCTGAGGACGTACCTGGCGCGGCTGCCCTGGGCCAGGCAACTGACCGAGGAGCTACCCCTTTCTCCTGCTTACTTTGGTGAGGACGGTATCTTCCGCCACGACCGCCTCCGCTTCCGGGACTTTGTAGATGCCTTGGAGGACAGCCTGGAGGAGGTGGCAGTGAGACAGACAGGGGATGATGATGAGGTGGATGACTTTGAGGACTTCATCTTCAGCCACTTCTTTGGAGACAAAGCACTGAAGAAGAGGTGGGCAAGCTGTGGGGGAGTTGGGTCGGTGGGAGCAGGAGGCAGGAGGTGATGGTAAGGGGTGTGAAGGAGCCAGGGCCCTGAGCTGGGGTGGGGTGGTGGCGGGGTGTTCTTCAGTTTGAGGTTTTATCTCTGCTTTTAGGTCTCCCCTCCCCCCTAGCCAGTACTTTTCCTGTCTTCCCTTGGGGTCAGGAAGCTGCCTGTGCTCACCCCAGAGTGGTCCTGGGGAGTCCTCTTTTGCGCTGGGGGGATTTTTCCTCCCAAGTTACCCTGTACTGCCCATACCTGCAAGAGAGATTGCTTCCCATCTTCCCGCCTGCCCAGCTGGGGCCTTCATCCTGGGAGACCAGGTCTGGCCACACTCCCCCCCCGCCCCCCGCCCCCCCCCCCCCCCCCCCCCCCCCCCCCCCCCCCCCCCCCCCCCGGCCGTATGATTGATGGTGACTGCCTGTGTCGCCTGTCTTTAAGAGGAGCAGGGTCCCCGCTCCTCAGGGAGCGCCTTCTCATCATGTGGATGTGGCGTTGTTGTCTAAAGGCCTCTTACTGCTCCCCCCCCCCGCCCCGCCCCATGCCTCTCCACAGGTCTGGGAAGAAGGACAAACACTGGCGGAAACCCAGAGTTGTGGGGCCCAGGGAGGAACACAGCCACCAGCGCCAGGGCTGAGGCCCCGTGCTGTCTGTCCCCTGGGAACCGTTAAACTGCCACCTCCCTTGGCTCGTTTGGTGTCCTTGGATATCCTTCACCGAGGAGAGCGGAAATCACCCAGCCCCGAACTGAAACCACTTTTGCTAGAAAAAGGTCTTAGCTGGACCTGCCTTGCTATCTATGCAAATGTATGCAAACGCTCAGGACCCTGGGCCGTGACCCTTGCAGCCTGATTGTGTCACGCCAGTGTGAAGGGGGGAGGGGAGAGAAGCCTGTTTTTTGGGGGGTGGGGTGGAGGTAGAGGGGATGGGGGCAATTCTAATTCTGAAGCCAGAGAGCTTTCCTCCTCGTGTGTGTGTGTGTGTGTGTGTGTGTGTGTGTGTGTGTGTGTGTGTCGGGGAGGGGGAGAGTGGGTTCCTTGGCTGCACGCACTGACCCGGGCCCCCTGGGATTTGACTAGCCTGGCTGGCTGGGGGCCCAGCATGAGGGTTTCCCCTGGCGTTTTGTTAGATTTGGAAGGAGCTGTCCCCAGGGGGGTACAACCCCCTTTTAAGCCTTGCTGCTCACCTCCACACGTGAACTGTAGACTCAGATCCCAATAAAATGCTGTTGGAGCTGTGACACCGGGTGGAGACTCTGTCACTTGGGGCTGTTTCTAAGCACAAGGGACATCCACACCCACCGCCTTGTAGGCACTGGTGCTCACCTTCTCCCGTATACTCCTCCCAGTCACCTCACCCTCGCAGCAAACCTCAGGCCCTCTGGGCCGGAGCTCCCCATTTTGCTCACAGCTGCCTTGGCTGCACCCCTGGGAGATGTAGAAATATGCGAATGGGTTTTGGAGTCTGAGCCTTGGGCTCAAATCCAGTTTGAGTGATTTTGGGCAAGTTAATCCCTGGGAGCCTTGGGTTTCTAATCCTCAAAAAAGGAGACTGAGGGGCTGGAGAAGAGATTAAATAAAGCAGTGTAAACCAAATACCCGTCTTGTATTTGGCACTCAAAAGTGATTTCACTCCCTTCAGGGTGTGGAGGAGGGAGGAGAAGGGGACCCCCGACCCACCCCCGCACCTCCCCCAGGATTGGGGAGGTGAGGGAACCACTAGGTGGTGCCTCGGCTCCACATTTGCTCCAGACATCACCTCCCTCACTACTTTAGTACCCCAAATCTTGGACGCCCCCCACCCCACTGATTTGGGCCGTCTCTCTGGCTAGCTCTTCCAGGAAGACCCAGATTCCTCTGGGCTTCTCTTTAGGAAGTCCTTCCTGACTGGGATTCTTGATTGGCCTGGAAAGCACCTTGGGAGTGTAGGGGACAGAATGATGGTGTGATGTCAGGCCAGGTCAGAGGAGTGTGTTAGTAAAGCTGAGGGGGCCTGCCCAGAAGGGGGCTGTAATTGAAAGCAACTGCTTCTGTAACACTACGATGGATGGGCCACTCACTGTTAAAGGGCTTTAAGTGTATTAGCTCATTTAATTCAGCTGTGGGGTGGGGCGGGGCCGGCTGGGCATGGAACGAGGTCCACTCATTCAGCAAACATTTGCAGTCTATTGTGTACCAGAGGCAGTGAGGCACTGAGAATACAGAGGCGTGTTAAGGAGTTTATAGTCCAGTGGAGCCTGCTTTCTGCAGCATGAGGGACTGCAGTTAGACCTAAGGAAGAACTTCCTCCAAGGCAGAGGGTCAGTGAAAGGGGGCTTTAGGAAAGGAGGCTTCTATTTCTGGAGTGAGGGTCAGGAGGAGCAAGTACAGGTTGGCCCGGGACCAGGGTCTGGATTTGGCCTAACATTGTCCACATGAGGAGGCCTATTTTACTCGGTTCACATTGCTCACCTTCTGCAGGTGCTCAAAATTTATGCTGCCTGGATTCAGGCTAGGCCTTAGTATCCCGTGTCCTGGGAGGGGGCTGTGCTCAGGGGAGGGGACACAAACTGGCCCCCTGGGTTCCCAGAGGGTGTGGGCTGCTTGGGGCTTCTCAGTTTCATTTCTAGGGCCCATTTCCTTCATTTGCATAACGAACTCTCAGGGACGCTAGGAAGTTCCCCCAAGCCCCCTCCTCTTTCTTAGCCACTCAGGAAGTAGATATGCTGAGCTGGAGGTTTCTGACACTGCTGAATCAGGAAGAAAAAGCCATGAACCCAAGGGGTATGTTGGGGAGGGGCCAGGACACCAGGGACACTGGCCATTCTGGTTACCCTGTCTCGGTGACCCTCATGCCCATCACAGGCCATGAGGCCACCCTCTCCGTCACACCCATGCACCCACAGCAGCACTGGTAAAGTGGGGGGACCCCAAGTCCCAGATCATAGGATGCTCTCTGGTGATAGGCCCAGCATGTGGAGATGAGCCAAGGGAGGCTGGAGCTGGGGGACAGCTCCTGGCTGTGCAGGGGTGGGGAGAGCCTGTGTGTAGACCCCCTGGACTCTGCCACACGGCCCGGCTTGGCCTCCAGGGTCTGGTCTGGGCCCTTCCAATTTAAGCACTTGGTATTTTAAGCACTTGGCTCTTCTGCCCTTTCCTCTGGGAACTTCCCCAGCTAAGAGCTCAGCTCTGGGGTGCCTCCGGGGAATCACTGGAGTTGTGGCCCAGCGGGTCCTCTTGGGCCTTCCCCTCTCAAATGGAAAAATTCTGTTTCCTTTGGCCAGTTCCCCAAACTTATTTCCCTGCTGTCCCCCAACCTGCTCTTCCTCCCTCCCATCCCTGCCCTTCATTCTTCAGCCTCACCCCCTTTCCCGTTGCCCTCAGCTCAGCCTTCTCTCACCACTGCTCCCTCCAGCCCTTACCCCCTCCAGGATCTTCTCTGTCTCTTCCTGCCTCCCCAGGTCCTCCAGGCCCCGGCTCTTCCCTCCTGCCTTTCACTCCCACCCATCCTGGTGAATGGGGGCATGGGGGTGGCGGCTAGAGTGAGGTGGTGGTCACCTTCAGGCCTGCACCACGCCATAAGCTCCTTGAGGGTCAGAGGCATGTGTTCCTTTTGAGAACCACTCCCAGCCCCCTCTGCTGGGCCCAAGGACATGCTGGATTGGTGGGCTCTTGCCATGGGAACCTCCCAGGGCCACCCTGGTGTCGGGACGTCTCCTCCTCCCATCTTGTTCTGGATCACAGACGTTCCCGGTCCCTGCACACTTCACATGCTCACAGAGGGTCTAGAAGGGACACCGCAGGGTGTGGGTATGGGGCTGTTGCCCTGAACCCAGACAACATCTGGTCCCTCCTCTCTGCTTTCACCACTCAGCCGTCTGAGCCACAGAAGCTCCTTATAACTAATTCTTGGTGAGTTGTCTGAGTTCCCTATACCTCCTCTGTGAGCCTTCCTTTAAGGTTGCTGCCCGTCTCTCTGGTAGCCCTTGGCTTCCAGAATAGGCCCTGCCCATATAGAACCACAGCAGGCCCCTTCCCCGCTCACCCGTTCTTTACCCTGAGCCAGGTCTCTTCTAACTAGCTAGACCTGTGGCCCGGGCAAGCTTTCAATCAGGAAACCGTCTCCGGTCTCCACCACTGTGCACCTATGGGCCTCCTCGCTTTAGGGCTAGGCTTTCTCATCACTGAAGTGAGACTGTGGATCACCCCTCGCGGGTTGTTGTGGTGATGGAGGGAGTCACCCAAAGACGAAGACTTTTAAACTGTAGAGTACTGTCAAAAAAGTTTTATTTTTATTTTACTTAACCTCTAAGGGGAAGCCGAGGCCTCTGTGAACTACTGATATGGGAGCAGAGGGTGTTGGTTCCCAAACCACGTAGTAGGAGCTGGCGGGGAAAAGATGCCAACTAGCATTGAAGACCCAACACTGTGCTAGGTGCCCAGGGGGGACCACAATCCTCGCTCTTGAGGCTAATTGGATTAGTTTAACACCGAGCAGAGTTTTAAAAGTACTCTCTTAATGGTGCCAGGGAGGTGGAGAGGAAGGAGGGAGTGGCCTTGGAGCTGGACCTTGAAGATAATAGGATAGGTGATGGGGAGGGGATTCCAGATGGTGGAACAGCCCGGTGGGCAGACGGTGTTAAGTTCATGTTCCTGTAAGGAAGCAAGTTCTCCCACAGGCCTGCCTGCAAGTCTAAGGGGGGAGCTTTACCATAGCAAATGGGGAGGGGTGCCACTGAAGGCACTGAGGGGCAGGGGGCGTGAAAAGGGAGATACACACTGGTGCAGGGCAGCTGGCAGCCGGAAGGGTGGAATGGAGAGATGTGAAATTGGAGGTAGTTAGGAGGTGTCAGCCAGCAGCTCAGAAGGGAGATCACACAGGCCTGATTTAGAGCTGTGAATTAGAATGGACTGGCCTTGGATGGGGCAAGGACAAGGGAGAGGGAGGAATCAAGGACACCCTGAGCTTCCCAGCCTCATGACAGGTGGATGACTGCATCCTCATGCAATATCAGGAAAGGAGGAGGAAAGGCCGAAGCTGGTTTTGTAGGGGAGGGGATGGGGGTGAGGTGGAGGTGGGGTGTGTGGGCAGGGTGGGGACGGGGAAGCTGCTGGGCTCGATTGTACAGGATTTGGAATAGGGATAGAGCCAGCCTCCCGGCAGGTCTCCCCTCTGCTCCATCAAGTTGCACGTCCCCACCTCCCAGTCCTTGTGTCCCTCCTACCCCCCACCCCACGCCCACGTTCCTTTCCAGGGCAGGGGCCCTTTGGAGAAATTCTTACCAGTCTGTACACTTACCTTTACTGGGCCTGATGGGAGACACCCAGAAGAGGGGAGTGACTCGTCCACTGAGGTCATCACTGAGACCCTTTTCAAAGTCAAAGCGACAGGTCATTGGGTGGGGCACGATGGGCAGAAACCTGAAGCCATGCACCGCTCAGAGGGAAGTGTTAGACGGCCCCCTTTGGAAGCTCAGTCACTCATGGGCCAAACAGATCCGCCAGAAATGCTTGCTCATCTGGAATGTGGCCTGGGCCCTCGTTGGGGCAGTTTTGTAGGGAGGGCCCAGTGCAGGAACCGTGGCATGAGGCCTGCAGAAAAACAGGAGACCCCTCTCATCTCCCAGGGCTGGGAACTTTCAGAGCCTTTTCTCTACCTTTTATCTCACGGAGTAGACCTTAAAGAAGGGAATGCCATGAATCTCTCTCTTTTATACAGATGAAGAACTGAGAGTGAGAGAGGAGGTGACTTGCCTTAGGTCCTATCATAGCTGGACAGTGACAGTGGAGGAAGACTGGCCCCCGGGCAGCCCTTAGGACACCAGTGGGCATTTGAAGTGTCTGGAACTGCTGCTTGCCACACCCCCTTCCCCAGAGCTGACCTAGGGGTTGGATACAATATCTGAGCTCCCATCTGTGGGGTCCTTCAGCTACTTGGGGCACCTGGCCCTGGAGGCATTTCCTCTCTGACCACCAGCTGCCACCTGATTGGCCCCAGCTTGTGGGTAGAAGGCCAGCCCTGGAAGGGCCTGTCATGGGCATCAGTCCTACCTCTTTTGTTGTTCAGAGGTGGAAACTGAGGCCCCGAGAGGGAAGTGACTTGTCCAAGGTCACAAAGCTTGCTGGGGACAGAGTGGAGACCAGAGCCCAGGGCTGCCGACGCCTGACTAAGAGTCCCCTGTTCTTCCTGCCTCCGCGCCTCTCTCTGGCTCTTCGTGCTTGGCACTTAGGCTCTGAGGTGAGGTCTGGAGGGGCGGCTTGCTCCAAGGCAGGTCTTCCTCTGCTGCCCCATGAGCACTGACTTCACTCATGGCTCCTTCTGAAGAGATGCCTGGTGGTGGCCACAGGGGGGCAGCAGTGGGAGGGACAGGAAGGTGGCCTTGCGGTGGACTGGGCTGAGAGGGAGAGAGGGACCTCTGAGAGCAGCCCTGGAACCAGAGCAACTGAGTGTGGGGTTATGAGGTCTCAGGCTTGAGGATACCCATAAAGGGCCCTTCTAGCCTCAGGAGTGAATCCAGGCTCCACAACTCTCTGCCTAAGAGCCCCCATTCATTCACTCATTTAGTTATTTGTCAATCACTTACGGAGCACTTATACTCTGTGCCTGGCCCTGGGCTGGTACCACTTGATATTCTTTCCAGCAACCTGGTGGGTGTTGAGTTCAGTGTTGGGGGGGAGAAACATGGGAAGGAGTGGCCACTGCCTGCTGAGGCCAGACCTGCAGGTCCAGGGGGCTGCGCTGGCTGGGAAAATGCTGGCTTTGGGGCCACACAGACCTGGTTCCACCACTTCTAGCTCCTGACTCTGAGGCACGTGTCTCAATATCCTTTGGAAAATAAACATCAACGTTTATCACTAAGATTGTTAAATAACAGTCCCAGAGGGGAAAGGTGGGGGCGGAGGAATAAATTTGGAGTTTGGGATTAACTACTATATATAAAATGGATAACCAACAAGGACCTACTGTATAGCACAGGGAACTCTACTCAGTATTCTGTAATAACCTTATGGGAAAAGAATCTGAAAGAGAATGGATATATGTCTATGTATAACTGAATCACTTTGCTGTACACCTGAAACGAACAGAACACTGTAAATCAACTATACTCCAATATAAAATAAAAATCAAAAAAAGAGAAAATAAACATCAACCTTTATCACTGACTATTAAATAAATCGAATGAAATCAATAAATCGCTTTTGTTTTTTGGCTGCCCCACGCAGCTTGCAGGATCTCAGTTCCCTGACCAGGGGTTGAACCCAGGTCACGGCAGTGAAAGCCCAGAATCTAACCTCTAGGCAATCAGGGAACTCCCCTAAATCACTCTTTCATAGTAGTTGAAGTGGTGTTTGTTCCCCACCTACAAGGTTACATTCACCACAAAATAATCTAATGGGAAAACAAAACTATGTCTCAAAATCATGAATCTTTGTTTAAAGAAGAATCTCTGTTCTCTCACTGTATTCAAGATTCAGATGTAGCCACCGTCCTTGGGTATGTTAGTTACATTTTTGGAGCTTATTTCTTTCGAAAATTGGAGGATCCTTGCTTAGCCTACATCATCATCATCGTCATCATTATTATTATTATAGCATGTATGAGAATTTTATTCTTTTGTAAGGCTGAATAATATTCCATTGTAAATATGTATCACATTTAGTTTACTCATTTATCTGTTGATGGACATTTGAATTGTTTTCATCTTTTGACTATTGTGACGAGTGCTGCTATGAACAAGAGTTTTACATATTTGAGACTTACGTGCAAATCTGTTGGATATATACCCAGAAGTGGAATTGCTCATCAAATGGTTATTCTATGTTTCATTTACTTTTTGCATAGCGCTTTGTCTACATTATGGACGTGATAAAACAGGAGTATGAAGTTAAAAGTATTTACCGGCTGTAGTAGATGCTCTTTGAATGCTAGAGGCATGTTTTTCTATATATATATATTTAATAATTTATTTTTTTAAAAATCAACTTATTATTATTTTTTAAATTTATTTACTTATTTTTGGTTGTGTTGGGTCTTCGTTGTTGCGCGCAGGCTTTCTCTAGTTGTGGCGAGCGGGGGCTACTCTCCGTTGTTGTGCGCGGGCTTCTCATTGTGTGGCTTCTCTTGTTGCAGAGCATGGGCTCTAGGTGCGCGGGCTCCAGTAGTTGTGGCACATGGGCTCAGTAGTTGTGGTTCACAGGCTCTAGAGCGCAGGCTCAGTAGTTGTGGCGCACTGGCTTAGTTGCTCCGCGGCATGTGGTATCTTCCCAGACCAGGGCTCAAACCCATGTCTCCTGAGCTGGCAGGCGGATTCTTAGCCACTGCGCCACCAGGGAAGCCCCTGTTTTTCTACATATTAATTTACAGATTGCTCAAATTTTATCTTGGCTGTACAATATTCATTGAATTGTGCCTCAGTTTCCTTAGCCATAAAAATGAAGGTAAAATCTCTACCTTACAGTGATGGAAATAATTTGTAGACCAAGGACTGAACAGGAGAATCCAACTTTCCAATGGTCTGCTGGAGGGGGCACACTGTCTGGTGGAAGGTTGGTTGCTCCCCTGGCATCCCCTTGAGCGAGCAGCCTCTCACCTCCAGGGACATCTTCTGCCTGATGCATTTCTTAAAGCTAGAGAACCGGACAAAGTGAGAGCTGGGCATACCTTATATTTTCTCTGGCTTCATCCTCACTGGGTACTTAAAGAATTTGGGGGAGGGGGTTCATGAGAGGAGTGGGACCCTAAGTGTCAGATTCTTCAGTTGTTTGTTTGGAAGTTGTTTTGCCCCTTCTCTTTGGTGTGGGATCGCAGGGTTGCGGGCAATGTACAGCAATCTATTTGGTGAATGCCTGGGCAAATCTCTTAGTTATAATGAGCTTTGGTTGTCTCATTTTTAAGTAGGGGTAGTATTGTTTATGTCATATGATTGAGAAAAGGTCTGGCACATAGTAAAGGCTCAATAAATATTAACTATTAGCTATCTGGGGGGAGAGAAGTGAGTAAATTGACAGTTACAATGTAGTGTAAGATGCTGTGTAGGGGTGAGCATAGGGTATATCAATCAGGAGCATAGAAAACAGGTGTCTACGTCAGATGGGGTGGGAGGTCAGGGAAGGCTCACTGAAGGAGGCAAAACAAGCTAACTGTTAAAGTACAAGTCGGAGTTTGTTTCACGGCAAAAAGATGGGAAGGGTGTTTCAGGCAGAGGGAACAACATCTATGAGGATGCATAGAGCCATTTCCAGTTTATACCAGAGCATCCTGCAAGTGGTAATTTATATCAATTTTCCCTCTCCAATTCTGGGATGAAGGCTCTCATGTCCCATGTTTTTTTTTTTTTTTTTTTTTTGGCCGTGCCGAGCAGTATGTGGGATCTTAGTTCCTAGACCAGGGCTCGAACCTGCACCCCCTGCATTGGAAGGGCGGAGTCTTAACCACTGGATTGCCAGGGAAGTCCCTCTCATGCTCCCCTTTTTTTTAAAAAAATAAATTTATTTATTTATTTTTGGCTGCGTTGGGTCTTCGTTGCTGCGTGTGGGCTTTCTCTAGTTGTGGCGAGCGGGGGTTACTCTTTGTTGCAGTGCGCAGGCTTCTCATCTTGGTGGCTTCTCTTGTGGTGGAGCATGCACTGTAGGCGTGTGGGCTTCAGTAGTTGCAGCACGTGGGCTCAGTAGTTGTGGCTCGTGGGCTCTAGAGTGCAGGCTCAATAGTTGTGGCGCATGGGCTTAGTTGCTCCATGGCATGTGGGATCTTCCCAGACCAGGGATCGAACCCGTGTCCCCTGCATTGGCAGGCAGATTCTTAACCATTGCGCCACCAGGGAAGTCCTTCATGCTCCCTTTTTAAGCTCTCTTGAAATTGCCTGTCTCCCATGAGAATAAATGCTGAGAGTAGTCTCTGTTTGGTTTACTGTTGCATCTCTAGCAGTACCCGGCATGTTTTAGACATTTAAATACATGTTGAATGAATGAATGAATGGACTTCTCTCCATCATCTTCTCATAGACCCAGACTCCCCCTCTTTTCTTTCCCTGTTGTACTACTTCCTTACAACCCTACCGCATTCTGTCCTTCATCTGCCAGGCTCCGTTGCCCCTGAAGCAGTGATGGTCAAACACATGAGGACTGATTCACAAGTCACATTTACACTGACCACGCCAGCAGAGGGAAATGCTTGGGTCAGTTGGACAATGACCATGGGAAGATAAACTGGAACCAGAGCATGGAGCTGAAGCAAGGGTAATTGGTGGTGTTGCTGAGCCAGGATGGCGTCTGGTTCCACTGTTAGACAGGCTTGCCCTGGAGGGGCAGAACTTGGTACCTCCTGTTTGGGATTCCCTCTGCCTGGGCAGGGTTAGAGGGGCACTGACAAGCCCAGCTCCTCCCTCTTGTAGGCTCTGCAGAGCTGTATGAGCTGCTCCCCTGCAGGCTCATCCTGTCTCTGGGTGTGTTAATACAGTGAGCAGGCTTCCTTCAAACAGGGCTTCCTTCTAAGCTGTCTTCTGGGTCAGTGAGGCAAGCCTCTCTTTAAATGGTCCGTCCCTTTAGTGAGGGGTGACTCTCAGAGGTAACTGTATTCCTGAGTTCTGGGGGTACTTCTCTGTTTTCAGGGGCCAGCACTGGCTTCCTCAAGTGTCATCTTCCGGAACCCTCATCGGGCAGCAGTGTCCGGCATCTCTGGCTTCCAATCTCAGTCCCCAAGAAATCTGGCCGCTCCCTTCCTGGGTGGTCTCCGCTCCTGTCAGATACTCCTGCTCCTTCCCCCTTTCCTGCCTCACCCTCTGCAGCAGCCTGGCCTTTAGACCAGACTGTTCTACCCTAAAAATAGTGCCTCACATTTGTGCAGTCCTGTACAGATCAGGAAAGCTTTCCACACATATTCACTTATTTGATATTCCCTTTGGTTGTGGAAGGAAGGAGGAGCAGATGTTATATAACATATGAAGAGTTTCATGGGCCTGGGAGGGAAGCACTCCTCTGGGGAGTGCTTGAGCAAGTGACCTTGGAGGGTAGGGTGGATGGGTGTGTGAATTTGCAGGTTGAATGGTTTCTGGTGATGACAAGGCCCAGGGTGTGTCCATGGGAGCTGGTGTCTGAGGAGGAGAGGAAGAAAAAGCCTTTGGACAACTGAGGTCAAGGCTTTGAGCTGTCAGGGTGTTGGATGGGCTGACCACTCGGATAGTGAAATCATTGAGAATGACGATGGGAACCGGGTGGACAAGAAGACAAGGCGCCAGTGGCTGAGTCTCAGTACAATGAGAACGAGCATCAGGATTGGTGGTTGTCAACACTGAAGAGGGGAAAAGGGTAGCTCAGCCAGGTGGTATGAGTCTTAGAGAAGCCAGAGTTTTCCAAGAAGCAGAGGAGGGATGGTCTGGAAGCTGAAATGGGGCTGGAGGGAGACGACAGACACCAAGTTTATGTATGCTGAGGTCTGAGGGCTGGGGGAGAATAAGAGGCCTCCCCTGGGAGGGTAATAGGGGACAGTGAGGTTCAGTTGAGGCAGGGAGCAGGAGAGAGCTACTGAGAAGAGGCTGGGGTGTGGGAGATGTTTTCTGATCACTGGGAATTCCAGGGGTCTTTATTCTAGGAGGGGTGTGGGGAAGGGGTGGGGTGTAGTTTGGTCAGGTGAGGGAAGAGACTCTGGGAGTTCTGACTTCTTAGTGATGACTCAGGAAAGCAATAGGGTGAGTGCAGTTAATCCTTTCTAGTCTCTGCTGGCAGAGGTGGGATTGGTGCTTTCAGTGGAGTCCCAAATAAACGCTTGTTGAAGGTGAGCTGGGAAATCTGGTCCTGTGTTGGAGTATAAACTTTGAAATCACACAATGCTCAGAATAAATAAATCCATATTTGGATTACACTTGAGAATATACAAAGCATTTTTATTGTACTTTATCATTTTTTCCCTCATTTCCTTCTTATTGTAACCCTGTGAGGTGGCTACATCCCTGCGAAGTGTCAGAGCCGGGATTACAACTCCATGCTGCCTTCTAAGTGCATGGATATGTACAGTGCTTTCAGAGTTACAAGAAAAAAGACCTTCCCGAAGTCCATTCTTTGTGCACCTGACCATTGACCATTCTAATTTCCTTAGCTTCTCCTGTGCCATCTTTTCAATATTCAGAGAATTAATGGTTTTTCCCAAAGAAAACCTCACTTATCTTGATATGATAGCTTGTAAAATGGAGGCAGTAATGGGTTGCAGACTCTGTTTTGACAAGCTCAGAGAGATACAGGGCAGCGAGTCATAGCTAAAGATGACTCCACTTACTTAACTCGGACTAGCTGTCAGCTGCTGTGGGCAGAAGTGGGAATTCAGGGAAGGGGCAGATCACCACCACTTATTTTTGCCCCTTGAACTCCTGGCTGAGAGCTAGACCCCAGATAAAACTAGGTAATCTCAACAAACAAACAACCAACCAAAAAACAAAAACCAAAAAAAAAACCCAACTAGGTAATCTCGTCCAGGGGTGGCTTCAAAGCCCCTTTTAAACCTATTCTATTGATGTCATTCCAAGCTCTCTCGCTTCAGAAAACCTTTGGAAAGGAGGCTGCGGCTAGAAGAGCGATGTGAATCTTCTCGCTGGGCTTAAAGGGTCAAACTGTGGTGGCCTCTCCAATTATAAAACCCGTTTAACGATAAAATAACGCGTTTGTCTAAGCTCCTCCCCAGCATGACGTCACCAGACACACCCCTCGAGTCCTCGCCTCATTTCATATCCAGAAAGACCTATTTTCCCTGTGGGGCATATACGGATTTGCTTTAGCACATGCATTAAAATGCACAGATAAACAGGCAGTTTTGAAAACTTTCTCAACATGAACACATTTATTCTTTTTTTTTTCATGTTTGTAGGGTTGTGTGGAAGGCAATGTGAGGTTCACTTAGGAAATTTTAAGACGTCACCCCCCCTCAGAGGAAAATAGTTGCGTCCAATTCCCGCCCCCCAACGTGTCACGCGTGTCGGCTAAGAAGGCGGGACCGTGACGTCAGCGTCTGGGCGGGTTGGACGGTTCCAAATGAGTTCTGGTAGGGGAGCTTTTATAGGCTCGAAGGCTGCCCTAGGAAGTAACCTTCTTTCTCTCCATAATCCATTTGTGCAGGCTTTAATTTAAAGTCACGGAAGCACGTGTGCGGGCTGACAGTCCTCTCCACGGCCATGAAGAAGACGGGGGCGGAACCCCTCCTTGTTGCCACTCCACCGAGTGGCCGCGTCCATTCTGGGCCAGGTGGCCTGATTTAAGGGGTAGGGAAAAGTGTCAGTTTTAGGGATCTCAAAGGGTGGCGGCCCCATGGCCCCGCTGGGAGGCGCCCCGCGGCTGGTGCTGCTGTTCAGCGGGAAGAGGAAATCCGGGAAGGACTTCGTGACCGAGGCGCTGCAGAGCAGGTGTCCGCGGGGCGGGGAAGGGGGAGGACCGGGGCGACCCCGAATCACGTGACACGAGGGGTATGTTGGGGTGTGATGGAGTGAGCTTTGGAGTTGAGGTCCTCGGGTTGCAGGGCAGAAGGAGCGCTGGGCGGCGAGAAGTGAAGGACTGTCACCGTCACGTAAAACAGCAGTCTGCACACACCCGCCTCAAAGAACCAGGCGGCCACCTCTCCGAAGACTGTAAGCTGTAGGTCTCTCCACGAAGCATTAGTAACAGTTACTACCAAGGCACTTTTTATACATCATTCTTAATCCTCCAGACAGTGTTGCGAGGTGATGGTTGCAGAAAAGGAAACTGAGTCACAGATAAAGGATTTGCCTCAGACCACACCTCAGTTGTATCAGACTTCAAAGACGAATCCTTGCCCAACACACCACCTAATCGCTGCGGTTTACTGAGCCTTTATTGTGTGTCACATAGTGTTGTTAGGTACTGTGTAGTATTATTAATCAGTATCTCCATTTCACAGATGAAGAAACTGAGACTCTGAAAAGTTAAAAACAAACAAACAAAAACCCAAACCCAAACTTGCCAGAAACACAAAGTAATCAGTAGATCCAGAACTCAAATTCAGCTTTAGCCTAGCTCCAAGGAATGGATTCCTTTTGCTTTACCTCACTGCTTCTCCTAATAATACCTTTTGCTCAGGTTTTCTCCCAAAGCAAGATGTTCTGTGTGGGAGCATTTTTGTTGGGCTAGGAGAGCACAGAAGCCTGAGAACGTGGAGTGGGGCTCCTCTCCTCTTGAAGGCCAGTGTGGTGAGGGTAACAGGAGGCTGCTTTGGGGCACCATGGGGGTTCTAAGAGGTTGCGGAAAAGCGCAGGGCAGAATTTGCCGCCCTAATCTTTCACCACTAAGTATCCGCCACCTTTTCCTAAGTAACATTTCTTCTTACCACCCAACACATAAATCAATTCGCGATCAGAAGCGCAGGCTCTGGAATTAGACTGCTGGGATTCAAATCCTGACTCAACCACTTATCCGAGTGTGATCTTGTACAAGTTTCTTTTCTTTTTTTTTAAATAAATAAATAAATTTATTTATTTATTTATTTTTGGCTGTGTTGGGTCTTTGTTGCTGCGCACGGGCTTTTTCTAGTTGTGGTGAGCGGGGGTTACTCTTCGTTGCAGTGCGCGGGCTTCTCATTGCGGTGGCTTCTTTGGTTGCAGAGCCGGGCTCTAGGTGCGTGGGCTTCAGTAGTTGTGGCACGCGGGCTCAGTAGTTGTGGCATGTGGGCTCTAGAGCGCAGGCTCAGTAGTTGTGGCGCACGGGGCTTAGTTGCTCCACGGCATGTGGGATCTTCCCGGACCAGGCCTCGAACCCGTGTCCCCTGCATTGGCAGGTGGATTCTTAACCACTGCGCCACTAGGGAAGCCTGTACAAGTTTCTCATGAGAAAGTTTTGTCATCTGTGAGATGGAGATAATAATAGGGTGATTGTAAGGATTAAATGAGATAACGCACATGAAGGGCTTGGAACAATTCTTGGCATTTAGTAAAGGCATAGGAACTAAATGTTGGCTTTTATATTTATTTTACCCATATTGGCTTTGTTACTTGCAACGGTGCTTTGGGTGAGTCAGTTTTCCTCACTCAACCTCAGTTTCCTCATCTGAAACATGGAAATAAGAACATCTATCTCACCATGTCAGTGTTTAAGTGAATCTGTAAGCATCTCAAGGTCAGGGCAGAAATCATGTATCTTATTCACATTCGTATCACCTGGCTCCAAATATAGAACCCAACAAATGGTTGGCTGAGTAAATTGAACAACTGAATGAATGAGTTATTTATGTGTGGTGACCAAGTCAGTTGAGACTGAGATACCCCTGGCTGTGAGAGAACTAGTTCAGGGGCCCAGCAGTAACTGAATCCAGCCAGAATATTGCTAGGATGTTCACACTATAATTATGCTTTTATTTGTTTTCCCTGTTAGTTTCAGGGCTCTTTCACATTCGAGTTTCATAATAATCCTGTGGGAGACAGAAAAGAAACTGTTATTCCCATTTTACAGATGAGGAAATCAGGGAAGTTGAGACCTGACAAAGTTATATAGATGCCAGTAGCAGAAATGGGGCTTCACTCTTCTGGGGCCTGGAAGCTTTAGGTTAACGGGGTTCGGATCTCCCTGTCTCACAGACTTGGAGCTGACGTGTGTGCTGTCCTCCGGCTCTCCGGTCCACTCAAGAAGCAGTATGCTCAGGTAGGTGGTGGTTCTGTGGCATCTGGTGGGCTGGAAGAAGCCAGCTCCTGAGCTTTGGTTGCTGTGCTGTTGCTTGAGTCACTAAAAGCATCTCTCTGACTCCTTTTGGCAGGGTGGCAGACGGCTCTCCGCTTTCTATAAGTGGACCTTTTGGGGGCATTTTCTGTTTAAGTTTCTTTCCCATTGGCCTTACTCATTTGAGGCCACCTCCCTAGAGCGTGTTCAGGAAAGTGTGTCCAGAAAAGGCTGTAGACGCGAGTTGGCAGCTGTGATGCCGTGTTATTGGTAAGGGTCTGTCCCCTTATTCAAAAAGTATGACACACATCACCCCCCCTCCCCCCATTAAAGCTGGCCTGCAACAACCCTTGGAATTCTCCCCTTAGAAATGTAATCACATGACAAAAGCAAGATGTAGAACACTGTATAGAGAATGCTACATTTGTATAAAAATGGGGAAAATTGTAAATATATTTGCTCATATACTTAACCATTCAACAAATATTTATGGGGTGCATTCAGCACCGTTCTAGGCGCCTGGGATGTGTAAAAGCCTGGGCAGGATACATAAGAGACTGAACCATTGGCTGCCTCCAGGGAAGGGACCTACATGGCTGGGGAACAGAGGAGGGAGAGAGATTTTTCACTGTAAACGATGTTTATCTTTTGAATTTTGAACCATGTAGATTAAAAAAAATAGGACTGCAAAAAATAAATAGGAACTCTCAGGATCTTAGACTTCAGAAAGGGAGCCTGGAGGGTGGGATTAGCTCCCCACACAATGAAGAGCCTGATCTTCGCTTACATTTCTGTCCTTGACCTCTAGGTGCACCCTTCCAGGGACCTGTGCTCGTGGCCCCTTGGTCAGTTGGCCTGAGACTGAACTTCTGGGTCCACACAAAATGAATTTGTCCCCTCCTTCCATATGACGGCCCCATCTCCATGGGAAGCATTCTCCTGTACCATCGGGTCTTCTCCCACCACCTAAACAGACCCATTTGTAGGATGGCAGCCTGGGGGATCCTGGGAATAACAGATTCAGTGGTTTTCAATATATATATATATTTTTTTAGTGGGAACCTTTCCCAAATGAAATTGGATGCAGAAATTCCTTGTATCCCGTAGATAGACTGGGAGCGACTCTGAGTGGAGCAGAGGCACTCAGCCTTCCCCAGTGGGGCTTGGGCACCTCCAAACCCCAGGGCTCAGAGGAGCAGTTTGAAAACCACTGATCTGCTTCCAAACTTCCCAAATTAGGCCCCACTCCAGACCAGTGATCCAGGCTGGAGGGTGGGTAGGGTGAGTGGGCAGGAGTTTGCATTTCTAAAACCCCAGTAGGAGACGGATAGGCCAGCCTGTGCCCGCTGTTTTTAAGTCCAGCACCACTTCATCCATTACTCCCATTTGAAAACAAATTCAAAATGAAATGTTAATGCATTGATGTTTTAAGTTGCAATGGGGAATATAATTGACAAGCAGACCAAAATGCTCCTGGTGGCTAATCTTCCCCTGTGGTAAAAAGTACATGGTAGGGCTTCCCTGGTGGCGCAGTGGTTAAGAATCCGCCTGCCAATGCAGGAGACACGGGTTTGAGTCCTGGTCCGGGAAGATCCCACACGCCACGGAGCAACTAAGCCCGTGTGCAACTGCTACTGAGCCTGTGCTCTAGAGCCCATGAGCCACAACTGCTGAGCTCACGTGCCACAACTACTGAAGCCTGTGCGCCTAGAGCCCGTGCACCGCAACGAAGAGAAGCCCCTGCTCGCCGCAGCTAGAGAAAGCAGCCAAAAAAAAAAAAAAAAAAAGTACATGGCAAACTAGTTTATAGTTTATAAATGGGAGATGGCTGCTGGCCCCACCTTGGAATAGGGGTCAGGTAGGTGATTTACCTTGCTGGGTCACGGCCCCTTCAGTTTGTACGTGAAGAAACTGAGTCTTTCGGGAGAGGGTCTTGCTGCAGTGAATGCCAGGGGAGCTGAAACCTGAACTGAGTGATGTTTTTCAGACCCCCTCCCATCCTGGGGCCCTCTGGATGGACCCTCCTGCTCGTCAGTGTCCCTGGAGAAGGGAAGGCTGGGTCTGGAAGGGGTTACCTGGGGTAGTCAGAAGAGCCCCTCCTGCTCCAGGGGTCCAGGAGTGCCCAGAGCCAAATGTAGTGATGCTGATGCAGCAAAGGTGGCAGGAATTTGGGGATGAGGAAAGGGGTGAGGGGAAGGGGAGAGAGACAGGGAAGCCAAGTCTCCTGGGCTTTGGGATGGGGACAAACGATGCCAGAGGGGGTGTGGAAGGACACAGAATGTGATGTTTTCGGATTTCCCACTTTAGTTGAAGACTAAGCCTGCGCCCAAGGGAGGTAAACTAATTTCAGGTTTAGTTTAAGCCAGAAATAATTGGGAAGGTAAAACTGTTGCAAAAGAGAAAACCACATCACACATTTAAAGACAAACTGAAACAATCTCTGGATTATCCCAAGGCGTTTCTTCCATCTGCCAGTGGTTGGGAGTTCTTAGTTTCTAGGGCCCTTTCCCCTGCAGGCCTCTGGCCTGGCGGCAACCCCACGAGTCCTTGCGGCAGCCCTCAGGGAGGGCACGTGAGGGGAGGGGTGGCCCTCCCTCTGTTTTAGGGAAGACCTAAGTGAGGTTGAGAGGGTGGTGGCATAAACAGAATGTGCTTTGGACAGGAGCACGGCTTAGACTTCCAGAGACTCCTGGATGCCAGCACCTACAAGGAGCCCTTTCGGAGGGACATGATCCGCTGGGGGGAGGAGAAGCGCCAGGCCGACCCAGGCTTCTTCTGCAGGAAGATCGTGGAGGGTGTCTCCCAGCCCGTCTGGGTAAGTGGGCTCTATGGCAGCATTAGGAAAATCTTTTTTCCCCAGCCCTCTGCCTCTCCCCAGACATATCTCACATGTGTCCATTTCTCTCTCCCTACGGCCAGCCCCTGGTCCAAGCCCCCACTGTCTCTCACCTAGACGGTCGTAGCAGGCCTCACATGGGTGCCTGCTTTGGCTCTTGTTCCTTGTGATCCATTCATCACACAGCAGCCAGAGTGACCTTTTAAAAACATCAACCAAGTCCTGTTTAGAACGCTTTGTCCCACTGTTTTGAAGGACAAAATCAAAATCTGTAACGTGAACTTCTGGGCCTTGAATGATTGGCTCCTGCTGCCCTTTTAGCCTCCTTACTCCTTAAGCCGCAGCAACATTGGCCTTCTCTCTGTTCCTCAAATAAATCAAACCCCTTCTGGAATCAAGGCCTCTGCCCGTGTCCTCTACCTGCCCGGACTGCCCTTTCTATCCCTCTTCACCTGGTTAGCTCCAGCTCAGCTCCCATGGCACCTCTACCGGGAAGACTTCCCTGATGCCCAGGTCTTAACTGGCGCTCCTGGTCAGGTGCTCCCATAGCACCTTACCCTTTTCCCTCCTCATTCATTCTGGCAGCCAGTAGTATCTTCTTCTTTTTTTTTTTTTTTTTTTTTTTTGCGGTACACGGGCCTCTCACTGTTGTGGCCTCTCCTGTTGTGGAGCACAGGCTCCGGACGTGCAGGCTCAGTGGCCATGGCTCACGGGCCCAGTGTGGGATCTTCCCGGACCGGGGCATGAACCTGTGTCCCCTGCATCGCCAGGCGGACTCTCAACCACTGTGCCACCAGGGAAGCCCCCAGTAGTATCTTCTTGTAGCAGGACTGGTTCCAGGTGATTTGGGGATACATCATGTGAAAATCTGATGAAGTCCCTGCTCTCAGGGTACTTACATTAAGCTGGGGGCAGAGGGAGTTAGGCCCTAATAAAATATAGAATATGTCAGGTGGAGATAAATACTAAGGGACAAAATAAAGCAGGCCAGGACTCTGAGGAGGGCTGGGTTGCTGCTTTATTAAAGGTATCAGGAAGGTCTCACTGATGTGATGACGTTTGAGCGGGACCTGAAGGAAGGGAGTGACCCAGATGGGTTTTTGTGGGTGAAGCGTGAGTGGCAGGAGGTGAGGTCAGATCATTGCAGATTCTCTGGAAGAGGCTGGGGTTTCTCTGAGTGAGATGGGGACTCACTGGAGGGTTTGGAGCAGAGGAGAGGCATGGTCTGCTCTAAGGTTTATAGAAAGCTCTCCCTGGCTGCTGCGGGAGGGCAAGAATGGAAGCAGAGAGGCCAGGCAGAGGATCTTTCCACAAGACAGCAAAATGGCCGTGGCTCAGCTCGGGGTGGTGGTGGAGTGGAGAGAAGGGGCGGATTCTGCACAGATTTTGAGGATAGAACCAATAGGATTTCCCGACATGATGGCTCTGGGGTGGAAGGACAGGAGACAAATCCAAGGGTTTTGTTCTGAGTAGCTAAACAGATGGAGTTGTGATTTTCTGAGATAGGGACGGTGTGGAGGAACAGGTTTGGGGACAAAATCAGGAGTTCAGTTTCAGAGCGGTAAGGTAGAGATGCTTGTTGAGATGCGCTGTGATTACATGGTAATTAGTGAAGCTGCATCTTTAGAGTCTGTCTCTCCCACCAGACAGTGAGCTTCCTGAGGGCAAGCACCAGGTCTGTTGTGCTCACCACTCTATCCCCAGTGCCCGGCACACAGTAGGTGTTTGACATAGTACTTGTTTAAGAGCTGGGTGAATGAACATGTCCGCAGCATGGACAGAAACAGCTGACCTCTTTATTCGCTTATTCATTCGTTCATTGACCATGTGCTCCTGAGTGCTCCTTATGTGTCAGACAGTGCTAAGGGCCAGGAATAGAGCAGTGAATGGAGACACAGTCCTTCCCCTCATGGAGCTGACTCTACAGAGTGCAGATCAGGCAGTAAACACACAAACAGATAAATAGTGACGGTTTCATGAATACTTAGTGCTCAGAGAAAAATTAAAAGCATATAAGAATTGAAAGGGACAGGAAGGGAGCCAGGATGGTAGGGACAGCCTCTCCGAGGAGGTGATATTTGAGCAGAAACCTCCATGAAGCAAGGGAGCCTCCCTCATGATTATCTCGGCAGAGGGAGTAGGATGTGCAAAGGCCCTGAGGAGGAGACCCGGTTGGTATGTTTAAGAAACAGCAAGGTTGTCACTTGGCTGCAGCAGAATGAATGAAGGGAAAATGATGGGAAATAGGTGCCAGATCTTATAGGTCCTTGTAAACTGGGGTGAGAGCTTTGGATTGTATTAGAATTATGGGAAAACTTTGAGAGATTTAGGGCAAGGGGCTGACGGGAATCACATTTACGTTTTAAAAGGTGCTGGGGGCAGGGACCAATTAGGGTATCTTTGTTTCTGGCACCAGTTTGCTCACCTGTAAAATGAGTGCATTGGATTGGCTGATCTGACTTCGAAGCTTGAGGTCTCTTCTTCAGCTCAGCGATGACCGACATGACCGTAGAATAGAGTGTGGGCATATCGGGCTGCGGACTGCAGCAGTCAGGAAGGGCTGCCTGGGGGGAGGAGGGGATGTCCGTCCCGGCTGTCTGGGTAATAATAGGAAATGGGGCTACACTTTCCTGGGTTTTGTAGTCCATGCTCCTGTTCATTTGGACTGGGTCTGGGTCTTCTTCTCTTTCTCCCTTACCCCCTTGCCTTGTCCTGTTGCTCCCTGCACCATGTCCTGTTGGGCACTTGTTTGTGTCCTTTCCCTGCAGCTGGTGAGTGACACACGGAGGGTGTCTGACATCCAGTGGTTTCGGGAGGCCTATGGGGCTGTGATGCAGACGGTCCGCGTGGTGGCCACAGAGCAGAGCCGACAGCAGCGGGGCTGGGTGTTCACACCAGGTGAGCTGCTCACAACCTCTGCCCCAAGGCTCTGCACGCAGGCCAGCCGCCCCACCTGTAGACCAGGCCACCCACTCCTGGGCTCTCGGTCTGCTTCCGCTGTCTCCCTGGCAGGCTGTGGGGAGTGAGCAGGGGATTATAAAAAGGAGTCTGAGGCCTGGGGCTCAGGAGCACCTCCAGATTAAAAAGTGGAGTCGGGTAGAAGATGGTATCCTTGGGGATGAAGGTTGCCCCGTGACCTTGGCCTGGTATCCTTACCTGGGCTGCCTTCTCCAGGCCAGTGGGCTTCTGGAGGTCTGGCTGGGACCCATTCCCCTGGTCCTTCACCTTTGCTTTCCAGCCTGGTGGGGGGACTGACAATGGGTCAGAGGGTGGGCCTGACAAACTTCACTCCTGTTTGATTAACAGAGTAGGGGGAGGGGGGAGAGGAAGCTCTACTAGGCAGCCTTAGTGGTGCCAGCCCAGGACCTACTCTGTGGCCATTCAGAGGCATAGCTCATATGTCTTCCCTGCCCTAGGTCATTGTGACTTGGGGAAGTTCAGATCAGTGGGTACGACCCTTCCTAATGGCTGCTCACCTCCTGGGCACTCACTCTGGCCAGCCCATGCTAAGCCCTTTAAACATTATCTCACTTTATAGTAGCAGCAAACGCACCAGGTAGATGCTCTTATTACCATTCTCATTGTCAGGTGAGAATGGCACACTCTGCCTTCCAAGAGAACTGAATCAGAGATACAGGGATAGAAATGGACACGACCAGCTTCACATAAAATGAAAACGAAATGGCCATTTGGGTTGTCTGTGGTTTGAGATGGCAGTGACAAGTGAAGGCTTAAGTCGGCGGGACCCTCTGGGGGGCTCAGGTGGCTGTGGACTGCTGAACCTGCTATCCTGGTGTTTCATGGGGTGGGGAAGTGCCCTTTGGGGTAAGTGGAGCTTGGTTCCGGAGGGACCGAGGGGAGTGCAAGGGAGGGTGGCTCCATGTGGGGTCAGCAGGCCACAATGCCTGATGCCTGGTGTTTGTCAGGAGGGATGGGGCCTGACCTCGCCGTACCTCCTCTGCAGGGGTGGATGATGCTGAGTCAGAATGTGGCCTGGACAACGTCGGGGCCTTCGATTGGGTCATTGAGAACCACGGAGATGAGCAGCACCTGGAGGAGCAGTTGGAGCACCTGATAGAATTTGTCCGCTCCAGACTTTAGCTGGCAGGTTCTAGGAGCGAGCGGGGGCTGCCAGGGTGAGGGGGGGCTCCCTGCGCCGAACATGTGGTTGCTGATGCTGGCCGAGGTTGGGGGAGCAGACAGAGGGCCTGTGTCAAGGTTTCTGGGGGCTGGTAGATGTCAGACAAGTTAAGAAACCACCAGGGACCTCATTTCTTCGTGGAAAGGACAGCCCTCCCTCTTTACAAGGAGACTTAAAGGGCAGAGATGGGTGAGTTGGCTGTGCTTGAAGCAGAAGCATCACCATCTCCATGGGTGCCAGACCTGTCAGCCTGTGGTGGCCTTGCTTCCCCGACTGGATGCTATCGGCCCCTTGTTCTCGGCAAGAGCCTGGGGCTCCCCAATGTGGATACTAATAAACCTTCTTGGAGCACCTGCTCAGAGCTGGACATCTCTCATTTCCCAGGTGACAACCCAGCCTGTGTGGCTCCGTAGGGCCTGGGTTGTCCTGGTGGCTGTGGGTTTCTGCTCTGCCTCCCAGCTGGGCGGGAACATATCTTGCAGAGGCTGACCTTGATCCGGGCCAAGTGGGTAAAAGGCTTGTGTGTGTCTGAGGCGGGATTGGAGTCTGAGGGTCTTGTCTTCTGGGATGGCCCCAAAAGAGGCTCAGTGTTCCACAGAAAGTGCCACCAGCAAGTGCCCAGAGGGACTGGGGTGTCATAGAGGCGCAGAGGCGCCAGAGCTTGATGGCACCTGGTAACCATTGTTTGGCCCTGGGCAAGTCACCATAAACCTCAGCTTTCCCATAGAAGGCCTTGGGCTTGACCCCTTTTATTTATATAGCCTTATACAATTTCTAAATTTCTTCCAGATTCTTCACAGCCACCCTGTGAAATATTCGAGGAGTGCATTTTCATCTGCATTTAGCAGATGCCAAGGACTCAGAGAAGTGAACAACTTGCCCAGGGTGGAGGGTTAGTATGTGTTTGTACTCCGGCCAGGACACAGGCTGCCTGACTCCTGACCAGGCCCCTTGGCCACGTGCCTTTGGGGTACGGTGCAAAGCCCTGTGGCTCCTGGCTGTCCTCAGGCCTAGCCTGAGCCCACCAACTCTCTGGCCCTGGCTTTGTCCTCCTCCTACAAATCCTGTGGGTCCTCACTCATAAGGGGACAACCAAAGAAATTCCATCAGTTTCACCATGACCCAAACTGAACTCTACATATTCCTGCCCACATGTCCTCCCTACATCACCTCTTCCTGATGCTAGTTCCCTGGCTCTTCAGTTAACCAGGCCTGAAAGCTTGACAGTCATCGTGGACTCCTCCATGTCCCCTGACCCCCGGCTAATCAGCCCCCAGGTTCTGTTAACCTGCCCTCCCTGTGTCTGTTACTGTAGGGAAGTCTGTGTGCCCAACGCATAGTGAGGCCAAACAATACTAAAACGTCAGAGTTTGGAGCAGAGAAAGGTTTATTGCAGGGCCGTGCAAGGAGACAGGTGGCTCGTGCCTTAAAAACCCTGAACTCCCCTCAAGCTTTCAGCAAAGCCCTTTTATAGGAAAGGTGAGGGAGGGCTGTGGTTAGTTGTTGCAAACTTCTTTGGTGTCAGATCCTTTGTTCCTGAGGTCAGGTCACGATGTTCCTGTAAACCTCTACCAAAACAAATGTTATTCTCTGTTCTAACCAGAAAGGGCAAGGTCCCAAAGGCCCAACTTTTACTCTCTGAGGTCCAGGTCCTGGCTTAGAGGAGGGGGTCCCTGCGGAGGTCAGTTACCCTGCCGGGAGCGTTGGTGCAGCACCCAGTATGGGTCTTACCGCCAGTGCCCAGGCCCGGCTGAAGAGGCAGATCTCCGCTGGCAGCACCCTCAGGGCTATGTCCCCAGACCCTGCCCAGCCATCATCACTGAGGGAGCCAGGCGCGCAAGGACCCAACTGGCCCTCAGGCTCCTCAGGCCGCCCAAACAGCAGGGCCAGGTCACGCGGACTGCGAGCCATGTAGAACTGCTGCTGCCATTAGGGTCGCAGAGGCGGGGATGGGGGAGAGGTTCACTGCAGCCTCAAGGCCTGGGCCCAGCCAGTGGGCGGCCATGGAGAGGGCGTGAGCTCTGCAGGACACAGCCTTCAGCCTGTCGCTGGGCGCCCAGCTCACCGGCAGGCCCTGAGGCCAGAAGGCCTGGAGGGCCCCGGGGAGAAGGCTGTAACCCGCCTCTTACCGCACTCTCTGCCACGAGGACCACTGCGAGGCTGACTGTTGGTGGGGCGGGGCCTCTCACCGCGGCGCTCAGGGTCTCGCGCTAACAGCCGCGAGCTAAGGGCTGCGTCCCCGCCCCGCCCCTATTACGTGTCTTCTCTCTGGGATTCTCACTGGAAGGTAAACTCCCTGATAGTTGGGCCGTGTCTGTCTTGTAGTTGTAGCCCTGCCTCCTTAAGGTGTACAACATGATATATTTGTGTTTTTTTTGCAGTACGCGGGCTTCTCACTGTTGTGGCCTCTCCCGTTGCGGAGCACAGGCTCCGGACGCGCAGGCTCAGCAGCCATGGCTCACAGGCCCAGCCGCTCCATGGCATGTGGGATCTTCCTGGACCGGGGCACGAACCCGTGCTCCCTGCATCGGCAGGCGAACTCTCAAACCACTGCGCCACCAGGGAAGCCCCAACATGATATTTTGATACATGTATATATTATGAAATGATTACCACAAAATAAGGTTAGTTAACACCTCTGCCACTTCACATAACTGCCATTTTTTTGGGTGGTGGTGAGAACATTTAACAACCTCCAGGTATATAATACAGTATTGCTAAGTACGGTGACTATGTGGTACATTAGATCCCCAGAACTTATTCATCTCATAACTGGAAGTTTGTAACCTCTAGCCAACATCTCTGCATTTCTCCAGCTCCTAGCCCCTGGCAGCCACCATTTTACTTGTGTTTCTATGAGTTCAGCTTTTTTAGATTCCATATATAAGTGAGATCATGCAGTATTTGTCTTTCTTTGTCTGAATTATTTCACTTAGCATAATGCCCTCAAAGTTCATCCATGTTGTTGCCAAAGTCAGGGTTTCCCTCTTTTTTTTTTCTGGTTGAATAATATTCCATTCTGTGTATATATATCACACTTTCTTGATCCATTTGTCCACGGATGAACAATTAGGTTGTTTCCATATCTTGGCTATTGTGAATAATGCTACAATGAACATGGGGGTGCAGATATGTCTTTGAGATAGTTACTTCCTTTCCTTCAGATATATCAGATATATCTATCTATCTGTCTCCTTCCTTAAATATCAAGGAGGCAGGGATGAAGCAGAGAAGGGGAGGTGGCTCTCATATTCCCTTGGTAGTGGCGCTGAGCTGGTTCCTGGCTCTGGGTATTTGGAAGAGTCACAGGATGTGACTTGGGAAGCCAGCGGGTCCACTCCCCACCCTTTGACAAGTTGGCACTGATGCCTCTTAACATGGGAGGCCCCAGTGGCTAACCAGTCACTTCTGCTGGATTTGAAGTTTTTCAACACTTAAAAAAAAACCCAAACTGATATTTCTCTAAATATCAAAATCAGTAATAACCCTGACTTTTGATACCCTATGTTTTGATGAGAACTTTAGCTGCTTTTTTTTCAAGACATTTTGTCTGTGGTTATGATCTCGGAGTATAGCTCTTATTTTTTAATATAATGTGTATGTTCTTATATTTTTTATAAGGTTAAAAAATATATATATATATTTATGGCTGCATCGGGTCTTCGTCGCTGTGCATGGGCTTTCTCTAGTTGCTGTGAGCAGGGGCTACTCTTCGTTGCAGTGCGTGGGCTTCTCATTGCGGTGGCTTCTCTTGTTGTGGAGTACGGGCTCTAGGCCCATGGGTTTTAGTAGTTGTGGCTCACGGGCTTAGTTGCTCCATGGAATGTGGGATCTTCCCAGACCAGGGCTCTAACCCGTGTCCCCTGCATTGTCAGGTGGATTCTTAACCACTGCGCCACCACGGAGGTCCCTATATGTTCTTTTAATAATTATTTGTATCACTAACATTCTCTTAAAAATTTTATTATTCCACTTCTAAACTGCTGAATTGAGGCATAGTTGGCATGTAATAACTGCACATATTTAAAGTGTACAATTTGATAAGTTTTGACATTTGTATTGATATATCCGTGAAACCAGTATCACAATCACAGTGAACATATCCATCACCCTCAGAAGCTTCACCATGTCTCCTCCTCTTGCCTCTCCCAACCCCTGTCCCCAGGCAGCCACTGATTTGCCTTCTGTCTCTATAGATTAGTTTGCATTTTCAATAATTTTGTATAAATGAGTCATACAGTATACATTTTTTTGGTCTGATTTCTTTCACTTAGCATAATTATTTGAGATCCATCTACATTATTGCAGGTTCATGTCAATAGTTCATTTCTTTTTATTGCTGGTGTGTGGTATGAATATACCACCATTGTCTGTCCATTCACCTGTTGGACATTTGGGTTGTTTCCAGTGTTTGGATATAACAAATAAAGCAGCTATGAACATTTATGTACAAGTTTTTGTGTGGACATGTATTTTCATTTCTCTTGGGTAGATACCTTCTTAACTTTTTAAGGAACCGCCAAACTGTTTTCCAAAGTGGTTGTACTACATGCCCACCAGTACTGAATGAGAGTTATAGTTGCTTCATATCCTCACCAATACTTGGTATGGTCAGTCTTTTTAGTTTTACCTATTCTAGTAGGCATATAGTGGTACCTCATTAGCATTTTATTTGCATTTCTCTAATGATTAATTTGTTACAAATCCTATGTTCAGTTTTGATAAAATCTCTGAACAAACTAGGAATAGAATGGAAGATCCTCTACCTGAAAAAGAACATCTACAAAAATCCTATAGCTAACAGCATACTTTATAGTGAAATACTAAATGCTTTCACTCTAAGACTGGGAATGAGGCAGGGTTGTCCAGTCTTATCACCTATTCAACATCATATTGGAGGTTCTGGTCAGTGCAATAAGACAAGAAAAAATAGAAGGCATCCAGATTGGGAGCGAAGAAGTAAAACTGTGTTTATTCATATATGACGTGATCATTTATATAGAAAATTTGATGGAATCTCCAAAAAAACTACTAGAACTGATAAGTGAGTTCAACAAGATTTCAGGATACAAGAGCAATACATAAAAATCAATTGGGGCTCCCCTGTTGGCGCAGTGGTTAAGAATCCGCCTGCCAGTGCAGGGGACACGGGTTTGGGCCCTAGTCTGGGAGGATCCCACATGCTCTGGAGCAACTAAGCTCATGCACCACAACTGCTGAGCCTGTGCTCTGGAGCCCACGAGCTACAACCACTGAAGCCCGTGTGCCACAACTGCTGAAGCCCACGCGCCTAGAGCCCGTGCTCTGCAACAACAAAAGAAGCCACCGCAATGAGAAGCCCGTGCACCACAATGAAGAGTAGCCCCTGCTCACCTCAGCTAGAGAAAGCCCTTGTGCAGCAACGAAGAGCCAACACAGCCAAAAATAAATAAATAAATTTACAAAAAAAAGTAAACCTTTAAAAAAAATAGCATAAAAACATGGAATAGAGATAAATCTGATAAAAGACATGCCAAACCTGTACACTGAAATTTATAAAACATTGCTGAGAGGAATTAAAGAAGACCTAAAAAACAGAGATTATACCATATTCATAGATTAGAAAACTCAATATTAAGATATTCATTTTTATTGACATCATTACATACAGTGAAATGTACTGACCTTAAGTGTACAATTCAGCAAGTTTGACAATGTGCACACCTGTGGAACAAAACGCCTTTATAAGATAGAGACATTGATATCACTCTAGGTTTCTTTTTTTTTTTTTGCAATACGCGGGCCTCTCACGGATGCGGCCCCACCCCCACCCCCCGCTGCGGAGCACAGGCTCCGGACGCACAGGTCCAGCGGCCATGGCTCACGGGCCCATCCGCTCCGCGGCATGTGGGATCCTCCCGGACCGGGGCACGAACCCGCGTCCCCTGCATCGGCAGGCGGACTCCCAACCACTGTGCCACCAGGGAAGCCCTCTATGTTTCTTTTTAACCCTTCCCAGTCAACCTCTGTCCTCCCAGAAACAACTATTGTTTTGATTTCTTTCACCATAGATTAATTTTGCCTATTCTGGAATTTCATATAAATGGCTAACATCCAATTTTAAAACACATTTACAATTATTTATTTATTTATTGGCCATGCCATGTAGCTTGCCAGTCTTAGTTCCCCACCAGGGATTGAACCTGGGCCACGGCACTGAAAGTGCGGAGTCCTAACTACTGGGCCACCAGGGAATTCCCCAACGATAATTTATTTTTTACACTTAACTGGTTTACTGCTCACTTTCAATTCTTTAATGATACCTCAACTTCCCCAGTTTGAAGTTTGTATTTTAATTTCTCTCGAGACAGTTGATGTATCTTCAAATGCTTTTTTCAACAAGGGCATGTGGGTGATATAATTTTCAGAACCCCTGTGAAAGAGAGAATGACATTCTGTTGCCTCTACATGTGGACAATGACTTGGCTGGCTTAGGATTCATGACCTGGTTCCACTGTCTGCTTGTGTTTAATATTGCAGAGTCTGAGGTCACCTTGAGTTTTGTTCCTTTGAAGATAACCTCCTTTTTCTGTCTGGATGCTTTGGATTTTTTTTTTTTTTTCTTTTTGGCCTTCATTTTTGAAATTCAAATTCTGGCATTCTCCAAGGCAGAATGTGGACATGTTTCAAGAGAAAAAAGTTGGCGCTCATTGTTCCCTATAAAGTGTTATGGAGAAATGAGATGGAAATTTAAATGGTTTCATACATCCAGGTGCCTGCTGTGACGTGAAGTAGTCCCCTTGACAGAGATGTTGCCTCTATCAACGTCTTGGGGAGCTCCCCTTTGGTTTGAGGAGTTGGTCTCAGGAATGACAAATTCTCACTCTCTGAAAACGTATTTGGGTTTTGGAAACAGCCAAAGGAAATCTGGTGCTAAATTCTGCTGAGGGGAGTGAGGTGAGAGATGCACTTTTTGGCTAGAATAAAGAATGCCTATAGTGGAACAACTCTAAAACTTCCTCAGAGCCAGTTCTAGAGAGGAATTTTTAAAAGTTGTCTTATTGTCCATGCCTCTGTGCCTTTGGATATGCCATTCCCTCTGCCTGCAGTACCCTTTCCAGTGGCTTTCACTTGGACCTTCACAACTAAGGGTTGGACCACTGCACTCCCTGAGTGTCTCCTAGTGTGTGCTTTCTCACTGCTTCATCACTCTGTGAGCAATTCAGGAAAGGTTTTTTGTTTTGTTTATTGAATCTTTGTCTGGTGCCTGGCATGTAGTAGGTCTCAATAAATGTTTGTGGAAATGGAAAAGCTTTTTAAGTGTTAGGAGAGAATATGACCTCCCAAGCTTACTATCTTGAATTCGTCAATGTTCGTTATGGAGAGTGTGTCTGAAGCAATAACTCACTGACTCCTCTTGCATTACTCTTATTTATAAACAGTGGTGTGCTGGTAAATGTTGAAAAATTGGCTCTCTGGGGGGAAGAAAGGCCCCATTTGACCATTTCTGTGATGTAAATACTCCTGCTACGGCTGATTTCAAGCTACTAACATCATGTCAACTGGCTAGCAAAATTCCTGAACATTTAAATTAGCTCTTGCAAACTTGTTCCAGTACATCACCATGAAAATTCTACACCTCTTTTGTTTTTCCACCATTACCCATTTTGTCTGGGTGGCTTTTTTGCTGTTTATACAGCACGTGTGTTGTATATTTTATCCCTTGCATCAGTCCAATTATTACTCTTATCCTCAGAGACTAAAGGGACTTCTCCAAGGTGGTAAAGCGTTCCTGTCTATTCCTGGGTTTGGTCTCTGTCTGGAGCTCACTGCCAGCACCATGAGGGGCTGGAGAGATATGTGTTTTGCCCAGTCTTCTGTTTGCTGGTGTTGAGGTAAGCTGCCTGGAAGGACCCAAGGACCTGTTCTTGGCCCAGGACGTCCCTGCTGGCCACCAAGCTGGGACGTTTGCTGGCCTTTGTCATGTTCACTTGTGACCTGATAAACAGGTGACAAGGAGGTTCGCAACTTTTATTATATGGGGATGAGCAGCTGTCACTTTCATGGCCTAATTCAGGATCTGGATGGTGCCTCATTGTCTGACAGCTGAGTGAAGTGATGCGCTCCTCTTTACAGTTTAGGGTTTTAACCTATTTCTTCCAGGTTCATCCAGGGAGTGTCCAGTCAAAGCTGAGTTCCTAGGGAGCCCAAGATGAGGGCGGTGAGGGCTCCCCCAGGAGGTGAGAGATGGACCTGCTGCCTGCTTCCTGCTTTGGTGGTGGGTTTTTTTTTTTGATGTGCACCATTTTTAAAGTCTTTATTGAATTTGTTACAATATTTCTTCTGTTTTATGTTTTGGTTTTTTGGCCGTGAGGCATGTGGGATCTTAGCTCCCCGACCAGGGATTGAACCCACACCCCCTGCATTGGAAGGTGACGTCTTAACCATTGGACCACCAAGGAAGTTCCTCTTGCTTGGTTTTTGTCTTAAATGATATCCACTTTCAGGGCCTGTGGAAGGTCTGTGTTAGGGACTGTGTTAGGTTTTCTGGGGAGTCACCCAGATATGTGACATCATAGAAAGCAAGTACTATAGTGGAACTCAGTGATCTAGCTTCAGATCCTTCACTTACAGATGAGGAAACTGAGGCCCAGTGAGGGGAAGTGTTTTGCTCAACGACATACAGCAATAGTGGCAATGCCAGGACTAGGCCCCAGGGCTCCTGACTCCCCATGCAGGTCTCATCCCCTGCCCTTCGTTTCCCTGTGGGAGCATGAGCCTTGTGCCCTTTATCAGAGGGTGGCAGAGAAGGCCCAGCTTGAGCTCTGGGGAGATCCGCCAGGTTCCTTGCTTCCTGGGTTTTTCCAGACTTCCCTGAGGAGGCTGGGCCACCTGCCTATGCCACCTGGTGTGTTCTGTTTAGATGAGTCAAGCTGTACCAGGAGAGGCCACAGAGGCCGCTTCCCAGGAGGGAACACTCGTGGCATGAGGGGGATGAGGAGGGGAGAGATGGGTGTACGCCTGGACCTGCCGTTCCTTGGAGGCTGGGGCTGGGATGCTGGAGGTGGAGGGCCCTGCCCTGCACCACGGCTGCTTTCCATCTGGGCGTTGACAGTGTCTGCTAAGTGGAGACCTTCCCAGCAATGTGTCTGTATCGTGAAAGCTCTGGTGAATTTCCAGGCACACCCAGACCTGAGCCAGTGGTACTTTTGGCAACTCATGTCTCCCGCTGCTGTGGCTGGCTGATCCTGCAAGGTGGTGTGGAGGCCCCAGGAGAGCTGGCCTGGGCTGATCATTGTCCTAGCAGATCTGGGATGTTCCAGGAACTATGATAAGTCCTGTTGAGTATTGGCCAAGCAAGCCAGGAAGGGCGGGGAGCTGAGGCCTTGGATCCGTTTGGCAAAGTCATTTTCAGCACCTGCCCTCTCGAGGGAGCACCAGGAAGGGGAGGTGCTCAGACCTTGCCCCAGTGGGGGGAGGGGCACAGGGAGGATATTAACTCAGGCGTCAGGCTTTACAGTTTACCATGTGTTTTCATGCATAATATTTCATTCCATTCTCCCAGTAGCCCTATTATTGTTCCCATTTTAGACTGAAGAAATGGGGACAGAGAAAGGTGAGTGACTTTGCCCAGCATGCTTTGTCATCAGGTTTGAATCCTACCTGTCATTATCCAGCTGTGGAACCTTGAGCAGGTTAGGTCACTTTCTTGATTCCCACCTGTAAAACGGGAATCTTGCTACTACTGCAGAGGTTGTGCAGGTAGCACTGCGCTTGCCCTTCGGGAGCTCACCTAACGAGACTTCTTCTTTTCCCCCCTTGTCCCAAACCACATGGCCAGCAACCGGGGAGTTGGGCCTGGAATTTAGGTTTCTTTCCCTCTGATATGTGTGAGATAAACTTGGCATTTTTGAAAAGGAATTCTTACTGAGAGATAAAGGGAAACACAAACACAGAAATGAGTGTGTGAACTAAGGGCAGAGTGCTGAGGCCAACTCTGTGGTGCTGAGCCTCGGGCTGGCTTGCCTGGGGCTCACCCACACCTACCTCTGGCCCTTTGTCCCCTCTCAGTGTGTCTGGCTGGCCTAGACTTGCATGGGCCCCCTGGCAGGTCCTCCAGGGTCCTTAATGCCTTCCCAGAAGTTTCTCCTACCTGCTCTGGGATTGGGCCCTCAGGGCGGGCTCGCTGATGGATTGTCTGAGCCCACCTTGAACTGGGAGGGGGTGCTCAACCAGAATCAGCCCTGGAGCAGGCTCAGCTGTGTCCTTTGGAGGCCCCAGGGCCCAGAGCGGCTTCTCAGCACACCTCAGGATGCCCACCCCTTCCCACCCTGGCACGCAGGCCGCAGAGGTTTTTCAATTGATTGTCATTTTTCAAATGACATGTCTGGGAGGTCCACACTCAGGATGGTACTGGGTATGCAAGCACAAGTCAGGTGCGATTCAGGGCTTGTGCAGACCTGGTTTACTTCTGTCAATCATTCCTTTTTTTAAAAAAAATAAATTTATTTTATTTATTTATTTTTGGCTGCGTTGGGTCTTCGTTGCTGCACGTGGGCTTTCTCTAGTTGCAGAGTAGGGGCTACTCTTCGTTGCGGTACGTGGGCTTCTCATTGCAGTGGCTTCTCTTGTTGCGGAGCATGGGCTCTAGGCAGGTGGGCTTCAGTAGTTGTGGCTCGCAGGCTCTAGAGCGTAGCCTCTGTAGCTGTTGCACACGGGCTTAGTTGCTCCGCGGCATGTGGGATCTTCCTGGACCAGGGCTCGAACCTGTGTCCCCTGCATTGGCAGGCGGATTGTTAACCACTGCACCACCAGGGAAGTCCTTGTCAATCAGTCTTCAGAGGCCTCACTTTCATGACATCTGGTGGGATTGAACTTGACCAACTCAGAAAAATCCCAATTGTCCGTTACTTTCAGCTTCCATTAAGCCAAGCTGGTACGGGCTCACTCCTCCCTCCCTCCCTCCCTTCCTTCCATGATTTTGATGGTCACTGATTTAGCTACTGCAGCAATTCTCCCCTCTCCCCACCACCTCTGCCCCCTGGCAAGGGTTATGGGTTATATTCAGTACACAATGTACACAGTTTTTTGGTCCCAGGACATGGTGACCTATGGAGGCCTGTACTCATAATTAGGTAATTATTTTATTTTATTCTGTATTTTTTTTGCTAAATATCTCAGGCAGGCCCTGTTCCTGCGGCTTCAGCCTCATCCCTTGAATAAATGTTCTGTGCTCTGCTCTCCAGCCATCCTGAACTTATGGATCCCAGTTCCTGGAATCACCAGGCTCTTGCTCATTTCTGTGCTTTTGAGTGTACTGTACCCTCTGCCTGGAACACCGTTGCCCTGTTGTTCTCTTGGCTCACTCCTCCTCCGGCGTTTGTTCTCTGCTTATGTGTCACTTTCTTGCCCTGTGCTCCCTCCCCAGGGTGAGGTGTCCTTGCTCTGGAATTCCATAGCCCCCTGGTCTAGCCTTACCACCCCCTGTGAAGGTCTGCTTAATCATGCTCCCTGCTGCCCTCTGAGCTCTGTGAGGTTGGGGCCGGTCCCTCTTACTTATGGAACTCCCAGCACTTAGTGCAGTACCTATCACATAGTAGCAGGCAGTAAATATTGTCAAATGAGTGAATGAGAGAGTGAACCATGGCCAGTCAGGAGGCCACGATTATGACCATGAAAGTGACCAGGCTCTGGGGCATACGGGTCCCTTAACTCAGATGCCAGACACACAGTGGTGGTTTGGCCATGCTGATGTTGTCTCTATTCCAGGCTGGGGAGGTGATGGCAGCCAGCGTGGCAGAGCCCCAACCTGTGTCCCCCACCTCCCCTCCTCAACTCCGTTCTTCTCCCACCCCTCCTGCCTTGGTGGTGGAGGGCCTGCCCCAGTTCTTGTCAATGCTTCACTCCCCACTAATGTCCCATGCCCCCATCTAGGGCTTGGCTGCATCAATTAGCTCCTCTCCCTTGGATTTCCCAGTTTCTCCATCTTCCACTATCCTGAAACAGCTTCCCTTCCATCTGCTGACCCCTCAAGTACCATCTCGGTTCTCTCCTCCCTTCACTCCTTAACACTCTACAATTGGACCTCTGCTCCCATCTCTTATGAAACTGCTTCTTACAGATGACCCACCATGCACACAGTGTTTTCAGTTCTCACTCATGACCTGTCTGCATCAGCAGATACGACCACCCACTCCCTCTTTCTTGCTTTCTTTTTATTTATTTATTTATTTGTTTATTTATTTATTTACTTATTTATGGCTGTGTTGGGTCTTCGTTGCTGTGCGTGGGCTTTCTCTAATTGTGGCGAGTGGGGGCTACTCTTTGTTGCGGTGCGCAGGCTTCTCATTGCAGTGGCTTCTCGTTGCAGAGCACGGGCTCTAGGTGTGCAGGCTTCAGCAGTTGTGGCAAGCGGGCTCAGCAGTTGTGGCTCACAGGCTCTAGAGCGCAGGCTCAGTAGTTGTGGCACATGGGCTTAGTTGCTCCATGGCATGTGGGATCTTCCCCGACCAGGGCTTGAACCCGTGTCCCCTGCATTGGCAGGCGGATTCTTAACCACTGAGCCACCAGGGAAGCCCCCTCTTTCTGGAATTCACTTTTTTTTGGCTCTCCTGCCTCTCTGCTCCTGCCTTTTCTATTTCTGACCCCTCTTCTCTTCTTGTCCTAGAAATACAGGTGTTCCTCAGGCCCTCGCCTTCTGTTCTCTCTCTTCCCCCCTCCGTTGGTGAGGTCGTCTTGATGTGGATGACTCCCAAACTTTCTTGCTTTGCTACATGGATGTTCCACTAGTTATACTCAGACCAGCCTTGTCATCACCCCTCAAAGCCTGCTCCTTCCCGAACATGCTCTGTTCCATTGCTCAAACTGTAGCAGGGTGCCCTGGCTGAAACCAATCCCTCAGACTTTTGAAACCTTGATGAAAAACTCTCATGGAAAGGTCACAAGAAGTTTTTGTCTTTGGAGGTGGTGACTTCATTTCACTTTTGGATCAGGCAATTCCTTTGTTTCAGGAAAATTGCCCAAAGCAGCCCTTTCATTACGCACATGTGAAGTAAGCATTTACCCATTGTTCTCAGGGAGAGGTGAAGTCACGGGTTCCCTGAGTGCACTCACAGCTGTGCAGTCATTCTGTTTGGTAACAGCAGCTCTTGCATATAGTTGAGTCAGAGCTCTGCCTCTGAGACGTTGTCATTTTTGGGGGCGATGGAGGGGTGTTTGCAGGGGGAAGTATTTCTTGAATCTGTGTGAATATAGAGGACACTGAGCTGCAGACTGCTGTTTGTTCTTGGGCATTTTAATTTTTTAAAATTTTATTTGGCTGTGCTGTGCAGCCTGAGGGACCTTAGTTCCCCAACCAGGGATCGAACCTGTGCCCCCTGCATTGGGAACACAGAGCCTTAACCACTGGACCGCCGGGGAAGTCCCTGTTCTTGGATGTTGAGTGTTCTTGTTGGGCCAGTAGTCTGTGGGGCATCCAGAGCCGAGTGAAGAGGCCTGCTGGCAGGACCCACAGCGTGTCCACACCTTGCTTGGAGGAGAGACTGAAGCCAGAACAGTCTGGACCTGGTGTACCCCACCTGGACTGGATGGGCTGCAGGTGCTCTCTCTGTGTGATTTGGTTTCACCTCCCTACTAGACTGAAGGCAGCATGAGGGTGGGGACTGTGCATCTGCCAGGTGAATTAATGGATGGATAAATATTGTGTTCTGCTGTACCTGGGGCCATAGAGCAGGAGCATCCTCTCTTGGTAGGCTGAGGTTTCTCCCAAGGGTCCATCATCCCGGGAAGAGGATGCTCCTGGCTAAGGAAGGCAGGTATCTGCCAGGCTACGGGGAAACCATCTTCCTTCCCTCTGCAGGTAGGCTGGGAGTGCATCATGGAGGGGCCCACAGCCCCTCTGTGTGCTTGTCTTCCATCACCCTCAGTAAGAGTCTGAAGGCACAGCCAGTGGGCCTGCCCATCAGGTTTGTGGGGCTGGGGCGAGAGGCCTACATAATACATGTCTAAATATTTAAAAGTTACAAAGAAAACGAACTTAAATAAAATACCTTCTAACCTCCTACTTTGACAAATATAACTTTATAATGACAAAACTGGAAAATATGTAACTCACAGTTGACAAAATACCAAAATTGATTGAATTTAATTATTTTCATGCATGTCTGTTAATGGTCCAGAAACGATTGGATAAGTAATAAAGATAAATATCATTCATAAGTTATTATATAATGTTTCACAAAATTTATTTTCCTTGTCTTTATTTTAACAATATCACTAATTAATTTGGTCAAGATTTTCCCTAATTTGTGTGCTGTTGACAGCAAGGATCTAAAAGATGAATGTACAAAAAACACTTTCCAAAAAGTACAGTAAATTGAAATAAATGTAAAACATTAAACAAATTAAAACGAATTTCCATATATTTTCAGAGAAATTCCATTTCTTGCAAAATTGCCATTAAAATAAAAGGCAAACTACTAGTTTAAATGAATTAATATAAAAAATTTAAAGCAAAATTTTTTTTTTTTTTAAAGCAAAATTTTTGAATAAAGCTGATGATTTAAATTTTATTTTATGAAGATTCAATTAAGTCTTTTTTTTTTTTTTGGCCATGCTGCATGGCTTGTGGGATCTCAGTCCCCCAACCAGGAATTGAACTTGGGCCAGCGTGCCCTGAGCTACGCTTCTGAGAGAGGAAGGTATCCCTGTGGGGGGTGTGTGTGTGTGTGTGTGTGTGTGTGTGTGTGTGTGTGTGTGTGTGTGTGTGT